>NC_023755.2:39898150-40210311 GCF_000499845.2 Phaseolus vulgaris
TTTTGTTCTAAAAAACGTTTTAACAGGTTGAGAGAGTAAATAGTATATAAATT
This sequence comes from Phaseolus vulgaris, assembly GCF_000499845.2. Lineage (NCBI taxonomy): Eukaryota > Viridiplantae > Streptophyta > Magnoliopsida > Fabales > Fabaceae > Phaseolus > Phaseolus vulgaris. The sequence continues at coordinate 39,898,204 of NC_023755.2, forward strand.
GTTGTTGACTTTGACTCTTAAACGATGTTGAACTATATTAGTGGTACTAAAACCTTTTTAATTGAGAAAAAGGTGGATGTAGGGATCCATGCGTATACAAAACTTTTTTTCTTTTTTTTATTATTTTCAATAGTGAAAATTTGACATTTTTGTCATATTTATTTTATTTTCATGTTCTTTCTTCCTAAGAATGGTTTTGTAAAGTATATTAACCAAGTTGTCAAGTACACTGAGTATATTGAGTTTAATGTTTAAGTGTTATACTAACAAAATTGCATTGTTATTTAAATAAAATAATCATTGATATAACTTTCTTACCAACTATTTAAAAAAAAATAATCTTAATGAACCCATTATATATGATTGAAAAGTATTAATTATTACAAATTTATAATTTTATATGATAATAATAATAATTTATAATTTGTATTTGTCATTATCAAATCAATCAAATAAGTGAAAATAATGTTTGACCTAGATTCAAGTCATTTATATCATAATTATTATATGTATTAAGAAGTGAACTTATTAAGAGAAGCGAAATTTGTCAACTCGTTCAACATATGACCTGGTCGTTTAACAAATTTTTGTTAGGATATATCTTAAATGACTCTGATAACACGTTAAAAAACAGGCTTTAAGTCTAACTCAACCTTATAAAATTGATTTTTTAAGTAAGATTTGTATACACTTATATACTACCAAATTTTTTATTTTTTTTTATGTGGAATCTCCAATACCGTGTTCGCCTCGTGATTAATTAGTTTGAGTAAATATTTGAAGAGAAATTTAAAGAAAAAACAAAACTTTATGTGATAGAGTTTTTTTTTTTTCTTTTAAATGGAAAAGAGTGTGATTGTTAAGATGATAGCATAGGCATATAAACCCTAATAAGCATATAGTTTTGTAGATAGCTGCATAGGCTTACAAATGCACGAGGAAGATGCCACCCAGTTATGTTGAAACATGACGAATCTTTCTTTTATGGTGCTACTTTCTTCATCAAAATCATTTGCTGCAAGTAGAAACCTAAACAAAGTGGAATATCTCCAAACATAAACATCCTAGTACTCCAGATACTTTTTTCTATTCGTCCTTCTTTTGTTTTTAAAGTATACTCTAACATGTGTTATACCAGGATACAAGTATATGAAACTTCTACAAACTAAACACAAATGAATTTTATTTTTCACACAAATTTATAAGAAATAATAAGAAAGAAGGACAAAACCCTTTTTTTATCGGTAAAATAAAAATAAAAATATATGAATCACTTTAGTGATAGTCTAACCCTTAAACTATTTAAGGAGATTCTTGATCATAAACAAAAAAGTCACCGGATCAAGACACCAATCAAACAAGAAAAAACAAGTAGAGACAAATTTAGTTGTAGTTCAAGACCAAACCTTTACTTAAACAAAAAAAATAAATTCGGAATGATGAATCACTTCACCTCTAAAGATATGTCTATTCTTATGCTTCCAAATTTCATCAATAACTACCATCCAAACATTTTCATTTATAAGCAAACATCAAAACATTCATGCATGTAAGTTTTTTCCTATTCCTTAAAATTAGGAGCATGGGGTTTGATTTCCTTGTATAACGTGTCCTATTTCTTCCTAGATCTTAGGTATTTCCTAGTTTTTCTTTTCATGGGAAAAAGACAAGGGAAAGAAAGAAAGAAAACAAAAGAAAAAAACTTTCATACAAGAAGAATAAAGAAGTAACCATACGAAACCAAACTCCATTCGATTGGTTAAATCAAAATTAATTTGGGCAATCCTACATCTTAATTAGTTATTATAAAATATACAAAAACAGGTACATTCTTTGACATTATGGATAAGGCATTGTGATTAAATTGTTTTTCCAAATCTCTTAAAAGTCATTAAAACATGTTTAAGGTATATATAATAATGCATGTTTGAGATGAATTTGGATTGTGTAATCCATTGGCACCACACCATAGCATAACACACTTTGTTTTTAGATATTGGAAAGACGTTCAACCAATGTTGCAAAAGCCACCCTTTTCTTTAAATTACAAGAATCTCTAATCAAAAGTCAAGACAGTATCTTACAAAAAGAAAAAAAAAAGTGAACTATGTCGCGTGGTTTAAACTAATTCCTTGTGTATTCTCATAAATATATAAAGCCATCATTTTAAATAAATAATTAAATATGGTTTTTCGTACTTTTATATTAAATTAATTTTTATCGTTAGTCCAAACTTTAGATATCCAATAGTAAGAAAATTATTGGAATTAATTTTTATAAAAATAAATTATGTCTTGAGGATTGATTTGATGGTTGGTAGAGTCCGATTAATGTGTGTAGGTCGAGTATTGAGCAGGTTAACTTTGATCACTTTCTATATAAGGATTGAGATACCCTGAAGTGTATGTATAAAGATTAAGACACCTCTGAAGTGTCTCATTTTTATTTTATTTAGTTTTGCTGATAAAAAAATAAAATAAAAAAATTACTGCAAACCAATTTCAATGTAAACTAGGATGTTAAAATATTAATGTTAATCCATCGCTGATTTTGATGTTATAATAATATAATACCGTCTAAACTATAAATTTATTATTTACATTGCAAAAAATATTCGACTTATTTCAATAGTATTCTTATTACAAATAATTAAAAAATCTAAAATTTGTACTAGGGACAAAAATCAATTTCGTTATAAGTCGGAAGAAAAATATATTTAATCCTTAAATAAATTAAAATTGTTTATCAGCCTGCAAATTAAGCTTCTCGTATTCTTTAAAGTAAGAAAGTACCAATCCATGTGAGATGTGGTTTTTTTCAAAAACTTATTTTACATATTTAATTCATATTTTGTTTTAAAATCGTATTGACTATTAAGCCATGTTTACGAACGCGTAAGTACATCAATTTACGTACAATTATTTTAGTTTAAAGATGTAGATTAAGTTTTATACTATATTCTTTACATTTCTACTTTTTTATGGTTTATATTTTAAATATTAATAAAGTTTAGTTAAATTATAATTTTTTATAATTTTGCTTCAAGAGATAAGGTGACTATTACTTTTATTTTCTTATTTTCACTTATTTGGTCGACCATCAAATTAAAATGAGAAAAAAAGAGTAGATCAATATGTTGGAGATAAAAAAAAAATAACTATTATATTATCTTATTGACAGTATTAGACCACACAATACTTAAACAAATAAAAAACAATTACACAACTACTTTTACTTATTTAATTTGATAAATACATAAATTTATATTTTGTTAGCAGATTTGTTTTCTCATTAACGATAAGAATAGTAGTTTTTATAGCCAACTATAATACTTATTGATTGATCATATATATATTTTTATATGTTCTTTTTAGATTAAAGATTTTCACGTTTAGTTTAGTTTTAGTAGATTTCTTAAAAACTTATCTTCTAATATTTCAATTAATTTAATAAAATTAATATATAGTATTTTTACTCTAGCTAAATTAATGGAAATACTATTAATTTTTTTAACATTTTTTTCTTGTAAATTTCCCTGAATCAATTAAAAGTTAATTATCGAGGAAGAGAGCGTCTAAAAATAATAATGTTTCCCTTAATTGCCCTAAAATATTATAGGTCGCTTTAATGACCTATCAGACAAGGAATTTTTAGAATTACTTTCAATCTGCAGTAAACTAAATTAAACTATATTAAAAAAATTTGAGTATATTTTCTGAAAAAACCTTAACATGTATAATATTAAAGTTAATAAAATTTTAAATAAATCTTTAAATATATAAGTTTGTTCCGACCTCAGTTTTGAGAGATAACATTGTTAGGATCAATCACCATCTGAGGTATTATCCGTTCTGGAAGTCGGTGCTCCATCACAGTTTTATCCTTAAAATATGTTTTAGTGGATGAAGGAAGGAATGTGTATTTAAACTGCCATTAACTTCGACTCCGCTATGAGGTTCAGACACTTCTTTTAAATGACGTGTTCGGACACTGACACACTCGTAAGACACGTATCAATGAAGTGTCAAATTCAATATGATTATAAAAATAAGAAATAAATCATTTTGAACCTGTCATGAAAAACATATTTTTATATTTCTACTAAAAAATTGAGACATACTTGTCCACATAAATTTTTATTGTCAATTTATATAATTCGTACTTATATAATGTATAGATTTGTGTCCGGTGTCCTACATTTTAGAAATTATACGTATCTTTGTGTCTGTGTCGTAACTTTTAAGTGACGTGAGATTATATTTTGACTTTATCGGAACAAGTTTTATTATATATATTTTTTACACAATTTATATATATATATATATATATATATATATAAAAGTAAATAATAAAAAAGTGTATAAAAAAGAAAAAATGTATATAAAAAGGTGTGGGTTCAGTAGCGACCCAAACGATTCCGACCTCACCATGTTTGAGCCACGTGAAGTGCATGTGCAAGCAGAGAGTATTGAGGGCATTATTATAAAATTAAATTATTTTAATGAATGAATGAGTGAATGTGTGCGTATGTTATGTGTGATATCATGAACACATACACGAGCCCATGTCCCGTGAATGCATGTCATGTCATCACCAATTACAACAACAGGCCCATCACCAATTCAATGATGTCATATATATATACATGCATACATAATTATTTTTACTTCATAACATTTTCTTTTTCCTTATTACTATTTTATGTCTGTTTAAAAAAATTATACACAGCATATAAAATAGAAAATTAATTTTCTTTTTATTTCAATATAAATAAATAAATAATAGGGTTTGTGAAGGCACTGCAACATTTAAAACACTAATTCAACCACAAAATATTTACTGGTTTTTCGTGAAAATAATTATCATATATACATCTGAATAATGAATGGCACAGGAAGCACAAACTCTCATCCACTCATTTCCACCTTTGTTTATTTTTTTATTTAATAATAAGTTTATGATTTTTTTACTTTTTAGTCATTCTGCTAAAGATATTCCAAATAAAATATGATGGTATGAGAGTTAAAAAGTTATTTATATAACTTAAATGTATCTACTATTTATATTTTTATTGAATTTTTATTATCATGAACTCATGTAAATTAAAAAAATTACAATTACATCTTAATTATATGATTGTTTCCTCCATATCTTTATCTGGATTAGTTAGAAGAGTTCTATATAAACAGACTTGAAAGTAAATATAGTAAGAGAGATTATGATTGAGTTTATGTATAAGGGTTGGATCACTCATAAAACGGATCATATTTTTATATTTTTTTATTATCGATAAAAAAAATATCCTAATTATACTTTATAAATAATATAATTTTATTGATTAAATAATATTTTAAAATCTCTTAATGGCTAAATTTCCAATGTGTATTTCTTTTGAGAAATTGTTAATATTTATTAAAGATAATGTTTATTATTTGTAATTGAATGAACTGTGAACAAAAATATTATAATTGTACAAGTATTGAAATTGAAAACTTGGTAGAACCTCACATTAATTGATATGATATTTCCACTTTGTGTATGTTGCTCAATTATGTGATATTATTGTCTTCTTCCCTTTAAAGTTTTTATATGTGTTTCTGAGTTGTCATGTGTCAGTCAATTCCTTCTAATTCAGTCCTCTGATAGACAGTAAAAAAAAATTGTTAGTAGAAGTTATCTTGTTTAGTATATTTACTTTCAAATCTTATTTATATTATTTTGTATTTATTTAAAACTTCATTAACTTCTTATAAATTTGCATAGTTTTAACTGAATATTTATTAGAATTTTCTTTCTACTGACATGACCAATAAATTAGATATTTATTATGAATCACAGATATTGATATTGAAGAAGAGATGATTGACTTGAACCAAGGATAAGATATGAAGATAAAATAAAATGATAAAATATTTAAATAAAAATAAAACATTTTAAATAATCAAATAAAATTATAATATGTAATAAAGGTTTAATTAAAATATTTAAATTTATAACAAACAAATATTATTTTAATTTACTTAAGTCACGAAATCCAATGAAGTAATGTGCTTGAGTCTTGTTATGAATTCTTTGATTTAAAAGAAATTGTCAATATTTTATTTAGATTGGAGGATGAAAAATAAGAAAGTAAAAAAGTAAAAAATAAAAATAAGTAAAAGGTAAAATTTATTTATTTATTTATTATTAATGATATTATTTTATTTATTAAATTTATTATAAAAATCTAAGTATTAGTAAAGTATTAACAAAGAAATCATTTTTAAGAACTAATGTAACATAATCGTAATATATATAGGTAAATATTAATGAAAATATATATATATATATTATATAATTAACTAAATAAAAGATATCATGATTATGAATTTTTTATGTAAATTTCTTGAAATTAATAAGACGAATTTTTTTAAATATATTTTTAATATTGACGACTAAATTAATAGTTAATACTTTAATATAACATGATGTATGCATATAATATTTATAATTTTTCATTAGTAATTAAAATGACTTACTTTATGATTTGAAGTGAGTTTCTCTTATAAATAATCGTGTCAAAAGAGAGAAAATATTTCAATTGTAAATAGCAGAAAAATCTATTTTTTTTTTCTAGTTTAAATATGGTTTTAGTTAATATAAAATTAATGAGTTTTATTATATTTTTTATTTCGCTTTTCCCCTTGCAAAAAGTTAAAACAAAATTTATAAGATGTTAACAATTTATATGTTTAGCAACAAATATCAAGTGACCATCTAGATATTACAAGTACATAAAAAATAGTTTTAGAGTAAGAAAAAAATAGTTTTAGAGTAGAAGTGATAATTAAAATAATATTTAAATATTATAAAAAAGTTGTATGAATAAAAATAATAATTATTTAGGATTTATTTTAAAATAATTACTATTTCTCTTTAAAAAAAATATTTTATTTTATTTTCTCTTTATATTTCTAACTTCATCTTTAATTCGTTTGACAATTGAATGTCACCTTTGAATTTTTTACAATAATGAATAGAGACAAATTGTATGATTAGATTTTTTATTAAAGTAAATTTAATTCTACTCATTTATTCTCTAAGTCACTATTGAGTTTTTCTGTGTACCTATATACACATGTTTTGCATGTGAGCTATTTGACTATAGGATTAACATATGTTAGTTCATGGTCCTAGAGATGTGTTTAGATGATTAATCAAGACTTTTAGGAGTAGGTTAGACTATCACTAATTTCTTTAAGATTCGGAGCTCATTGTGAGTACTCATAAATCCGGTAAGAGAAACTAGTTTTATCTTTCAATAAAACTCTAAGTTAAAAGATCTAGATATAAAGGTGACGTTGTCAAGTTTCAAATTTTTATTGCAGGATTGTTTTGTTGAATGAAATATATGTTATTTGATGAAAATAGTTTGAAGTTTTAAAAAATTGATAAGTGATTGATTGTGAGATGTATTTCAAGTTTAAGTTTTAGACTTACTGTGATTGAAATGAGATATACTTGTATATATAAATCAATACAATATAGATTTAGACTAACTTTCTCTTTTTGGGTGTATTTTGCTTTAGTTTCCCTCACCGCCAACTCCTTGTGCTCCTGCAGATTAAAAAATAATATTTTTAAGGTTTTTGATAGTTGTTTTGTTGCATAATTATTTGCTGCTTTAATTAAATTATATTAAATTTTAATTATACATGTATTTGAAACACTGAATTTATGTGTTTGTGTAATTTTTTTACAACTTTTAATTTTTTGAAAAATCTAATTTTCTATTTGATTGAATGGTATATATTGATGTGTAATATGAACTATAGATTATATGGAAATATGATTGTAACATATTAATTTTAGGAAATGAAATATCGTGCTGAGATTGTTATGATATGTATTGAATCAGAGATTCGTCTAGAAGTAAATATTTTGAATCTACTGGTATATTAGAATAATACAGATGAAGGTTATCACGTAGTGAGAGTCAAATAAGGTTCATATGACTAAGTCCGCGATTTACTGGTCTAACAAGTCATATGCATTAACTCTATCATATACTTGTGTGGAGAGATATCACAACATAGGTAATATGATAAGTGGAAATCTTTGAGTCTAAATTCAATGTAAGAGCATTCCAAAAGTAAAGACAAGTGTTTACATGGATTTCTAACATGAGTGATATTGAATGAGTTATATGTAGACACACTTGACTGTTATATTGAAATTGATGAAGTGTGATGATTAATATGTTTGTAATTGAATTATTTGAATATAAAATTATATTGAAAGTTTTAAAAATCTTCAGTTTACCTTTTCTTTAAAAAAACACAGGAATATATACAATGTTACGAGCTTTACAATAAGTCGATGAAGTTTTCTTTTTCTTTAGATTTCTTATTTTGGCATATTTTGTAAATAAATTTATTTTAATAAATATATAAATAAATTTTACACAAAGAGCACAAATACTTGTACATATTTAATTATATAAAATAAAAATACATGACTAAATTAAGATAATATTAAGACATTTTAACGATTATATTTGTGAAGTTTCGAGGCATATGCCTTAATTATATATAATTTCATCATTTTATTTTAAAGTTAATATACATACTAATATATGCATTTACAATGTAATATTTTGTAGGGCAAAAAATCTATTTAATTATCCGTCACGCACAAGGATATATATTGATTTTATCTCAAACTTATTTCGAATTTAAAATTGTGTATATGAATAATTTACAAACTTATTATATCAATTAATTTAAAATTATTTAGTACTTTGTATTACGAAAGTGGACTTTAAGCCTAACTCGTGCGTGGGACTATATATTATGGGTGGTCCGATAGCGGCTCGATAGCGGGTGGCACGATAGGCCCAACAAATACTCACTAGGATAGGCTCGAAATGACTCTGATACCATCTTACAAAGTGGACTTTAAGCCTAACTCAACCCTATAAAATCGACTCGATAAGGTGAAGTTTGCACCCACTTATATACAATGAAAAGCTCTAATCTCTAGTCGATGTGGGATCTCCAACACTTTGTAAATATATATTAAAGCTATATAATAGTATTAAAAAATATAAAAACAAAGACTATTATGCTTATCATCGATGAATTTTAATAGAGTTTAATACAAAAAAAAATATAATTATAATTTAGTAATGAGATAGAATAATATATTTTGATAATATTATGTAAATAATTAAAGTTAGTAGCATATGTCTTTATATAATAAAGAGACCTTGTTTTGTGGAGATGGGCAATTTGGTCACATGCAACCAATCCAAATTGGGGTATTTTGATTATTAATCATTGTCGTATAGCGAATGTGATATATCAGAACCAAGTTGAAGATTTTGATTTAAATGTTTTTTTCTACTCAAGGACAAGACAAGGGCACATGTTGAGGTAGGGGCCCCTATTTTTCTTCCAACCCTTCAACTTTCAGATGCCTCTCCCATCTTCAATTTTACTTATATTTCTCCCACCAAAGGACAACATAGTCCTTTCCCATTTCTTCTTTTGTTTTTTTCTCTAATTAATACACATTTTCTAGTCTACACTTTTTAATATATAATTTTTAATTACTTGTTATTTTTATAAGTCTTTAGTAGGAGATAAGTTAGTGTTCATCACTCACTTGTATTGCATTTGTAGAATTTCTTTATATAATTTCGGTGCACTAAAACATAAATATGAAATAAGAAAGAAAAATATATTTTTAAAAAATTTGTATTCTTTAACTTTCAGGTTAGAGGTCAAGTTGTGCATGAGATTATATTTATAGATGCTAGTGATAAAATCAACAAACTTTTTTCAGAAAAAATTCAAAATGACCCAACAACTCACTGAAATATAACTCTGATATCATATTAAAAAATAATTTTAAGGCTAATTCAATCTTATAAAACTGATTTATAAGATGAGATTTACACTTTACACCTAGTTATTAAAATGTTCTGATCTTTAATGAATGTGAATCTCCAACATCTTTTAATATATACCCACATTTTAAAATACATATATAGAAAATAGAAAGCTAACCTTTTATTATTATCTGAGTTTGTACGAGGATGATGTGAAATTTTCTGTATAAGAGTCGAGACATTCTAGAAATATCTCTCTTAGTTCATTGATTTTTTTTTTAAATCTAATTGAGTTTGTGATAATTGAAGTATGCATTTTTTTTTCCTAAACTTAAACTCCAACATCAATCAACACCTGAAAGGGAGAATTGAATAAAAACAAGTTTATCTATAGGTTTAGGGTTAGGACAACGTTTTTGTCCCCATCTGCCCATCATGCTATATATATACACACACATATATACTCACTACGCACAATCATGTTCTCACCTCATCTCTATCTTTCCATGAGGTACCATGTTTTGTTTCAAGTACCAGCATCAATAGCTAGCAACTATTCTTGAACCTGTCATAATTACTCTCTTTTTTTTTTTCTCTCTTTCAATTAGCCACATACCACTCTGAAGCAGTAGTATTCATTCAATATACCCTAATACTAATAAGTGGTCACTATCTGTTCCACTTCTGCACCATGCCTTCACTCTCAGAAGTCTACAGAGCCCACCCCGTTCACGTTCAACACAAGCACCCTGATTTGAACTCTCTGCAAGAACTCCCTGAATCTTACACTTGGACTCAAATGGAAGACCAAGCTAATAATCACCCTTCTAATTGTGGCCTCAACGAGGGTGTTCCCGTCATTGATCTCAATGACCCAAATGCTCCAAAGCTAATAGGTCATGCATGCATAAGTTGGGGAGTGTACCAAGTGGTCAACCATGGCATACCCTTCACTCTTCTCGATGAGATTCAGTGTCTTGGAGAGACCCTCTTCTCTCTTCCCTCTCACCACAAGCACAGAGCTGCTCGTTCCCCTGATGGTGTTGATGGCTATGGCCTCGCTCGCATCTCTTCCTTCTTCCCCAAACTCATGTGGTCCGAAGGCTTCACCATTGTTGGATCTCCTCTCGAGCGTTTTCGCCAACTGTGGCCCCAAGATTATAACAAATACTGGTTAGTCTACTCACTCTCACTCTCACTCACACGCATGTAAACATCTTCATCCTCTCATCGTCTAGATGAAGATTACACATCGACTAAAAATTTCATAGTATATAAGTGAATGCAAATATCATTTCATAAACCGATTTTATGAGATTGAGCTAGGTTTAAAAGTTTATGTTGAAATCGATTAGAGCTTTTCATTATATATAAGTGGGTGCAAACCTTAACATCATGAGCCGATTTTATGGGATTGTATTAGGCTTAAAGTACACTTTATAATAGTTTATTTTGTTAATATGGTATCGGAGAGATCTAAAATATATTCTAACAAGAGTTTGTTAGACATGATACCCGGTGTGAGACTCTTAACTAAACAGAACCACCTCCTTTCTCTTTCTCTTTCTTTACAAAAAGCTTTGTTTTGACTATTTCTTTTGTTGTTTTCGGGATGATAACAGTGGGTTAATTGTAATCACTCATCTTCTTATCATAATGAGCGGGGTATGGACCCACCTTAATCTAATGCACCAACATTGAAACAATGTACATGTGTTTTTTGACATGTCGGAAAAGTCGTGATTTTTGTTTTTTTTGTTTCAGTGACACTGTCATGCAATACGATGAAACGATGAAAAAGCTTGCGGAAAAGCTGATGTGGCTGATGTTGGAATCTCTGGGCATTACAAAGGAAGACCTAAAATGGGCTGGTGCAAAAGGTCAATTCAAGAACACATGCGCTGCATTGCAGTTGAATTCGTACCCGACTTGTCCGGATCCGGATCGGGCCATGGGTCTCGCCGCCCACACCGACTCCACCCTTCTCACAATTCTCTACCAAAACAACATAAGCGGGTTGCAGGTTCACCGGAAAGGCACCGGGTGGGTGACGGTGCCACCGGTCCCCGGCGGGCTTGTGATAAACGTGGGCGACCTCCTCCACATTTTGTCAAACGGGTTGTACCCGAGTGTGCTCCACCGGGTCCTGGTGAACCGGGTCCAGCAAAGGCTTTCGGTTGCTTATTTATGTGGGCCCCCACCCAATGTATCGATTTGTCCACATGAGAAGTTAGTGGGCCCAAATCAGCCTCGTCTTTATAAGTCAGTGACGTGGAATGAGTACCTCGGAACCAAAGCAAAGCATTTCAACAAGGCACTCTCCACTGTTCTTGTTTCTTCAGCCATTAGTGAGTTCTTAGAAGCAAAAGAAACTCAGTGAAACAGTGAGAAAAAGTGTTTGAACCTTTTGCATGGTCTATTTTGTAGCAAACACCTTTTTTTTTGGAGAATTGGTGGTTAATGTGAATTAGATGTGGTGGCTTTTGTTTGGCTCTAAAGGGGAATAGCCATTGAAAAGGATAAGATAGTCTCATTGTGTTTCATTTGTCTTTATATTGAAAGGGACATTACTAAATTCTCAATTCTTCATCATTCAATTCCACCACAGGGCACCACAAAAAAAAACATTTTCCTTTCCAACTTCATATCTCTTTTTATGTTCATATTATTTTTAGGGTCCTAAACATTTATGATACCTTTAACTTGTCCATTTATGGCAAGCATAGAGATTGGTCCATCTATTAAAGATATTAAAATATTGAAGAATGATTACCCAATTTTCAATGTCTCAAATTTGGATGAAAAATCATTTTATTATATATATATATATATATATACTTATTACATTTTTTTTTCTTTTATTCCTTTGAAGATGGATTTAGTTGAAGCCGTATATGTACAAAGTGAGAGACATGCATTTATGGGAACCTTACAAAATCACTAGAGAATGGATTCTCTGCCTGCCCAACTTCTGTTTCCTCACTCATCCAATGCCTCACACATGCAATAAAAAAATAAAATAATAATAGAGAATATTTTAGAATACTCTAATCCTTATACAACACATCCTCAAGAGTTATCTTTTAATTGTTCAACTTAATAAAACATCAGAAATAGATAACTCCTCTAACATAATCCTACAAATATAATATTTTATAAGAATATCCCGAGATATTGAAAATCTTTCTCTCTTTTCCAAATGGAAAATTCTAAACAAAAATCAAAATATCCTCATGTTAAAATCCCAACCACAACCACTAAACGTCTTGTGTCTTCTTCAACCTTTCACATTTGAATTCCAACAAGGTTCTTTTTCTTCATATTGACTCTTTTCTCCTAGCAGACCAGCATAAGAACTTTGACCATGCATACACTCCACATCCTTACCGCTAAAAAACATTTGACAATATTTTACGTACAAATTACAAATCAAAGAAATGAACTCCCTCGAAACAACAAAATATAAATCAGAATTCTCCCGCATCAATAACGCACAAGAAGAAAAGAAAACCACGGTCTCCAGCTGGAGTGAGACTTTTGTATATGAATTAGAAAACCCCTTATCCTCATATTTTAATCAATTATACATTGTTGATAAAAAAAATGATAAACACGTAATAGTTTGTGATTAAATAAAAAATTGTTTAAAGTATAAGTTGTGATTCTCCAATTCAATAATGCGAGGAGAGTCTATAACTTAGGCAGACATATCCATTACTTTGTAAAATAGAAGTTCTCACACTTTAGGTGACAAAATAAGAATCCATAGATAAGTGATCATGGAAGTGGTACATTAACAAACAAACAAACACTTACCAGCTAGCTTCATACACTTTTTACCCCAACATAATATGAAACAATGTGCGCGAATAAATCTCAATGATTTGGTTTATGAAATCATTGTCTGAACGAACACACCATAATGTTGTTGCTGTCTCTCTGCAACCACGTGCTGGTGCCTTGCTCAAACCGTAGCAATAAAGTTGAAGCTTACAACATATCACGGGGAAGTGCCTATTTTTACCACTTTTCATCATCTCAATGCTTTGTCATGTTTCACCCTTATTTAGCTTCTTTTAATCCTTGTTTGTTCTATTTGCATATGCATGTTTTGTCCTACGCCTGTGTTGTTGGGGTCTTCACCCACGTATACGCATATTTCTTACACTTTCTTTCTCTCTAATCATTTTCCTCATTGAATAAACCCACCACGCACTTCTCCTATTCAAATAACAACACCCCAATGCATGTATGTGTTCGTGAGTCCTGAACCTTCCCGGATTTGAGGACACTTCGTTAGGAAAGGGATCAAACAGAATTCATCGCCATAAAAATTTATTTGACATTTCACAACAACTAAAAATAAAAATATTTTATAGTATTGTTCTCGAACGGGTTTGAGGCCTAGAAAACGATTGCTCCTGCCTCTACTTTGGGTCGGTCACTGATGCTCCAAACTTCCTGCTTTGCCTTCCTTTTCTCAGTCGTCTGATTCCACAGGCGAGGGTAGTACCTACAGAAGACATTTTAACACTCAAGTCAGTCGGGGCGTTAGCACTCGGGTGTCAGAGTACTTTAGATAATAACGTACCTTTCTCCTTAAAATGTGTGCTATTTATATTATCTTAGTGGGTCTTCATTGGTGGGCCAGATTAGGAAGTTGGTTCATGTTCAGGGTTGCACTAATCAACCTTTAACTATGGATTAACCCTACTGACTTAGTCAACCCTTGGCTCGTTGCCAATGGTCGGTCGATCGCGTATTGTCATGTGACCTTCTCACCATGGTTAGGTGGTTAACTGGTCCGAGTGTTGGCCGACTCACCAAATCGTCCGGTTGTAACAGTACAAGTATATTAATGAATGTATATTTTTTATTTGAGATCTCTTATCAACTAAAAATAAAAATATTTCATAGTATATGGTAAATATAAATCTTATTTTATAAATTTTGATTTTATAAAGTTAAGTTAGATAAATTTAAAATCATTATAAGTGTGTGCAAATTGCAGAGCCACACAGTACTGTGTCAATGAGAGCAAATAAACATTTACTATGTATAGGGATAAAGTTTTCTATAAACGCTTTTAAAATAAAAAAAATGTAAATATTTACAAATTCAAATTAGTTTATACATATAAATTAAAATTTTATAGAAACTCTTAACCATTAATTTTCTAATTAACAGTAATATTTACCACTAAAAGCTGCTGCTATGTATCTTCCTCCTTTTATCTCCTGAGCAAAAATGCTGAGAAGTAACCGATTGCATGAATCATTTTGAAGGAAAGGTATTCTGTTTCCAGATATTGTACTTTGTTATGATGCAGTAAAACTAAGAGGTTCTGAAATTTTGAACATACTTTGTTATGATCGTAATGAATTGGTTCTCATTCCAGGGATAATGAATGTATGATGTGAACTTCTCCATGAAATGATTAATGAATACTTCCAAATGACAGTGACATGATGCAGCTTAATATGCAGATTAGATTGCCACCACACCACTCTCTTGTCGATAAGAAAGAAATGGTGCACAATTGATTAATTGGCACACCAAGATATGTAATTCTACATTCCTATAGAAACTTCTTGTCTGTTCAAGATTTTTGTGTTGTTACTATCTTATTTAATCGATTTTGTTAAATGGAGAAAAACAATATTTGTTTGCTATGTTGTTAACTTAATTTCAATTTAATTAGCCTTCACTACTCTGCTAGATGTGTGAGTTGTACTGCTGCATTACTACAGCAGTAAACTTAGGTGTGGTGCTGCATTAAAAACACTGTTTGTTATTCTCTTAAGACACAACACGACACACTAACAGTACTACAAAACAAAAGACATAGAACATGATATGAAGAGGAATGCTTGAAAAATACACTGATGTAAAGTTATGTGTATTATGGAAAAGATGCTAAATTAGAAGTGCAAAAGCTGGAATTTCTGAATTTTATAAGTGTTAGGTGTACTTGTATAGGCCGAGGGACCTTTCAAATTCCTTTTAACCTCTTTCTTTCAATGTTGATACTCGGTCGACCAAGGTATCTGCAATTGCATTCCGACATTCAAGTCAGTGTTCTAATTTATATGTGAAGCAAAATGTATAAAGGTACCATTCATAGTACTTGAATTATGGATCTTGATCCTTATGGACCGAATATTAGTTATTAACTGATATGCATAACGGTTCCTTAACAGACGGGGTGTTAATTTCAGTTTAATCAGTATCATCTGTTACGTTAGAGATATTTTATGTATGTTTCGAAGTGTGGGTTAACTCATTCAATGTCATCATAATTATTGTTATTTATGACGTTTATGTCTTTTGACTCAGATGGTCGATCATATGATCGAGATTGGTCCGTCCGATACCGACTGGTACATTAACCGATGTATTAGGTGTTGAAGTCCATAGTGCATAATTGACCACGTGGTTTGATCTAGATCAGTGAGAGGAGAGGCTATACGTAATGAAAAAGATCCAATAAGAGGTTGAAGTTTTGTGGCGTTTGAAACTGTGGCATGATTTGAGTCTGTGACGCAAGGTGCATGATTTGGTCATGGTTTATCTTTATCCAAAGGAATCCATGATGGGGAATGATTGAAGTGCCTCAAAGAGAAAGACAGCTAAATCCCAACTTTGAACAAATAATTGGTGAGTCTGAGTCTGTGAAGAGAAGAGGAACCCCTTTTGTGGTGAAGTTTTGTTGTTGTGTTTGAATACGGGCGCAATGTTTAGTGCATCACAATTATGGCTGATCTGACTGGTTTTGTTGCTACCTTGAGCTGCATTATGCAGTGCCAATTATAAATTTCATGTCACAGGACTATAGAATATATATGCGGCTCTTTCCAATGAACCCAAATCAGAGTATTTGTCAAATATCAGAATCAAGTAATATATATCAGAATCAATCTCAGTCACATCAACCATCTAGCTCATTCAAGCTAGATTTGAGTTGGGATTTTTTGAATGAGATGTTTTACTTACACATTTGAATAAGACCAATGTTCCTTCCTCATCTCATCAAACTTTTCAATTAATTCATGTTGATGAGAAGCCAAAGTGACCTTGAGAGGAGCATCAATGATCTGTTACCAAGCTCTTCTCTGATCCCACCACACCACAATTCATAGCAGCACTATTATTATATTATGAATATCAGATAGATACAGATACCCTACAGTTGCTGCACTCATTCTCATTCGGTGTCAAAATTACAAAACACCATTTCATTAAATTAATGCACTCACTTTGTTTTTTTCCTAAGTCATTGTCTTTTCAAATTGTGAATGACCACTGTACCTTTCTTCTCTATCATCTGGGCATCAATTATTATTATTATTATCATCTTAATCTAATCAATGTGATTGAGAGATACCTCTGCTAATCAAGAAAGCTCAACCTCTGTGGGGGCTGGCTCCTAAATGGAAGCAAAGGTCTGTGCTACTGCTATGATCTTTTCTGGTTTTTTTCAAATCTGATCCATTTGTAATTACAGTTTCAATTGTTACATGTTTGTGAAGAAACAAGGGATCTTACGAACTTACTCTTAAGAGGTGGACTTTAACTCTAACTCAATCCCATAAAACCAGTTTATGAGATTGAGATTTGTACCACTTATATACAATAAAAAATTCTAATCTCTAGTCGATATGGAATTTCAACAAAGATTATTATTGAGCATATGAATTTGTGTTACACGTTCGATAGTAGACGTGACACAGTTTCTTTTCTTTTCATTCTGCTAAGAAGACGTGACATGCTCTGTCTCTACCTTATAATAATACACATGCAAATAAAATATCATAAGAACAAGATATAATAAAAACACAACTCTGAACAGCTGCTTCATCCAAAAGATTTTGACATATATGTATCAAGAAATTTGGTGAAGATGTACGACTCGAGTAAAGACAAGAACAAATGATAATATAGCGATTAGAAATAAGAATAAGATAGTAAATAAATGAATATAGATTTCATTATTTAAATAAATTTTTTACATATACTATTAGTGTAGTACACATTTCATTATATAAATTTGAGTTAAAATATGTATTTTTTTCATAAACATGGTTGCTTAAGTTTTGAAAAACATTCAATTTATTTTCAAAAAATGAAAAGAATAATGAGTAGTTATTATATAGAAAAATAATATTAATTTCAAGAAAATACTATTTACCTACATTTTACTTTGAGAATAAGAAGTAATGTATATATATAACTGCGGAGTTTAAAAAAAAGTTGGAGGGGTCAAAGTGCTTAAATATTAATTGTTCTTAAAATTGTATTCCGAATAGTATTTTATTTTATTTTATTAATAACACTCAAGTTTCCCTTGCTCTATATAAATTTTCTACTTGTATAAAAATTAAAAAAATATTTGTAAATTATTTTGTAATGAAAATATAAGAATAATACTTTTAATACAAGAATAGGAAAAAAATCTATAAATTTTTTTACGAATCAGGGAAACTAATATCACATTTTTTCAGCAAAACATACAATAATCTATATTTTTGGCAAGAAAACTTTATAGTTTGAAGTCATATTACGTAAGTTTTACGTTAAAAAAAGAGTTAATTAGTTAATGTTTTGTAAGAATATCTATACTAAAAATGAGAAAAAAGGGGTATATAGAAAACCAGGTTTCAAAAAATATAACAAAAAATAGTTTTTATGTTACAAAAGGCAATTAATTAATATAATAGATGCTTTATAAAAAAATGTTATTAAATTTTGTACGATGTTATAAAAAAAACCTTAAATATAAAAAGTAATATTGATTTCTTGAATCACTAAATTTACAAATTTCTTGAATCTTTGATGGAGAATTGGATGAATTTTTACAGTATTTTATAAAAGAATCTAATTATAGTTTAGTGAATTTTAGTTTGTGTAATGCATTAAACATAGATATATTTTAGTTTGTGTAAATTGAGTGAATTTTGATTTTGGGTCCAATAATTTTTTATTTATTTTCATTTAATATTATGGATAATTTTTTTTTATTCCTAGTATTATATCATTAACTTATATACTGAATAAAAAGTTAAAGACAATGATACTTATTAGTGTGATACAATGTGAAGAAGTGATGTTTATAATTTTTCTAAGATCCTTAAGAAAATATTATTTTTACATGAAAATGTGTAATTTGGAAATCTAAATGAAGATGGTTGATACTGGATTCCTCCAGAGCGAGGACACAGCTAAACCTAAACAGGGTTTAGAGACCAAAAAACAGCCCAACGTGCTCTACCTATTCCTTTTCACCAAACATGGCAAAATGGTAGACAAAAAGTGCTTAAATTTTGCCAATTGTCCAAACATGGCATTTCAGAATGTATTATGGATTTAGTATTCTAGAATAAATTTGTGCTGGATTTGAATTTCTGGAATACTTTTTCAGATTAGGCTTCTCGGAACAACTTTATTAAATACTCTTTCTAGAATATGTTTCTGGATTTTTCTTTTTCAGAATCTCTTTTTTAAAATATATTTTTTGGATTTTGTTTTCTGCAACCTCTTTTTGATAATGTATTATTTGCATTTCGCATTTACTTTTTAGGAATAAGATTTTGGTTTTCCAATTTTATTTTGGAATTTGATTGGGCGAGGTTATTAGACTCTTTCTTCCTACACCTCCATACCTTCTTGTGTCACCCCCATATTAAATATGAAAATACCATTTTATCCTTTTTTTTCACCTCCTTGGATTTGAAATAATAAGCCTATAAATTATGTAATCCGGATAAATTCCGAATTACATAATTCGGAAGTCAATTTCATATTTAGAGAAGACTTCCGGATTATGTAATCCGGAAGCTAATAACACATGAAAAAAAGACTTCTGGATTACATAATTCGGAAGCTAATCTTATGTATAGAAAAGACTTCCGGATTATGTAATCTGGAAGCTAATCACAAAAGACTTTCGGATTACATAATCCAGAAGCTAATTTTGAATCTAAAAAAAGACTTCCGGATTATGTAATCCGGAATATTAAAAAGGGTATTTTTGGAATAAGAAAATTTTATGGGGGTGGCACAAGAAGGTATGGAGGTGCCAGCCGGTTATTATTGATTGAGTGCCAAAAAAAACCCAATAATGTTTACCAAAACCCAAGCCCAACCCTCAGTTTCATTTGTACATAAAAGAATATCTCGAGCTATTATCAACCATTACATATCCCATTTATCTTGCAGATAAACTAACAATATAATTTCTGAACATTTATGTTGTGAACTATGATATGCTCTTTTAGATACGACATGCAATGCCATTGTTCAAACGTTTTGAATAGTTAGTGTTATACCACGAAACCGGAACCTGAATAGTCAACCACCTAGACGGCTTAACGATCTTTCGGTAAAAATCAACATCCACATCATATCATGAAATAAGGATGCTAATTCCAATTAAGAGATAGTAAAGCGGAATTAACATCTACTGGGCCTGGTTTAGCCTGTTTGACAGAATAAGGCTCACCAAAATAGTATAAATAAGAGGAGATTTTTATGATGAAAGGTAATGTTATTCTGAATCTTAAGTTAAATGACTAAATTAGCGTCGGAGTATCTTTGCAAGTACATTTTTTTTCGAACATTTCGGACTATCGGAATTGCAGAGTAGAAGAAATTCGATAGGAAACATTCGATATCGAATAGAATGTACTATTTCTCCTTAATTTAAAAGGTGAATACAAATGACAATATACAAGAATTTCCAAGACTATATTTTTCTTCTAACAGAAAGATATGGAAGAATCTAATGAAACAGGACAAAATGGCAAAACAGAAAGCACTTACAAGAAAAAACAAATAAATAAATGACACTAGGAAAAACATAACAACATATAGTTCTAGTTATAGAAACATCTAAAATTGGCACAATTGATATGCTTCTGCCATGGTGAATGCTTATGTTGGTATTTTGATAATTGTTAACATTCAAGAGAAACATATTAATTTCAGTTATATGTTGGTGTCTCAACATCTATTCTCAGTGTAAGACTGCTTTGAAATCAGTACTCGTTTATTCATGTCTCTCAAATGATGTTGTTGTCACTTATGTTGTGTTCATCTGCTCTAATTCCTCCTATTCAGGAAAATGCCATGCACCATCTAAACTTATCTAAATTTATTTAGAGTATGATGTTACATTAAAGATGTTGATTTAAAATGGAAGTGTAATAGCAAATTCATAAGCGAATTCAGTTACATTCCTTTGAAAAGACATTACACAACTTCTCTTATAAGGATTACTGATTGATTAGCAATGCATGTCATATGTTTCTGCTTAAGATTCATACAGTTCACGAAAATTGGCCTATCTTTTAATTTCTTCTCATTGTTTTTCATATAGAAATGAAATAATCATCCAAAAATGTAATAAAAACTCTCATGTTCTATATGTGATATATTAAATTGAAGATCTAAGTGCAGAGAGGTGGGAGATGAAGAAAACAACAAAGAGAAATTTTACCAAAGATTGTTTATCAGATAACCCCAACTTCTAGTTTAAAGAATATCAACATTTAAGAAATGGAATAGAAATTCAGAACTAAAAAGTACATAATATTAAATGGATAAAACAAGTAGTATCTTACTTTTGTGCTTGCATTTATGTATTAAAAGCCTTACAAATTGAAAATTGCTGCGTATATGATAGATACAGTACAAGTATCATGAAGTATAAAGGTAAGATGAAAATATAAAGAATCGTTCAGGTTGCAGAAAGAGTAAAATCTATCTATCTCTTTTGGAAGTTAAAGGTCTTGATTGCAACAGCAAAAATGAAAGCAAAGAGAACCGCGATGCAAGGTACCACAATAGCAGCAACTCCAATGAAGTCATGTTCGATACCATAACTGTCTTCTATGTAAGCTTTCACAGTCTTGTTACTTTCAGACGTCATTCGTTCCATTACATCTCCAAACTGAGATCCAATCAATCCATATAAGGTCCAAGCCACTGGGCATGCCCAATAGTACCATCTCCACCATATTGGGATGTTCTGTTCAAAATACAAAATAACAACATTATTATTATAATGATAGTATCCTAGTATGTGATACCATGTTAAGAAATGAATTTAATTCTAACTCAACCTCATAAAATCGGCTTACGAGGAGAAGTTTGTACCTACTTATAAACTATGAAATTACTTATAAACTATGAAATGCTCTAATCTCTAGTATATGTGGGATCTCCAACACAACCCCTCACGCCAAGAGTGACCACTCGTGCGTGGGACAATATATTTATGAGTGGTCCGATAACGGTCCGATAGCGGGTGGCACGATAGGCCCAATAAAATAAACTATCGCTATGATAGACTTTAAATGACTCTGATATCATGTTAAAGGAAAGAAATAATAAGGTAAATCCCTTGTGTATATTGAATACGTATAATTATGTTTATATAGAAAAAAAAAACATATGCGCTAACCACGTTACATAAATAGAAATATCTAACAATATCTATAATATCATACCATTGCAAACCATAAAACATATGATTCACTCTATGTGCATGCATTTTGTCAGTGTATTATTAATTCAAAAGCAGGGTGGCAACAAGCAACTTACAGGTCTTGCAACAACAAATCCTGAGAAGAGATTCCAAACTGCATAAAATGCAGCAGCCACGATGGAAGCAACATGGTGGTTTGGTGTCACTCCCACAGCCATCATGCCATAGAAGGTGAAGTACAACAGTGTGAAGTACATGAAAAATAGATACCAAAAGAATTTTTCTGCAGTCCACTCAAATCCGATCATGGCATAAACTATTACACCGTATGTCACCGCTTGAGTAAAGATATAGGGTATCTCCACCAGAATCTGTGACAACAAACACCCAGTTTGTTTGTTAACATAATCCATGTATTCAAACTAAAGTACTAGTCATGTTTGTTAAGAAAATAATGATGTTAGTTACCTGTGAAAATGCATAGGGTAAGGCAGAATACATTCTGGCAGCTTTTTCTCTGTAAAAGACAGTTCTTTCAACTGCAACCACAGGCTGTACCGAGGAAGAGTTTTGTACTCCAAGGAAGAGGACAGCACTGTACATTGAACCTATAGCATTCATCAGGTCTCCTCTGGTCGAACTGTAAAAACCACCACAAGGAATCAGAACTCTGGTGGAATTTCCAAGATGTGACAAAATATACAATATGCATTGTTTTATGAGTCATGATGAGAATTTACTTTAAACTTCATTAATACTTTTCTTACCGTTTTGTTCCGAGGTCCCAGAACATTGTTCCAAACATCAGGGCTATGAAAGTAGTGAAGAAAAACCTCACAGAAGTGTATGGTGGATTACGCCAATATGACAAACGTTGTTTCCATAAGCAAGCTTGGCATTGGACCAAGATGTTCTGAGAGTATTGAGTAGGGAAATAAAGATCCTTTGAACCTGGAGCAGGCTGACTCAACTCTTGTATAAGCTGCTTGTTTCTCCTGAAAAGCCATGAAAAAACTCACTTAAGCATTATGAAAATCAAGAAAACAAACAAGACTTAGTAAATATTCCTATCCACTTGCGTTGGCCTACCTATATAGATCAGAGTTCCTGTATAAGTCAGTGAAATCAACGCCCAAACTAAGCTCTTGAGCTGTGGTTGTAACTTCCAACATCCAAGTAGCCGGGTTATATCCGTCTTTGATTTTGCTCACCCCGTCAATGCTCTGCACAGTGGAAATCATTGCAAAAATTTAGTATTTAGTGTGAAGAATCATGCTCCTTCACTTGATAATTAAACTATGATGTTACCTCAAAATACTTGATCAGATGACTAGAATGACGACCCAGTGGCCCCACATATATTTCCTGTCCTCCACGCTTCATTAGGAATAGCTAAAATCACAAAAAAAAAAAAAATCACGTTAGGATTTAAGATTTAGAGTTTAAGGAAAAGACGTCTTCATTTGTCATTTTTGGCACTCACCTCATCAAATGCCTCAAATATGTCAATGCTGGGCTGATGGATGGTGCACACCACAGTTCTTCCAGTGTCCACAGTGTTTCTGACTGTTCTCATAACAATAGCAGCAGCTCTTGCATCTAGCCCAGAAGTAGGCTCATCCATGAAGATTATGGAAGGATTAGCCACCAATTCAACCGCAATAGTAAGCCTCTTCCTCTGTTCAGTAGAGAGTCCACTCACACCGGGCAATCCAACCAGCGAGTTCCTTAATGGGTTAAGCTCCACCAATTCCATGACTTCCTCAATGAACATCTGCAACCATTTGTCAAATCCAAAAAGTTCCAACAATCAGCCTCTAAGAAGAAAAAACCAGCTATCTCGATTTATTTATAATGTTAGACATTATTATCCAACATGTAAATCGTTTTTACTTTTCTGAGTCCTTACTAACCTTTCTGGCTTTGGAATCAACACTTGAAGGTAAACGTAGCCATGCTGAGTAGACCAAGGATTCGTAAACTGTAACATGAGGTGAATGGATATCATTTTGCTCACAGTATCCAGAGATACGAGCAAATGTTTCTTGCTTCTTAGGGTACCCAGAAATTTTGATGTTTCCATCAATATATCCACCGGTTTTCCTACCAGCCAGAACATCCATCAACGTAGTCTTACCAGCACCACTTACACCCATCAAAGCTGTGAGAACACCAGGCCTGAATGCACCACTAACACCCTTCAAAAGAACCAGTCTGTCCTCTTGTAAACCTTGTTCCTTCATTTCCTGCAAGTGGAAATCAAGGAAGTTAGAAATCTAATTTTTTTCTGGCTGAAGTGTTAAAATAGAGACCCTGTTCAAAGGCTAAACTTATAAAAATGAAATATGATTTACCTGTGGCATGTCAACAGAGTATACTACTTCATCAAAGGTGATGGAATGTGGTTCAAAAGGAAGAACCATTCCTTTTTTCTTTCCATGACCGGACTCCACAACAGAACCACCTCTTCCTGAACTTTCTGCAAGACATTTGAAATATAACTATTCAGCGACTTGAGTTATAATTCGAATTCCTGTCAATCTACCAGTATGATTACCAATGAGTATTCTTGAGTGATTAAGAAAAATAGCTCACCTCTGCGTGGTAATTCAACTTCTGCAACGGTTCCTTCATTTGGTGTATTTGCTTCTGGTGTTTCTTCAGCTATTGATGCTTGTGGTTTATCAAATGCTGCAAATTCAGTTGCATTCTTTTTAGTAAAATCTTTCATTTCCAAAAGAATTTGAGAATACAAATGATATGAAAAGTACTCACGGTCAAGGAATTCAAGAGCAAAACTAAACATCCCGTTCAAAACGAACACAAATCCAATCAGTCCCCCAAGGCCTATCCAATACCAATATGAATCTTTGAAGAATGCACGAGAGTCCAGATAATCAAGTCCTAAATTGTAGGTAGCCTGTAATTAGAGAGAAAAGAACTTAGAATCGCTCCTTTCTTAACAAAAGTATACAATTGTGAAGTTATTAGTTCAAGAGTCAGCCTAGCTGAGATCTGAGATGTCAAGTTACATAGTGATGCCATAAACTCTTTTATAAAAGAAAAGTTATTAGTTCAAGAAATTACGTTGTGCCAATTGTTTCCGAGAAATTCATTGATCATCAAAGCATTCTGCCCATACATCAAAGGTGAAATCCAGAAACCCCAAATCCACCAGCTTTTGATATCCCCTGTTTCATTGGCAATGAAATCCAGAAGCAACGGCTTAGCTTTTCCTATTATGATAGAAATGCATCAATTTTTCAGTCAAGTGTTTGTGTGATGAACTTACTTTTTGACAGAAGGAAACCACCCAATGAAAGAAGCGTGAGAACTGCAAAGGATCCAAATGTGTTGGCGACAATCATGTTTCTACCAAGTGCTGCAATAGCTCGGAATAATCCAGAAGCCATCTGACTAACAAAAAATAGAATGAGGTACTGCTTGAAGAACCTGCACAAAATTCAAGAACTCACATTATAAGATAAACTAGAAATAGCAATATTCAAGTGCTTCAAACTGATGAAAGAAGTTTCTGTACCTCCCAACATTTGGATCAAATCCAATAACGTAGTAGGTCAGGAACACCCAAAGAGCAACCTCCACTATTGTAATAGGAATCTTGAGAATCCACGAAGGAATAGCATATGCCCAAGAGGGGAAAAATAGAAGATCTCGTTGCTTGTAGAAAACAGGAAGCTTAGCAATGGTCATGGAAATCTCAGCCATTCCATTAAACATAATCATTATTATTGTGAAAAATATAGCGCCACCATAAACACCCGCATCATCCATATTATCACGAGGCATTTCCGTTCGGAAAAACAGTGTCAATGCAATTAACGCCATGACGCTAAGCTGAAAAGCATCAAGAGCAAAACGGTAAGGAAAAAAGATCATCATAAATGAACTATGGTGTACAATAAACAGATAAAAAAAATTGAGTAAAATTGAATAATGACACCTAGAATTTAAAAAAAACAAGGTTGAAGTCTAGAATAGAACCAACCTGACAAAGTTTGAAGATATAAACAAATGAATTCCTTTTCATAAGCAAATACTCCCTTGAGAAGTTAGCCTTTAACAGCTCCTTCTTGTTGATGCCATACTGCTTAGTGGTCAATGCAGCAGGGTGATTCTTACTCCTGTCAAATGGAACAGCAATGTCCTCCACAATTTTCCTACCAATATGGAATGATTGAAATGCCTCAGCAAATTGAGTAACTGTCACAAATCTGTATGGTTGATCTCTGCGAACCCAGTACTGTGCTTGATCTTTTTTGGAAGTCACTTCTTGAAGGAAGTCAGCAGTACCTTTCCTCTCGGGGCATTTGAAACCCATGGATTCAAAGAAGTCCAGAACATATTCACGAGGGCCATGGTAAACCACTTGGCCGTCTGAGATTAAGATAATGTCGTCGAAAAGATCATAAGTCTCAGGTGCTGGCTGGAGCAAAGATATAACAGCAGTTCCATCTAGAATGTGGACATATTGCCTGAGACAGGTCACAATCTGAAATGTGGTGGAACTGTCCAACCCAGTGGAGATTTCATCCATGAATAAAGCATTTGCTGGTCCAACCAACATCTCTCCTGTAGTGACACGCTTCCTCTGTCCTCCAGAGATCCCACGCAACATTTCATCGCCCACCATAGTATCAGCACATATATCCAACCCCAGAATCTGGCAAGTTACACAGTCAACTAGTTCAATATCTTGGTTGGTCATCATAGCAAACACTAGCACATGTCATCACATAATTGAATTGAACCTTGTTTGTTTAAGCATACCTTCATTGTATAATCTGTCACTATGCTTGACTCCTGGCCTGCAGTTGCAGTTGCCTGTTATATCAAAAGATGATCAGATGCAATGCAAAGATGGTATATATATACTTTCTTGTTTTGGTTTTGTAATTTGCTGACCTTCATGTAGACATCAAGATCTGGGTCAGGCTTGATATTTGCTGCTTTCTCTCTTCTAGACAACTCAGATAGCATGTCTGAGGATTCAGAAAAAGTAAATGATGATCGGTTAGAGTGCATAGATGTTAAATTAGAGTTTGAAAAGGTAAGAGAGGATTGGTAAAGGGGAACTGACCATAACGTGATCCAACCCCTTGGCACCTTGCTGAGAAAGCCAAGGTTTCCCTCACAGTCATTTCTCCAATATGAACATCATGCTGGCTGATGTAAGCAGCGGTTCTCTGGGGTACAAACTCGTTCAGTTCATGCCCATTGTAAGTCACTTTTCCAGATACCTGAATGACAAACACATCGGTATTCTTGTTAGTTTTTCTTTCTACTTTCATTTTCAAAGAAAAAATAGTAATAATAGATATTGTAGAGAATTGTGTTTGACCTGAAGACTTTTATCAAGTTTTCCTGACAAGGCCAAGAGGAGTGTGGTCTTTCCTGAACTTGGAGGACCCAAAAGCAGTGTCATCCTGCGAGGTTTAATAATCCCGCTCACATCTTTAAGAATGGTAACATGTTTCTTTTTGCTTGGGATGATATGGAGTATGTTAAAAAGTCCCTGCAAGACCAAGTACCATGATGAGACTAATTGCAAAACAAAATAAATCAAAGAAACCAAGCTTATATGAACTAGAATCAGCCCTTCTCTACCTCTATGACATTAGTAACAGAGTTGATGAAGGAAGGCAAAGCTCTACTTCCCTCAAAGGCCTCTGCGTCAATATTCAAGTGCTCATATCGAACTTCGATGGTTGGAATATCAAGCCCAACTCTATATGAAACAACAAGCCAAACGAAAACTTAAAAAGATGAAAAATTTTATAAATACTTTTGAATCAACTGTAAAAAAAACTAAACTCACATATAAATCTTTATTTTCAATTTATATAATTAATAATTATATAATATATAAATTCAAGATTATACCGTCTATGTTTGTTGTGTAGTACAGTGTACGTGTCAGGATCAGGGGTGCATACTATACGGAAGAAGAGGTTGTGAAGAAGAGGAAATATACCTGTCAATACGCTCCCTGAGCTTCAACAAGAACCTCTCGTTGTCCTCTTCGGCCACTTTAACTAGCCTCTCAAGAAGCTTTTGTTTCTGCTGGAAGCCGAGATCAGAAACATCGATTTCGTTGGCAACTCCATGGGATGCTGTGAGCAAGCCTTTCCTGAGACGGTTGTAGGTGGGGAGCTTCTCAAGAGCAGCCCATTTGAGAGCTTCTTCGTCGTCCTCTTCACGAGAAGACCTTGAAAATGCCTCCACACCACTGTTCCTCCAAACTGTTGAACTTCTCGCTCGCATACTGTTACTCGCTCTGTAAATATCTCCGTCCATGTTTCACTCTGTCCCTTGTGTTCCTCTTTTTCTTCTTGAAGGAAGGAAAAGCTTATATAGCAAAACCAACCAACGCACCGCTCTTAATGAAAGAGAATGCAACAAAAATGAAGGAGCATTTGGTTTTCTCTTCCTTACAAACATGTCTCTATTTATACCTTGCATGTCAAAAACAGGCGGCGCTTGAAGAGTCCAACGTCAATATTCAGTTTTTGTTTTTGTTTATACTAAAAAAAACCAGAAAGAAAGAAAAATTGAATAAACCGTTGTCTTTATTTTTTCGCAGTTATGGCGGCAGAAAAACAAATATTAATATAAAGGTAAAAACAAATAATATAATAAATTTTTGTTCTAAAAATAATTAATAATAATAACAAATTGTTAGCTGGAAAACACAAGATGCAGAAAAATTATTTCAAAGTCTGAAAGGAAAGTTCCAATCTCCCCGTAAAGAAGAGGACATTCCATACGTTTCATTTGTTCATACACCAAATAAAGATGTGTAACTGTGTCAAAGTCAATATTAGAATAATTATAAGAAATTTACAATGAAGAAATAATCTTAGTACAATACTAGAATGTGTGATAAAACCCAACATTCATATAACAGTTAACGTCTTAATTTAATATTGGACTAAAATCACTAATTTTAAAAGATTGAGAACTGAGTATTTCTATTCAAAAATAAGAAAAATAAATTCAAAAAATTACAAAGTATCATTATTATTATTTCTATTATCACAATCAATAATTAATGAATAAATATTTTAGTTCTTGATCGTGGTATTTATCTTACAGCTTATTAGCAACAAGATCACAAGAAAAACAATATTTTAATTGAATTTAAAGAAAATAAATGGTAGAAATTTGAAATTTCTGGTGTATTAATTTTGTAATTCGTCCTTCGAGGAACATTAATTGTGAAGTAGAATAATCAAAAGGTTGACATTTTGACTTGTAGTTTGAGAAAAGGTAAGAAAAGTTAAGTTCGTGTGTAGAAAGCTTTGGATAATTCAACTTCTAGATACATTAAAACAGACTCTGTTGATTATTTCTCCTTTTCATTTTTGACACGGAATCTAACAATAAGTGTGTCTCATTTATTTAAATATTCAAATATATATTCTCTATAATTTTACTCTCATTTTTATTTTACAACTTAGTAATATCATACGTCACTAACAATTATTAGGTAAAAAATTACGTCATCTAAAGTTTAATATCCTGAAGGGACCATCAATATTCTATCACAAATCTTCAATTGTTTCTATCATTTTCATGTTCATATATGATTATTTTGGTTCTTATGTTAGCTCTCCAAATTTTCTGTCTTAATAAGATGTTTGACCTAAGTTTTTTTTTGTCTACAGACAATTTTCAAAAGATTATTTTTTAAAATATTTTTTCTTTTATTTTGACTTTTTTATGACTTTCTAGAACCAATCTCGTCCTTTTATTTCTCATTAGATATGAGATAGGGCATAGTGACGATCAATTCTAGCCAGTCATAATTATTTTAGAATATGTTCTTTTATACTCTATAAACTTTATTCTATTCTTAGGTTTTTCTAATGTTTTGGGTTTTCAAAGGTTTATAGTTGAGAGATTAATGTTTAATCAAGTTTAATTTATAATGCTTTGAATATATTTTTTTTTTCTAAACCTTAAACCTTAAATTATAAATTCTAAATTAAGAATAAACTAAGAATGTAATTTGTCTTTTTCTTTCTTATATACATTCTAACATATATATTAAAATCTTCACCATGTACTTGATTCTATTATTGACCTAATTCAATAATAAATGAAATCTTTTTTTGGGAAATTTACAAACGAACAATTTCAACGAAATCTTTCAATTTCTTATTTTACTATGTTCAACTCTATGTATTCCTCTATCCGTAGAGTACATTGAATGTACAGAAATGGCTATCACAGAGTTTCTCTTATTCATATTAACAACTACTCTAGGTGGAATGTTTTTATGGTCGTTTATTCAATATTTCATGATTTGTATTAATATTGATGTTTTTAATCACGTACATCGATAAACAATCGTTTATCCGTAATATCAGACTTAGTCCATGATGTAACAAAAGATAAACGAAAAACTTAGTTAATTAAGTATAATTTAATTATTTTTAGTTGAAATTAGATGGAGTAGGTGGATTAATATATTACTGAGTTATTTGTGTTTGGGAGTTTGGAACACTCATTTTGACTATAATTTGTCTTTAACTAAATGCATATTTGTATTAGTTTGGGTCATCACCTTCATAGTTGAGGGTGTAGGGTTGAAAAGAATGAATATAAAATCACGAAACATGTTTTTTTGTTAAAATATAAAATCATGAAACATGTTTTTTTTTTTTTATAGAAAATGTCCTAGGAAGTTAAAGATTCCATAAGTTGGAAATATATATATATATATATAGGGGTAGACATTAAGTAATTCTAAATATTGATTACTCTCTCTTGAATAAACTATTATTCATCAATATAACATAATTAATTAATGTACTTTTATCCAAATCACATCTAAGTTGAAATTTAATATCCTTCATTTGAATCAGAATCACCTTTTTTAATTAATTTCTTTGATTAACTTTTGTAGGTTAAGATATTAGTTGAGTTTCACAATGATGACCAAACTTTCTTAAACTTGATTTACACTAGACATAATTGAATTGATATAAATAATAGTTAAAAAAATACATTAGATGAGCAAAAGCCATAAATATAAATGAAGAAAATTTGGGTGCCGATACTTATAAAGAAAATGAGACTCACAAATATTATAATACTTTTATTATCTAAATCTAAATAATGTCTACTTAACCTATCTCCATAATATTTTTTGTTTAAAAAACTTAACATGTGTGACAACAATTTATATTTACAAAAGAATTTAAAAACATAATATTTATTAAGTTGACGCTAAATTTTCTTTTCATATATAAAAACAATTTATTAAAAAATGTAATGTAGACTTCATTAATATAAATATTTTACTAATTTTTTAGAATTGACTTTAAGTCTATAAAATGTTCTTAATCATCAACACTAATTTAAAGAAAATTAAAAGTAAATAAACTTAAAAGTTAATTTAATCGATTTTACTAGTAGAAAACAAACCCTAATACTTGATTGTGTAGTAAATTTTAGAAATTGCAGAAAATCGTATTTGGGTTCTTCAGAGTTGAAACTTGATCCATCCTTTCATATCAATCTCAATTTTCTTATGAGAAAAAAGCATCGAAAAAGGAATCAAACTCATGCTAAGTAAGAAACGTGTCAATATATTACCGTAAGAATTGAAATTCAACAACTAGAACTTCTAACATTTATAATAAATTCAAATCACGTGGTTTGACCTTAAAAATGTTCTATTCCACAATTATAGCACAACTTCAGACATGAAAGCCCTTCCCAACCACCCAGATCATGGCTACTTCATTTCAGTATATTATGGATTAAAATATTGAAATATTTTATGTATATCACTCACATAAATATTATAATATAATATTCATAATATAATTTATGTAAAAAATTATTTGTTACGTAAAAGAAAAAGTAAAAATTCATCTTAATATTTTTCTTACTGTATACACTCTTACTACATACACACAATTACTTGAATGTGATCATGCCTTAATTTGTGTTGTATTTATGGTTAGAACTAATATTTATTGGATATGTTTTGTAATAGGTGTAACACTTGTCTTAACTATTATGGGTGGAAAAATCAAGTTTAGGATTTTTCACATTTTTTCATGAAGGGAATGCATATATTGATAAGTTTGCTAACTTAAACTTTATTCATAAAGAGTATTTTTATTGGTATAATAAGCTTCCATATAATATTTTTTTAGGGTTTTTTATTAATAGGTACAAAGTACCTATGTACCATTTTTGTTAATATATGGATTTTGATATAATCCTCTATATTTTCTTGTATTTTCTTTTTAATAATACTTTTTTTCATGTGGTGACAAATAATTATTGTTATTTGAAATGTCAGCCTAATTGAAATGTCAAGTTTCATAGTGATGTTTAATATGCAAACTTATAAAAACAAAAAATATATTTAATTCAATAAAAAGTAGACACACAAAGTAGATTAATCATTCTACTAATTTTACACATGATAACTTTCCACGTATAGAACAATTGATATGATTAACTTTCATAATCACTAATGCAAAAAATACTTGTTATGACGGTTAAAACATATATTTTTATGTCAATCTTAAATTCATCATAAATGTATGAGACATAGAAAGTCTGTATCTTCTATGACGGTTGTGTAATTGTCATAGAAATTTATTTTTCATGTCCTACCTAAAAGAGCCATCACTTTCCATGACTGATTTGTCTTTAACCATCATAAAAAATAACACATTTTATCATGGTTAAATTTATACCCATCATAAAAAATATTACTTTCTATGACACATTGTTTTAACCATTATAAAATATGTTACTTTCTATAACAAATAATATTTTAATCGTCATAAAATGTGTTACTTTTTATGACGGTTAAGGACAAATTAATTATAGAAAATAATATTTTGTATGATGGTTTAGCAATAATTTTTATAGAAAGTGTATTTTTTTTCTTTTGTAATATATTCATTTTTCTATTTGCATAATATATCCTACATAATAAGTAGGATTCTCAAACAAATATTTTCAAAATAAAATCTTAACAATCTAGCACACAAATAATTATAAATTTTACTGAAAATTAATATGTTCATACAAAATTGTTAACTAGTTATACTATGATCATTTACAGTAAATATTTAAAACAAATAATGTCCACCGCTTTCAAACCTCTTGTAACAATTTCTCCTTCAACAGATATGGATCATAGATCACTAAATATCTACACAATCAAATATTAAAGATGAAATTAACATTAAACACAATTAATTGTATATTACTTCCTTAATATTATTTTATGCATATATTTCTTATCACATAATACCTACACTTATAATACATGTTAAATACAGATATTATAATATTAATTGATAATTGTATTTTACTAGTAGTCAGATGAATAACTTACATTTGGTGCAGCTTTTTTCTCGTAACATGTGGAAGCCCTTTGCAACCTTAAATGAAATATTCAACAAACCAATTTCAGCCTAGATTTTGTCTTGGCAATAATGTGGTGAACAAATCATAAATGTTAGAGAAGAAATGAAATATACAGGAGGAGAAACATACCTCTATTGCTTTTAGAGTTAAGTGGAAAATATCAACAGGTATCTTGTGATCCCGGAGCCTTGCTAAACAAAGAAATATCTTTGCATAAGCAAGCTGCAAATGGGCCTTATCAACTAAGCTACAAGAGGGCATAAATGAGTGCAGTGACATCTAAATCACATAACCATTTGAAATGAAAAAGAAAAAAACTGGAAATTCTCAGATAAATTAATGAAAAAAATTAACTCTTTGAAACTGATATACCTGAATAGTTCATTTGTACAAATTAAAAAAAGTAGTTACTCTTTATTATTTGTTATTGTGAAAATTATATAAACAGATTTTTTAATTTATATTGAATCAAATAAATTATCTATTTACTTTGGTAGTTATTAAATTTACATGAAAATAAATCTATCTGACTACGAGTCTAAAATTGTATTTAAGAAGATTAAGTCTAATATCACTCAAATTTTGATTATATAACCATACCTGAGTTTAATAGACATGAATTTCTAGGGTAAAAATATTTATACTATTAATATAATTTTAAAAAATTATTAAAAAGTTAATAAATAGAAAGTGAAATGTTAATATTGCATTGTTAAAGTCAAATATGGGCTTTTAGTATGAAACTTTTATACCACATTCAATAGTTTATTATATCTTATAATAAATGTCCTTTTACTTTATCTTTAGATTTTTCAGCCCACTTAGAATGGTTCTAGTAATTTCCTTAGTTGGTTTGGGATTATTTGACAGAGGCATCTTTGTGGTATGACACTAAACCACATGTTGCTAGTACTAATACTATTTTTCAGGATATCTTAATCGTAAAATTTATTAGTATTCTTCTTTACTCATGATTTATCATATTGCTCTGTCCTGTCAAAAGCAGGGACTTGCGTTGAAATTGGAATTCCAATGTTAATCCTATTTATAACCTTCTCTCAGGTACAAAAGAGATTTACTCAAGTTATCTCTAAAAACATTGCAGGTTTAGAGATAGCAGGTGGAAAATAGAGTATTGGATATGTAAAGTACCCAAAAAATCCCTTGTAACTAACCACTCATAGCTATGTGTTGTGTTCAGAAAAAAAAAATAGATAAGACAAATACATTTACTGAAGAGATTTGCTCTACTCATTTTCACAACAGTCATATGCGCATCTATTAACAGCAAGTAGAGGATATAAACATCGCCCATACTTAACCCAACATAGTTGTAGGACAGACACCACCCAAATTAATTATAGACTAAATAATAGAAGTTCTGGAGTAAGCAATAGAAGTTATTAATAAATAAAAATTAAAAAAACATAAAAATTTACATCAGTATTAAAATTTACTGACTTCAATTTTTCAATCTGTAACTTCTATTACTCACTTTGTAATATTTGATATTCAAGCCTTTAATTTCAAAAGGATAATACTGAGTCAATTTCAGTGCCAACAAAATAAGCTGTAAGGAACTCCCATATTTTTCTCGCCTACAAGATCAAGCATCTCAATTCAAAGAAATAAATAGAGTAAGCATTGATTTTTGTGGTTTATAATGTTCGTCAAGCAGAGAGAATGAGAAAGCACACTAAACTACACGTACCACATCCCCGTTGTTTACAGCATCCGTGCTTCATCGTCATTATGAAATGTCTCAATGATCCCTTCCCAAAATTCCCTCTGCCTGCAGTTTTGAAAGCATCCTGCAATGAGTAAAATAATAACTTAACAATAAAAAAATGCACTTAGCCCCCTGATTTCTCTTCTCTTATTGAGCAATATCTAAGGGTACTTAAAAAAAACAGAAAATATAATATATTGTTAATCCTTATACGTTCCACTCATTTTAAATTTGATCCTGACATGATATAAATTGTTGTGCATTGGAGGTATAACACAATCAATACTATGAACCAAGTAGAAAATGTAGAGATTACAAATACCATTATAACATTCGCTCTGACAACTCAATCCCTGTGTATTGTATATTTCATTCTAACTCCATACCAGTCTCACAAAAAAAACAGAAGCAAACAAGAACAACATCGGAAATTATAAATATAGAAACTAAATTGAGAGCTTTTTCAAATTAGGAAAAACAAAAAGAATATCTTATGTTTTATTTTTCTAAAAATTATAAAATCAAGTTCTCTACCGCAATAATTTTTCAATCTTGAGCAAAACATACAAGTAAATACTAACAAAAGTCATAATAATGGCTAACTACTATTAACTGATCGAGAAGGGTCGAAATAACTAAAATGTAAAAACATTAAAATTCAAAAAACAAGTTTCCTAGATAGGAATCATCATCTTCAAAATCCAAGTCATTTTCGAATTCATTTCGTTCGACTACTATTATAGCTGCAGATTTATTCCTCTTCCTCCTTTAGAACTTCATAAATTTCTAGTTATTCTGCTGCAGGTGCAGCAGGTCACCTCGGTCTTGTTCACTTCCTAGTGTATGTTGAAGTTTCAAATCCAAAAAAATAGCACCAAAAATTCCCTACAGTGAGGGTTTCTTCGTAATATTATGGAACGCCACGGCTTCGGCGCTAACACGCCGCCAAAATGGTGCAGTTTAGACGCCGAGAAAGCAGAACCAGAAAACAAACAAGATCTGAAGAATTTCAGAGCAACACAGCAACGAAATTATACATCTCGTTTCGGATTCAATGCAGTACACTAGGTTAAAGAAACAAGATGTAACACTACAAAATTGTGAACGAACATTATCAAATTTGAATCACAGAAATGGTAGAAAGCAGTATTACGAACAAAACGGTGAAAATCAATCTAAAACTTCAAACATTGGGAAGTAGTTTACCTATTGTAAAAATTGGAAACGATACACAGCATTTGAATTTTTGAAGCGATGGAGAAGAAGAAGAAGAAGAAGAAAAGATGAAGGAGAAGGGAAAATTGGGCGCGTAAACAATTTTTTTACTTTTTACCCTACAAAATTCTTTTTTTATTTTTTATTTTTTACCTTACAAAATTCTTTCGAAGTGGTCTGATTCTAGAACCAATAAAAAAATTAATCAGTTTTCTTAGTTTTAAAAATTGAAAAAAAACGTGTCATTTTTAATATACCCTTTTTAGTGTTCACTTAGGTCTCAAAATAAAAAAAAATAAAAAAACGTAAGGTTTCGTAAGTGAAATTGAAGTCATTAATTTTATAAATTGCTTTATAATTTGATTGTAATAAAATACTATATGCACGTATTAAAATTAACAATATTTTTTTGTTAAATATTTGACCACACAAATTAGATATAAAGTGATCACACTGTTTCATTTTTTTAAATTAAAAGATTTAATTAAATACTTTATTAACAATAAGACCAAATTGAATAAAATAAATAAATATATAATAGGACTAAAAAATAATTAAAATTATTATATTTAAAAAATAATGAACACAAATTTTATAAAAAAATATATTTAATATTCTCTCTCTCATATTATATAAAATATATATGGGAAAAAAAAATACTAACAAGCATGACATAAGAAAAAAGTGGAGGTAGAAAGAGCAGTGACTACAATAACAAGTTGTAGTACTAAGATTTTTACTTCCTGCACCCATACTTTTTAAAATGACTATTTTATCATTCTTTAAAAGCAATTTCTCCATGTACCATATCAATAACATACACCCATTCTACTATTGAAAAGGACAAAAAAAATACTCTTTCTAAATGATAAAAATAACCTTATACAAAAGTAGAGTGTAAATAAAAATTATTTCTAAAATCTTTTATCTGAAAAATATTTCGGATTTCGATATCCAGAACACTTAAATTCTGAATTTTTTTTATTCAAAATGCATTTTTAATTTTGTGTTCTGAATTATTTTGTCATTTTTTTACTTTTAAATTTTATTTACTATTCCAGATTTTCAAATCCAAAATAAGGATAATTTTTGGAACTTTATAAAAATATAGAGTGTAGATCAAAATTGATATGGTACAGAAAGAAATTGCCCTTTTTAAATTGATTTCTAGATTATCTGTTTCAGAAATTTCTCTGGAACACATTTTCCTACTAAAGTTTTTCTTTTGGTTGAAATATTTTATCATTATTAGGAACAAATAATTTTCTTTACTTAGAATAATGAGAAACATCACGAGAAGAGAGACTTTTATTATCTAACATCTATTTCTAGAAACATGACCAATTCAGATGTTCCATTCATTTGGTCTACAGGAATGGAAAATTTTCAGATAAAAACTAGCTTTCTGAGATTGAGACATAATAGAAACAGTTTGAACAGAAAGAACAAAAAATATCTAAAA
Organism: Phaseolus vulgaris; assembly: GCF_000499845.2. Classification (NCBI taxonomy): domain Eukaryota; kingdom Viridiplantae; phylum Streptophyta; class Magnoliopsida; order Fabales; family Fabaceae; genus Phaseolus; species Phaseolus vulgaris. The sequence goes on from NC_023755.2 coordinate 39,936,392, forward strand.
ATATAACATCTTTAAAACTTAATTAAGTCAAATTAGTTTGAAATTGAATTTGGGAATGTAGTGAACATCAGTAAAATGAAACTATTCTAAGAAAAAGAATTGCTCAAGCCTATTTGGAAAGAAATCTAGAACCATGAAACAATTTGACTAGAATTGGTTTGATTTCTTGGAAGTTGAAACTCTGAATATATCAGAAACTATTTGTTGCACCAGAATCCACAATTCCACTTTTATTTCCAGACAAATTGGAAATGGCAGAATTGGTACATGAAGAATGAATCAGTGTGTGCAGTTCAAGTGTACACCACAGTTGTGTTACATGGTCTTGGTTTTGATCATCATCTCCTTGTGATGCCAAAGTTTGACCATCATCAATTTCATCCTAATCCACTGCACAATTGACATTGCTCTTCTATTGACAGGGGAAAGCATGATGATGTAATAACTGTCAATTGTGTCATGAACTTTATTACAAAAGAAAAGGAACTAATTTTGGATTGTGAGTACTTCAATCAAGAATCTGCATCCTGTTCTTTGATCTGAAAGCCATTGACATTGCTTTGGACCAAGAATGATACTTTTCAGTTTCACCCTTAACCTTGTGCTTGGATGCATAATTTGACAATTTCTAAGACACTTAAATATATTAAATTTAAATTCAACTCATTTTAAATTATTTTATTTTTCAAATATTTTGTTTGGTAAAACAATTCAAAATTTAATGAATTTTATTTTTTTTAGATAAAATATTTCGATTATCACCAAATTTAAAAAATTATTTAAATATAAAATAATTGTTAAAAATTAAGAAATATCAATATTGATAATATTTTATAGTAGATATTAATTGATTTTATATTTTTAAAATATTTTTTTTATTTTATATTTGCAAAACTTTTTTCAATTTATGTTAAAAATGATTATTTTGAAGTTATGAAATGCTAGATTAGGTTAAATTCAAGTAAGATACCACCGAGTCGGACTCATACAAGGTCAGACCAAGTTATTCTGTGTCAGAGTCAAGTCAAGTCAACCCAAGTCCAAGTTGAGTTAATTCAATTTGGACTCAAGTTGAGTCGAGTAGGCTCGGGCCCATCGAGTCGGCTTAGGCTAAATTGAGCAAAGTCTTCATAAGTCTAGGTCGAGTCAAGATGGTCCGGGCAAGTCGAGTTTTCTTGAAAAAGTTGAGTTTTTCTGGACGACCCAAATCGAGTCAAGTTGGCACAGACCCAGGTCGATCTGAGTTAAGAAAAACTCACACTCACTCTAGTCAGGGGAGGTCAACATTCATATGAGTAAAGGGAAACCTATATTCAACAAAGTTGGGTTAGGCCCAGGTGGATTCTAGTCCAACCAAGACCAAGTCAAGCCTAATCCGATCAGGACCAAGTCAAGCTGAGTTGACCTAGAGTTGGCCTGTCAAGTTAGGCCAAGGCTGACCAAGCCAAGTTAGCTTTGTCGAATCAATCCATGACCAAGTTAATCCGAGTCGAGGTATGATCATGTTGAGTAGAGTTAGACTAGATCCATGTCAAGTTAAGTTAAGCCCAGGTGGGACTAAGACAAAATGGGTCAAGTTTGAACAAGTTGAGTTGAGTCTATTTTGAGTGGAGACATTAAGTTGAGGACATATCAAACTAAGTTGGATCCCAAACCCAAGTCTAATCGAATCAACTCAGACCCCCCTGAAATATGAATTTAAAAATACGAAATTTTCAAATTTTCACTTTTTAAGTAAAATTTGAAATTAGTTTGAAATAATCTAATTACTAAAATGAAATTCTAAAAATTTAATTTCTTTCAAAAAAATTTACCTAAATAACAGTCATAAATCATTTCAAATTCTTTAAAATAATAAATTACCCTATTAAAATGTCACATTCAAATACAATGTAAAAATAGTTATATTGATACAATCAATGGAGCATAACAGAAACTGAAAAGTGTAACAAATATATCTAACAATTAAATTTGATGTCTTGCCATTAATATCATATATTTGTTACTTGATGTTAAATTCCGTCTTAACAAAGAAATGGATAAATGATTTAGTTGGATCTATTAATGTAACATGTCTGCAATGAATGAAAACTGATATATTCACACTCTAAACATTGAAAACACATATCTTACATTTCAATAAATTAATATTTTATTTATGTTTGTTTTATTTTTAATTCAAAATATTATTATATTGTTATAAATGTTTATTAAAGATATGTTTCTTGTACTGTGTTAAAGAAACTTTTCTCCTAATGAATATAGTACTATCGATCTAGAAGTTGAATTATTGGTCCAAAGCTTCTTTCAACGCCCACAAGAGCTGATCAATTTCGCTGGCCATCTCTTCTATTTCTTTTATCAATCTACGAGTCAAACTCTGAAGGCTTTCATTCTGAAAGCTTTTTTCAAAACCAAATAAACGTGAAATTCATTCTTTCAACCATTTTTTTTTCTCTAAATTAAAATTAAAAATGGAAATTCTGTTACTGACGTTGCAGCTGATGCAATTTATGAGTTTATCTTAACTATTGTTTTCTGTTTTCATCAAAAGATCTCAAAGGATTCTTTTTGCCACTTTCTTCTAACATAAGCTATTTGGTTTCAAAGGTTGTCGTGTCTTTATCTTGCATCTTTCAGTTTAATATAAATATTACTAAATGTCTTTCCTTCGCTACTCATTTCACAGGTCAAGCTCCAAACTTTTGACTCTATCTTTTTTAAACATATTCACTCCAAATCTTTTTTATTTTATTTTATTCTTTTTCTCAATTATTTTCCTCAATTCTCATTCACATTCTTATCCACACCTATTATTACAAACTCTTCTTCCACGCCAATGAGTGATTTATATCATGGTAACTAGGAATATTATTCGGCTAAAATAACTTATTATAACATACCAATAGAGGTAGGAGGTAGGGTGTATTTGATGGTTTTGTAGCTGCATTTTGCAGTGCTTATAGCATTTTAATACGAGTACGGTGCTAGCTCGAATAGGATGTCTAGCTTATGCAGCAAACATATTCTATCTATTGTTTCTGGGGTGTTTTTTCATCTCTTTAGAGATTCTTAATGTGATTTGGTTTATGTAAAAGGGTTAAGATACCCTTTTGTATCCCTCTTAATTTAATTTCATTTTTTACTGATAAAAAAAAGCTAAAATAACCGACACAAACAATTATATTTATTAGTCTATATTAAATATTTGGTTATTAATAAAATTGGTTAGTTATTAAATTGATTTTTATATAAAGATATAGTACAAGAAAATGATTAGAAAATTTATTAGTGTATATTAAAGCAGGAGGAGATTTAATGCGTATTTAATAACAGGAGGTTTTAAAGAAAGGGGTGATTTAACAGGCATTTATTAGTGTGTATTAAGAAATTAATAGAGATTTTTGTGGTAATAAAGAAAATAAAAGAAAATAATATTAATATTTAAACATTTAATTGAAAGGTTTGACTCATGAATATGATTCGCCGTTGTTTTTGACGTGAAGAGTATAAATAGAGAGAGAGAGAGACGGTGTTTCACATACTCATTTCAGAACAAAAACACTCATTTTTGTTGTTTTCGTATTCTTTCATTCTTTTGCCTTCAACACCAAGCAACACAACTACTTGAAGAAGAAGAAGAAGAAGAAGAAGAGAGAAGAAAGGGTGTGGCGGGTAACCGCGAGAAACTGAGAGAATGGAGGGAAGCGATATATACAGAGCGAGTAACAGTATGCGAGCGAGAAGTTCAACGGTTTGGAGAAACAACAGTGTGGAGGTTTTCTCAAGGTCTTCTCGCGAAGAGGATGACGAAGAAGCTCTCAAATGGGCTGCTCTTGAGAAGCTCCCCACCTACAACCGTCTCAGGAAAGGCTTGTTGACAGCATCCCATGGAGCTGCCAACGAAATCGACGTTGCTGATCTTGGCTACCAAGAGAGACACAAGCTCCTTGAGAGGTTGGTCAAGGTTGCTGAAGAGGACAATGAGTCCTTCTTGTTGAAACTCAAGGACCGTATTGACAGGTATATATTCTTACCTCAACGACCTTCTTCCTCACATAACTCGTTTATTCTTACACTCTCTTTCTGCTTCTTACAGAGTTGGACTCGACATTCCCACCATTGAAGTTCGATACGAGCACCTCAAGATTGAAGCAGAGGCTTTTGTTGGAGGCAGAGCTTTGCCCTCTTTCATCAACTCTGCTACTAATGTCATTGAGGTACCTACGGAATAATGCCTCCTTTCACTTCCTGTTCTTTTTCTCTTTTCTTCTACAATTACTCTCTCGACCCAACTCAACACGCCTTTTCTTCTACAATTATTTGATCTTGCAGGGATTTCTTAACTTTCTCCATATCCTCCCCAGCAGAAAGAAACACGTTACTATTCTCAAAGATGTGAGCGGGGTTATCAAACCTCGCAGGATGACTCTGCTTTTGGGTCCTCCGAGTTCAGGAAAGACCACACTCCTCTTGGCCTTGTCAGGAAAACTTGATAAAAGTCTTCAGGTCAGACACAAATCTATTATTACTATTTTTTCTTTGAAAACGAAAGTAGAAAGAAAGACTAACATGAATACCGATGTGTTTGTTGTTCAGGTATCTGGAAAAGTGACTTACAATGGGCATGAACTGAACGAGTTTGTACCCCAGAGAACCGCTGCTTACATCAGCCAGCATGATGTTCACATTGGAGAAATGACTGTGAGGGAAACCTTGGCTTTCTCAGCAAGGTGCCAAGGGGTTGGATCACGTTATGGTCAGTTCCCCTTCACCACCCCTCTCTTACCTTTTCAAACTCTAATTTAACATCTATTCACTCTAACCCATCATCATTTACTTTTTCTGAATCCACAGACATGCTGTCTGAATTGTCTAGAAGGGAGAAAGCGGCAAATATCAAGCCTGACCCAGATCTTGATGTCTACATGAAGGTCAGCAAATAACAAAACCAAAACAAGAAAGTATATATATACCATCTTTGCACTGCATCTGATTGTCTTTTGATATAACAGGCAACTGCAACTGCAGGCCAGGAGTCAAGCATAGTGACAGATTATACAATGAAGGTAATGAATGCTTAAACAAACAAGGTTCAATTCAATTATGTGATGACATGTGCTAGTGTTTGCTACGATGACCAACAAAGATACTGAACTGGTCGACTGTGTAACTTGGCAGATTCTGGGGTTGGATATATGTGCTGATACCATGGTGGGGGATGAAATGTTGCGTGGGATTTCTGGAGGACAGAGGAAGCGTGTTACTACAGGAGAGATGTTGGTTGGACCAGCAAATGCTTTATTCATGGATGAAATCTCCACCGGGTTGGACAGTTCCACCACATTTCAGATTGTGAGTTGTCTGAGGCAATATGTCCACATTCTGAATGGAACTGCTGTGATATCTTTGCTCCAGCCAGCACCTGAGACTTACGACCTTTTTGACGACATTATCTTAATCTCCGACGGCCAAGTGGTTTACCATGGCCCTCGTGAGTATGTTCTGGACTTCTTTGAATCCATGGGTTTCAGATGTCCCGAGAGGAAAGGTGCTGCTGACTTCCTTCAAGAAGTGACTTCCAAAAAAGATCAAGCACAGTACTGGGTGCGCAGAGATCAACCATACAGATTTGTGACAGTTACTCAATTTGCTGAGGCATTTCAATCATTCCATATTGGTAGGAAACTTGGTCAGGAGCTTGCAGTTTCATTTGACAAGACCAAGAGCCACCCTGCTGCATTGACCACTAAGAAGTTTGGTATCAACAAGAAGGAGCTGTTAAAGGCTAACTTCTCAAGGGAGTATTTGCTCATGAAAAGGAATTCATTTGTGTACATCTTCAAGCTATGTCAGGTTGGTGATTGTTTTATATCAAGAAAAACTCTACACCCTAGTTCATTTGCATGTCTATGAATCTATGATCATCATTTTTAATTGCTTTTGATGATGCTTTTCAGCTTTTCATCATGGCGTTGATTGCATTGACGCTGTTCTTCCGAACGGAGATGGACCATGACAGTCTTGATGGTGCTGGTGTTTATGCTGGTGCCATATTTTTTACAATAATAACGGTTATGTTTAATGGAATGGCTGAGATTTCCATGACCATTGCCAAGCTTCCTGTTTTCTACAAGCAGCGAGATCTTCTGTTCTTTCCCTCTTGGGCTTATGCTATTCCTTCGTGGATTCTCAAGATTCCGGTTACTATAGCAGAAGTGGCTCTTTGGGTATTCCTGACCTACTATGTTATTGGATATGATCCCAATGTGGGGAGGTAAAGAAACTAACTGGTTTGAGTTGTTTGAAGCTTGTGAATGTTGCCTCTTCTACTAATTTGCATTGTACTTATGATCTGAGTTCTTTAATTTGGGTGGTGCAGGCTCTTCAAGCAGTACCTCATCCTACTACTTATCAGTCAGATGGCTTCTTCATTATTCCGAGCCATTGCAGCACTCGGTAGAAACATGATTGTCGCCAACACGTTTGGATCCTTTTCGGTTCTCACTCTTCTTACATTGGGCGGTTTCATTCTGTCAAAAAGTAAGTCTAATTAACACAAACATGCTATTGAAAAATTGTCGCATTTCTAATTATGATAAAACATAAGCTAATGCTTGGTCGTTCTGTTTCCAATGAAACAGGGGATATCAAAAAATGGTGGATTTGGGGTTTCTGGATTTCACCTCTGATGTATGGGCAGAATGCTCTGATGACAAATGAATTTCTTGGAAACAGCTGGCACAACGTAATTTCTTGATTAATGAAATTGTATGCTAGTGCTTCTTTGGTCAAGGAAAGTTTGATTCTAATTTCTTTTCTATCTAATTACAGGATACCCACAATTTAGGACTTGATTATCTGGATTCTCGCGCGTTCTTCAAAGATGCATATTGGTATTGGCTTGGTCTTGGGGCATTGGTTGGGTTTGTGCTCTTTTTCAACGTGGTGTTTGGTTTTGCTCTAGATTTCCTTGGCCGTGAGTACTTTTCACATCATTTGTACTTTAAAATTCTGTCATAAATGCAATTCAAGGTCTTACTGATAAGTATGCCTCCGAATGTGAATGCAGCATTTGATAAGCCACAAGCAGTGATAGCTGAAGAACCAACTCATGAAGGAAGCCCCGCAGAAGTTGAATTACCACGCATAGGTGAGTTATGCTCACTCATATTCAATACTAAACCACAGGCATATACTCCTTTATCATCACCAATTCGTATTATATTCCAAGACGTTGAACATATTTTTCAAATGTCCTGCAGAAACGGGAAAAGATGGTTCTGTTGTGGAATCCAGCCATGGAAAGAAAAAAGGAATGGTTCTTCCTTTTGAACCACATTCCATCACCTTTGATGAAGTCGTATACTCAGTTGACATGCCACAGGTAAATCACATTCCATGTTATTGGGTTTGTAGCAGTGAGTGAGTGACTTCATTTTAACACTTCTTCAGCCAGAAAAAAAAAAAATTGATTTCTAACTCCCTTGATTTTCACTTGCAGGAAATGAAGGAACAAGGTGTACAAGAGGACAAACTGGTGCTTCTGAAGGGTGTTAGTGGTGCATTCAGGCCTGGTGTTCTCACAGCCTTGATGGGTGTGAGTGGTGCTGGTAAGACCACGTTGATGGATGTTCTGGCTGGTAGGAAAACCGGTGGATATATCGAAGGAAACATCAAAATTTCTGGGTACCCTAAGAAGCAAGAAACATTTGCTCGTATCTCTGGATACTGTGAGCAAAATGATATCCATTCACCTCATGTTACAGTTTACGAGTCCTTGCTCTACTCAGCATGGCTACGTTTACCTTCAAGTGTTGATTCCAAAACCAGAAAGGTTAGTTAGTAAGAACTGAGAAAAGTAAAAACGCTTTAACTTTAAGTTCTTAGAGGCTGATTGTTTGAACTCTTTGGATTTGACAAATGGTTGCATGCATGCAGATGTTCATTGAGGAAGTCATGGAATTGGTGGAGCTTAACCCATTGAGGAACTCGCTGGTTGGATTGCCCGGTGTGAGTGGACTCTCTACTGAACAGCGGAAGAGGCTGACTATTGCGGTTGAATTGGTGGCTAATCCTTCCATAATTTTCATGGATGAGCCTACTTCTGGGCTAGATGCAAGAGCTGCTGCTATTGTTATGAGAACAGTCAGAAACACTGTGGACACTGGAAGAACTGTGGTGTGCACCATCCATCAACCCAGCATTGACATATTTGAAGCATTTGATGAGGTGAGTGCCAAAAATGACAAATGAAAACGTCTCTTACTTGGTTTCTCTCCCTCCTAGGCTTGAATCTAACATGATGTCTTTTTGTGTGATTCCAGCTATTCCTAATGAAGCGTGGAGGACAGGAAATATATGTCGGCCCACTGGGTCGTCATTCTAGTCATCTGATCAAGTATTTTGAGGTAACATCATAGTTTAATTATGAAGTGAAGGACCATGATTCTTCAGAGTAAATACTAAATTTTTGCAATGATTTTTCCACTGTCCAGAGCATTGACGGGGTGAGCAAAATCAAAGACGGATATAACCCGGCTACTTGGATGTTGGAAGTTACAACCACAGCTCAAGAGCTTGGTTTGGGCGTTGATTTCACTGACTTATACAGGAACTCTGATCTATATAGGTAGGGAAACGCAAGTGGATATGAATTTACTAAGTTTTCTTGATTCTCATAATGCTTATTTGAGTTTTTTCATGACTTTTCAGGAGAAACAAGCAGCTTATACAAGAATTGGGTCAGCCTGCTCCTGGTTCAAAGGATCTTTATTTCCCTACTCAATTCTCTCAGAACTTCTTTGTCCAATGCCAAGCTTGCTTATGGAAACAACGTTGGTCATATTGGCGTAATCCACCATACACTGCTGTGAGGTTTTTCTTCACAACTTTCATAGCCATAATGTTTGGAACCATGTTCTGGGACCTCGGAGGCAAACGGTAAGTCAAATAAATTCTTACTATTTCTCACCACCAAAAGTAATATATGGTGTGACACCTTCCAAATTCCTCTAGAGTTCTGATTCATGTGGTGCTTTTACAGCTCAACAAGAGGAGACCTGATGAATGCTCTCGGTTCAATGTACACTGCTGTTCTCTTCCTTGGAGTACAAAATTCTTCTTCCGTACAGCCAGTGGTGGCAGTTGAAAGGACTGTCTTCTACAGAGAAAAAGCTGCCGGAATGTATTCTGCCTTACCCTATGCATTTTCACAGGTAACTCACATGTCATAACATAACATCATCGTTACTTATTTATTGTTTTACCTACATTACTTACTAGTACTTTAGTTTGCATATGTGTGTGTACATTAACTATGTTAAGTGACCAAGAAACTAACAAACTGGTACTTTTTTTTGTCTCAGATTCTGGTGGAGCTACCCTATATCTTTACTCAAGCGGTGACATACGGTGTAATAGTTTATGCCATGATCGGATTTGAGTGGACTGCAGAGAAATTCTTTTGGTATCTGTTTTTCATGTACTTCACACTGCTGTACTTCACCTTCTACGGCATGATGGGTGTGGCAGTGACACCAAACCACCATGTTGCTTCCATTGTGTCGGCTGCATTCTATGCAATTTGGAATCTCTTCTCAGGATTTGTTGTTGCAAGACCTGTGAGTTGCTTGTTGCCACCCTGCTTTTGAATTAATAATACACTGAGAAATGCATGAATATAGAGTGAATATATGTGGTATGGTTTCAAATGGTATGATTATAATAATAATGTTGTTGTTTTGTATTTTGAACAGAGCATCCCAATATGGTGGAGATGGTACTATTGGGCATGCCCAGTGGCTTGGACCTTATATGGATTGGTTGGATCTCAGTTTGGAGATGTAATGGAGCTAATGGAGGCTGAAGGTAACAAGACTGTGAAAGCTTTCATAGAAGACAGTTATGGTATCAAACATGACTTCATTGGAGTTGCTGCTGTTGTGGTTGCTGGCATTGCAGTTCTCTTTGGATTTACTTTTGCTGTTGCAATCAAGACCTTCAACTTCCAAAAGAGATAGACAAATAGAGAGTAGATTTTTCCAACTTCAAATATTCTTTATATTTTCCCTCTTTTTTTCCCCTTGTTTTTAATTTCTCCCTAAACTTGTAATGTTTTGTTTGTATCTATAGTTTGTGTGCAACACCTGCCAATTGAAGGCTTGTACTTAAAAAAATGTATGTATGATGAGTTTTTAGATTTCTATCTCCAACTTGTACCTTAAATTTAGTTTGATTCATCAACTGCATCATACATCATCCACCATCACACCAACAAGTTGGTGTTGAACTTAATTGATTCTCTTGAATTTAATTGCACAAACAAAATAAATAAAAATAGAATAACATTATATTTCAACACTTCCTATCAAGTTGAAACTTATAAATCATATGCACTAATCTTAGAACATAAAAACTGAGCATTAGGTGCTTCTAGAGATTTAGTTAGAATGTTTATGAGTTGTTCACTAGAGTTGGCAAACTTTTTCTCTATCTAACAAAATGATAATTAATCTCCATATGTTTAATTCTCTCTCTTATCAGATTTGATAAGTTCATTTATTAGTCACTACAAAAATAATTTTAATTAATGCATGTGAATCTAATATTGAATATGTACTCATATGAGTGAGTCTAGTTGTATTAACGAGTTTGACTATATGAGTGAGTCTGATTGTATTATTGGGCCTGACGGTATCAATGTGTCAAAATGTAGATGTGATGAACATATATTTATTCACACTCAATAATTTTAATCATGAATTATTTGACTATAATAATAAATAAATCTATTATTTTAATTAATATTCATATAATTGAGTTTATTTGGGTTTTAACTATTATTTTTGTGTTTTTAGAGTAAATGGTAAGGAAGCGTCTACAAAATACAAGAAATCTGGAGAGTTGGAAACTTTTTAACAAAATCTAAACTACAATATTTTTCCAAGATCCTTGGAGTAGAAAAGCCTATAAAAAGACACAAGTCTCAAAGAGAAAGAGAGAGCTTCATAGGATTTTCTTAGTTTCTTTTCTTCTTTGTAATTCTTTTGCCTCCGCATGGAAAGCTAAACCTTTTGGTTGATTTCTTTGTGATTCCCTATTGAGTTTTAAGGTTTTAATCAATAAAAGTTTCATTTTTAAATTCTTTATAGCAGGTGTTTTTATTGTCTAATCTCCTACAAAACTAGTTTTTGTGAGAGGTTGTACTTGAACGCATGATTAAGAGTCTTCATTATCTTAAACTTTGATTTCTTAGTTAGTTCGTATTGTTCTAGTTAATTTATTGGGCACATGATTCAAGAGAGAGGAGATAAGCATTCTTATGGAGTATACGCATGAAACAAAATGGGTATTGATTAAACCAGTAGACGCATGATTTACTAATGAGTTTCAGTTGAAGCAGATTGGCGCATGTTCAATTTGATTTAGCTCTGTTAGAGGATTGATAAATAAATAATCTTTAGATAACTTGTGAGGAATTCTGGAAGAACTTGAGAGTCAATCTGAATTCTTTATTGATTTAAATCATCATTTATATTTTCTCGCTTAACGATCATAATCCCTTTTGCTTTACTATTATTGAAAATTTTCCCTTGCCACTTAAAGCACAAGGAATTAAGAGATTCTTCTTTATTCCATTTTTCCATGCTTGTCCATCACTTCTTTATACCAATTAATTTTCTCCCAAGGTAAGTGGTTCTCCAGGTTCCATCTTTTTCTCTTTCTATGGTGAGAAATGTGACTTCGAATCATTTTTTAAAGAGATGTATAATTGTTTAAACCTTTCTTGTGAAATATTCCTAGAATCACTATTATTCTTTCATATGAAAATATTTGAGCATAGTATTATGTCTTATGAAATGCTTTATGAGAATTTCTGAAATTTATCTTTACTTTGAAGTTAAAACATAGCTTCTAGTATGATAATTTTTTTTTTGTATAATTCATATTTCACAAGTTAGAAAAGAAATTGTAAGTATGCTTATAGAAAACATATCACTCAAATAGCATTCAAATATCCATCTATGAATAACTTTGAGAGGATATGATAACCCCTAGGTTTGAATTCCCTAGGGGTATAAATATCAAGAATTCATGGCACAGAAGAAAGGGACACATCTCATAATATTTTAGCTCAACATTATGTCAATAGCACGAAAAAAAAAAGTTAAAGAGATTTTTTAGAGACAAACACACTTTACTATTTCTTGAGTTAAATTCAATTACTCCTATATATTTTCTTTTATTGCTTTTGAAATACCAACTTGTGAAATGTTTAATGATCAATTTATTTACTGTATGTTATGTCACCACTCATTGAGTTAATCTCACATAATTTTATATATTTCAGATGAACATGTTCAAAGGTAAGTTATAAAATACAAAATAACTTTTTGAGTTTCATGCAACTTATGAGTTGTTTAGTTAGCTTTTTGTAGAGATAGTTGTATTAATTTTCACTTTTGTAAACTAATATATATAGTTAAATGGATCAACTTTTAGTTTGGTTTTGTACTAAATATCTAGGAACGTAAATGTATAACAAAGTAGTACATGACCCGTGCTAACGCACGATACTTTTATAAAAATTTCAATTTAAAAAAAATAAGAAAAATTACAAGTGTTTGGTATTATATCAAATCTGGCATTATAAAACACAATGTAAGTCCTGCAATTATTAAGAATTTGAAATAGTTAGAAGAAATAAAAATTAGATGCAAGAAGGATAATTGAAATTAATAAATATGAAATTGACAAAACATAAAAAAATGAAAATGAAATGAGACATGACAAATATTTTGTGATTATAATATGAATAAGAATGATTTATTCTCAAATTTGTGTTAATTTCAATATTTTAGAAGAAAATGGAGATAAAAAAGGCTAAAAGAGAATAAACAAGATGGAAAGAGAAAGTTGGAATGTTCAAAACTCGCCCAAACCAACTCAATACAGAGGAACTCGTCCATACAGGTTTACTAGAGAAGTTGAGTTTTTTCTCGTCAAACTCGTCCAAGCAATTTATAACTCGCAAAGGCGGGAAGTTACATAACCCAAGTCCAACTAGGTTAAATATGAGGCATGTGACATAACCCTAGACATCATTGAGAGAATAAAAGGAGATATAAAACCCTAAAGGCAATTGTCAAGGAGAAACATCATGAATCTTCTTTTCTTGCTTTTCATGCTTGTAATGGCCAACATGAGTTTAAACTCTTATGTATTGAGGTGATATTTAATCACAATATTTTGTTCTTGATGGATGATAGGTATTGTCATTTTATTCTTAATGCTTGTTTTATCATGATTTTTATCCTTAAATTTGATTGAAAAGTACTTATAAGTATCTGACATAAATGATAATGCTTAACATGTTTGAATGTTAGGAATAGATTTGAAATGTTAATTACTATCAACATTTGTTCGTAACGATAAGGATTTCTTATATATATGCAAGAAATTAATATTTACGAGACTATCTTAATAATTTTATATGCGGGAGGAATTAATATAAATGAATTTTATATGGGAATCAATATCAATCAAAGATTGAATATTACATGTTTTTCAATATACAAAAGAGTGATAAGGATGAACCTCAATCCCAATTTTCCAAATTGAATCAAACAACTCTTTATTTCCTTTATTTACATTCTTGCAATCTCATACACAACAAACTTCCAACAAAATTTTACTTATTGTTTTTTGTTTACTAAAATTGTTCCTTGTAGGTTCGATATTTGTCCTTAGGGACAAATTTATTATTTCTAACACAATATACTTGTCGTGAAATAATCATCAACTATAAATCAAAACGCAAAGATTGATTTTAGAAACTCTCTTGTGTGTTAGACCGTCTATCGCAAAAACAAAGACTAGATCGTCTAATGCAAAGATGAAGACTAGATTTAATGCAAAGACAAAGACTAGACTATCTAGCAGGTTGTCCTTTGAGATCGTCTAACACATTTTTTTTATGAGATCGTCTAACAGTTTGAGTTCCATCAAGACCATCTAACAAGTCCAACATAAAGAGATAATCTAACATGTTTAACGTAATGAGTATGTCTAACATGTTTTGCACATTGAGACCATCTCAAAGGTTAATCAATGTGAGACCGTCTAACAGTTGTACTCTAATACCTACACATTAAGAACTTTGTTATAACTTTAACACATTTTATAGTGTTTGTTATCATCAAAACTAGGTCTTAACAATATATATTTGTTTCATTTGTGTTATACAATCTAGAATATGATAATTGTTCTCAATTCCACTTGTCTTTTATAATATGATAAGAGAGAATTTAAATATAAGCAATTTTCTTTCATCATATATTTTTCTATGATGAGTTCTCACTTCCACTTGTCTTTTATAATATGATAAGAGAAAATTTAAACATAAGCATAAGAAAAAAAATAAATTATCATATCTTTTTGTATGATGAGAAATAAATCCTTGGATGAGACTCTAACTCATGTAGCATGCTGTACTTCAAAGTCAAGAGTAGACAAGCACTCCATATACTTTTTAATCATATGATTCTTTAAGTTCAAATTGTACAACCAATACAATACTGTTCTATCTTGAAAAAATTAAAATTAGACAATGATTACGAATTACATATAATTTTGAAGTTAAATTATTTTGCTCTCATATTATTAATTATATTAATCTAATTACTTATTTAATAATTTTACGTTATATCATTTTATTTATTTCATATATTGAATAAATGAAAAAATTATTGTTCTTTTAGCATGTTATTGATATTGGTTAAAAAAACCTTAGTGACTATATGAGTATAGGAGATGTTTTATCCCCCAAGGACTTGAACCAAAAATCTTATTTTAGTATACAAAGTTCAACACCATTTGGACTACTAACTTGTTGGTGTGATGGTGGATGATGTATGATGCAGTTGATGAATCAAACTAAATTTAAGGTACAAGTTGGAGATAGAAATCTAAAAACTCATCATACATACATTTTTTTAAGTACAAGCCTTCAATTGGCAGGTGTTGCACACAAACTATAGATACAAACAAAACATTACAAGTTTAGGGAGAAATTAAAAACAAGGGGAAAAAAAGAGGGAAAATATAAAGAATATTTGAAGTTGGAAAAATCTACTCTCTATTTGTCTATCTCTTTTGGAAGTTGAAGGTCTTGATTGCAACAGCAAAAGTAAATCCAAAGAGAACTGCAATGCCAGCAACCACAACAGCAGCAACTCCAATGAAGTCATGTTTGATACCATAACTGTCTTCTATGAAAGCTTTCACAGTCTTGTTACCTTCAGCCTCCATTAGCTCCATTACATCTCCAAACTGAGATCCAACCAATCCATATAAGGTCCAAGCCACTGGGCATGCCCAATAGTACCATCTCCACCATATTGGGATGCTCTGTTCAAAATACAAAACAACAACATTATTATTATAATCATACCATTTGAAACCATACCACATATATTCACTCTATATTCATGCATTTCTCAGTGTATTATTAATTCAAAAGCAGGGTGGCAACAAGCAACTCACAGGTCTTGCAACAACAAATCCTGAGAAGAGATTCCAAATTGCATAGAATGCAGCCGACACAATGGAAGCAACATGGTGGTTTGGTGTCACTGCCACACCCATCATGCCGTAGAAGGTGAAGTACAGCAGTGTGAAGTACATGAAAAACAGATACCAAAAGAATTTCTCTGCAGTCCACTCAAATCCGATCATGGCATAAACTATTACACCGTATGTCACCGCTTGAGTAAAGATATAGGGTAGCTCCACCAGAATCTGAGACAAAAAAAAGTACCAGTTTGTTAGTTTCTTGGTCACTTAACATAGTTAATGTACACACACATATGCAAACTAAAGTACTAGTAAGTAATGTAGGTAAAACAATAAATAAGTAACGATGATGTTATGTTATGACATGTGAGTTACCTGTGAAAATGCATAGGGTAAGGCAGAATACATTCCGGCAGCTTTTTCTCTGTAGAAGACAGTCCTTTCAACTGCCACCACTGGCTGTACGGAAGAAGAATTTTGTACTCCAAGGAAGAGAACAGCAGTGTACATTGAACCGAGAGCATTCATCAGGTCTCCTCTTGTTGAGCTGTAAAAGCACCACATGAATCAGAACTCTAGAGGAATTTGGAAGGTGTCACACCATATATTACTTTTGGTGGTGAGAAATAGTAAGAATTTATTTGACTTACCGTTTGCCTCCGAGGTCCCAGAACATGGTTCCAAACATTATGGCTATGAAAGTTGTGAAGAAAAACCTCACAGCAGTGTATGGTGGATTACGCCAATATGACCAACGTTGTTTCCATAAGCAAGCTTGGCATTGGACAAAGAAGTTCTGAGAGAATTGAGTAGGGAAATAAAGATCCTTTGAACCAGGAGCAGGCTGACCCAATTCTTGTATAAGCTGCTTGTTTCTCCTGAAAAGTCATGAAAAAACTCAAATAAGCATTATGAGAATCAAGAAAACTTAGTAAATTCATATCCACTTGCGTTTCCCTACCTATATAGATCAGAGTTCCTGTATAAGTCAGTGAAATCAACGCCCAAACCAAGCTCTTGAGCTGTGGTTGTAACTTCCAACATCCAAGTAGCCGGGTTATATCCGTCTTTGATTTTGCTCACCCCGTCAATGCTCTGGACAGTGGAAAAATCATTGCAAAAATTTAGTATTTACTCTGAAGAATCATGGTCCTTCACTTCATAATTAAACTATGATGTTACCTCAAAATACTTGATCAGATGACTAGAATGACGACCCAGTGGGCCGACATATATTTCCTGTCCTCCACGCTTCATTAGGAATAGCTGGAATCACACAAAAAGACATCATGTTAGATTCAAGCCTAGGAGGGAGAGAAACCAAGTAAGAGACGTTTTCATTTGTCATTTTTGGCACTCACCTCATCAAATGCTTCAAATATGTCAATGCTGGGTTGATGGATGGTGCACACCACAGTTCTTCCAGTGTCCACAGTGTTTCTGACTGTTCTCATAACAATAGCAGCAGCTCTTGCATCTAGCCCAGAAGTAGGCTCATCCATGAAAATTATGGAAGGATTAGCCACCAATTCAACCGCAATAGTCAGCCTCTTCCGCTGTTCAGTAGAGAGTCCACTCACACCGGGCAATCCAACCAGCGAGTTCCTCAATGGGTTAAGCTCCACCAATTCCATGACTTCCTCAATGAACATCTGCATGCATGCAACCATTTGTCAAATCCAAAGAGTTCAAACAATCAGCCTCTAAGAACTTAAAGTTAAAGCGTTTTTACTTTTCTCAGTTCTTACTAACTAACCTTTCTGGTTTTGGAATCAACACTTGAAGGTAAACGTAGCCATGCTGAGTAGAGCAAGGACTCGTAAACTGTAACATGAGGTGAATGGATATCATTTTGCTCACAGTATCCAGAGATACGAGCAAATGTTTCTTGCTTCTTAGGGTACCCAGAAATTTTGATGTTTCCTTCGATATATCCACCGGTTTTCCTACCAGCCAGAACATCCATCAACGTGGTCTTACCAGCACCACTCACACCCATCAAGGCTGTGAGAACACCAGGCCTGAATGCACCACTAACACCCTTCAGAAGCACCAGTTTGTCCTCTTGTACACCTTGTTCCTTCATTTCCTGCAAGTGAAAATCAAGGGAGTTAGAAATCAATTTTTTTTTTTTCTGGCTGAAGAAGTGTTAAAATGAAGTCACTCACTCACTGCTACAAACCCAATAACATGGAATGTGATTTACCTGTGGCATGTCAACTGAGTATACGACTTCATCAAAGGTGATGGAATGTGGTTCAAAAGGAAGAACCATTCCTTTTTTCTTTCCATGGCTGGATTCCACAACAGAACCATCTTTTCCCGTTTCTGCAGGACATTTGAAAAATATGTTCAACGTCTTGGAATATAATACGAATTGGTGATGATAAAGGAGTATATGCCTGTGGTTTAGTATTGAATATGAGTGAGCATAACTCACCTATGCGTGGTAATTCAACTTCTGCGGGGCTTCCTTCATGAGTTGGTTCTTCAGCTATCACTGCTTGTGGCTTATCAAATGCTGCATTCACATTCGGAGGCATACTTATCAGTAAGACCTTGAATTGCATTTATGACAGAATTTTAAAGTACAAATGATGTGAAAAGTACTCACGGCCAAGGAAATCTAGAGCAAAACCAAACACCACGTTGAAAAAGAGCACAAACCCAACCAATGCCCCAAGACCAAGCCAATACCAATATGCATCTTTGAAGAACGCGCGAGAATCCAGATAATCAAGTCCTAAATTGTGGGTATCCTGTAATTAGATAGAAAAGAAATTAGAATCAAACTTTCCTTGACCAAAGAAGCACTAGCATACAATTTCATTAATCAAGAAATTACGTTGTGCCAGCTGTTTCCAAGAAATTCATTTGTCATCAGAGCATTCTGCCCATACATCAGAGGTGAAATCCAGAAACCCCAAATCCACCATTTTTTGATATCCCCTGTTTCATTGGAAACAGAACGACCAAGCATTAGCTTATGTTTTATCATAATTAGAAATGCGACAATTTTTCAATAGCATGTTTGTGTTAATTAGACTTACTTTTTGACAGAATGAAACCGCCCAATGTAAGAAGAGTGAGAACCGAAAAGGATCCAAACGTGTTGGCGACAATCATGTTTCTACCGAGTGCTGCAATGGCTCGGAATAATGAAGAAGCCATCTGACTGATAAGTAGTAGGATGAGGTACTGCTTGAAGAGCCTGCACCACCCAAATTAAAGAACTCAGATCATAAGTACAATGCAAATTAGTAGAAGAGGCAACATTCACAAGCTTCAAACAACTCAAACCAGTTAGTTTCTTTACCTCCCCACATTGGGATCATATCCAATAACATAGTAGGTCAGGAATACCCAAAGAGCCACTTCTGCTATAGTAACCGGAATCTTGAGAATCCACGAAGGAATAGCATAAGCCCAAGAGGGAAAGAACAGAAGATCTCGCTGCTTGTAGAAAACAGGAAGCTTGGCAATGGTCATGGAAATCTCAGCCATTCCATTAAACATAACCGTTATTATTGTAAAAAATATGGCACCAGCATAAACACCAGCACCATCAAGACTGTCATGGTCCATCTCCGTTCGGAAGAACAGCGTCAATGCAATCAACGCCATGATGAAAAGCTGAAAAGCATCATCAAAAGCAATTAAAAATGATGATCATAGATTCATAGACATGCAAATGAACTAGGGTGTAGAGTTTTTCTTGATATAAAACAATCACCAACCTGACATAGCTTGAAGATGTACACAAATGAATTCCTTTTCATGAGCAAATACTCCCTTGAGAAGTTAGCCTTTAACAGCTCCTTCTTGTTGATACCAAACTTCTTAGTGGTCAATGCAGCAGGGTGGCTCTTGGTCTTGTCAAATGAAACTGCAAGCTCCTGACCAAGTTTCCTACCAATATGGAATGATTGAAATGCCTCAGCAAATTGAGTAACTGTCACAAATCTGTATGGTTGATCTCTGCGCACCCAGTACTGTGCTTGATCTTTTTTGGAAGTCACTTCTTGAAGGAAGTCAGCAGCACCTTTCCTCTCGGGACATCTGAAACCCATGGATTCAAAGAAGTCCAGAACATACTCACGAGGGCCATGGTAAACCACTTGGCCGTCGGAGATTAAGATAATGTCGTCAAAAAGGTCGTAAGTCTCAGGTGCTGGCTGGAGCAAAGATATCACAGCAGTTCCATTCAGAATGTGGACATATTGCCTCAGACAACTCACAATCTGAAATGTGGTGGAACTGTCCAACCCGGTGGAGATTTCATCCATGAATAAAGCATTTGCTGGTCCAACCAACATCTCTCCTGTAGTAACACGCTTCCTCTGTCCTCCAGAAATCCCACGCAACATTTCATCCCCCACCATGGTATCAGCACATATATCCAACCCCAGAATCTGCCAAGTTACACAGTCGACCAGTTCAGTATCTTTGTTGGTCATCGTAGCAAACACTAGCACATGTCATCACATAATTGAATTGAACCTTGTTTGTTTAAGCATTCATTACCTTCATTGTATAATCTGTCACTATGCTTGACTCCTGGCCTGCAGTTGCAGTTGCCTGTTATATCAAAAGACAATCAGATGCAGTGCAAAGATGGTATATATATACTTTCTTGTTTTGGTTTTGTTATTTGCTGACCTTCATGTAGACATCAAGATCTGGGTCAGGCTTGATATTTGCCGCTTTCTCCCTTCTAGACAATTCAGACAGCATGTCTGTGGATTCAGAAAAAGTAAATGATGATGGGTTAGAGTGAATAGATGTTAAATTAGAGTTTGAAAAGGTAAGAGAGGGGTGGTGAAGGGGAACTGACCATAACGTGATCCAACCCCTTGGCACCTTGCTGAGAAAGCCAAGGTTTCCCTCACAGTCATTTCTCCAATGTGAACATCATGCTGGCTGATGTAAGCAGCGGTTCTCTGGGGTACAAACTCGTTCAGTTCATGCCCATTGTAAGTCACTTTTCCAGATACCTGAACAACAAACACATCGGTATTCATGTTAGTCTTTCTTTCTACTTTCGTTTTCAAAGAAAAAATAGTAATAATAGATTTGTGTCTGACCTGAAGACTTTTATCAAGTTTTCCTGACAAGGCCAAGAGGAGTGTGGTCTTTCCTGAACTCGGAGGACCCAAAAGCAGAGTCATCCTGCGAGGTTTGATAACCCCGCTCACATCTTTGAGAATAGTAACGTGTTTCTTTCTGCTGGGGAGGATATGGAGAAAGTTAAGAAATCCCTGCAAGATCAAATAATTGTAGAAGAAAAGGCGTGTTGAGTTGGGTCGAGAGAGTAATTGTAGAAGAAAAGAGAAAAAGAACAGGAAGTGAAAGGAGGCATTATTCCGTAGGTACCTCAATGACATTAGTAGCAGAGTTGATGAAAGAGGGCAAAGCTCTGCCTCCAACAAAAGCCTCTGCTTCAATCTTGAGGTGCTCGTATCGAACTTCAATGGTGGGAATGTCGAGTCCAACTCTGTAAGAAGCAGAAAGAGAGTGTAAGAATAAACGAGTTATGTGAGGAAGAAGGTCGTTGAGGTAAGAATATATACCTGTCAATACGGTCCTTGAGTTTCAACAAGAAGGACTCATTGTCCTCTTCAGCAACCTTGACCAACCTCTCAAGGAGCTTGTGTCTCTCTTGGTAGCCAAGATCAGCAACGTCGATTTCGTTGGCAGCTCCATGGGATGCTGTCAACAAGCCTTTCCTGAGACGGTTGTAGGTGGGGAGCTTCTCAAGAGCAGCCCATTTGAGAGCTTCTTCGTCATCCTCTTCGCGAGAAGACCTTGAGAAAACCTCCACACTGTTGTTTCTCCAAACCGTTGAACTTCTCGCTCGCATACTGTTACTCGCTCTGTATATATCGCTTCCCTCCATTCTCTCAGTTTCTCGCGGTTACCCGCCACACCCTTTCTTCTCTCTTCTTCTTCTTCTTCTTCTTCTTCAAGTAGTTGTGTTGCTTGGTGTTGAAGGCAAAAGAATGAAAGAATACGAAAACAACAAAAATGAGTGTTTTTGTTCTGAAATGAGTATGTGAAACACCGTCTCTCTCTCTCTCTATTTATACTCTTCACGTCAAAAACAACGGCGAATCATATTCATGAGTCAAACCTTTCAATTAAATGTTTAAATATTAATATTATTTTCTTTTATTTTCTTTATTACCACAAAAATCTCTATTAATTTCTTAATACACACTAATAAATGCCTGTTAAATCACCCCTTTCTTTAAAACCTCCTGTTATTAAATACGCATTAAATCTCCTCCTGCTTTAATATACACTAATAAATTTTCTAATCATTTTCTTGTACTATATCTTTATATAAAAATCAATTTAATAACTAACCAAATATTTTTTTTTAAAATAAGACCATACTAATTGCTCTTAATTAACGGATTAAAATAAGGCGGCTGAGCCCAGTAGTTCACGTTGGAATAATGATTAGTGATAATAACAGTAGTTGATAATGTGAATAATAATTGAGCAAAAATAATAAAATAATAAAAAACTAAAAAAAAAATAATGTGATTCAAAAGATTAGGATTATCCAAAAAAAAATATCTGGCGAGAAGACTTTTGAGCCGCAACTTTCGTTCTGACAAGACATGTCACCTTATTAAAATCAAGACACAAAGAAAACAGTGAAATCACCTAATAAATTACATCAGCAAAAACGTAAGTGAAAATTTCCATTTTTTTAATCTTGATTTAAAGAAAATAAATCACTGAAAGTTTGAATTTCGTTGTTATTGCCTTTGAGTCTTCGTTTCCTTAACATTGGCAAAACCAGAAAGAAACCATCAAAGCCTTGACTTGACTCTGGATTCATAAAAAATTTCTGAAATTGTTGAAAAAAAAAACACTGGTCCTTTGAATTTGAATGCTCCAAATTACCCATTAAGACAAGTTTCACTTTTTTCATAAAAGCAAAGAAGAATTATGAGAAAAATACAATAACAAATTAGCAATTACTTTTCTTTCTCAAAGGGTGGTGTTTGATGAAATCTTGTGATCATTGCAAAGCATTCATGAAGCACAGTGTGTTTTAAAATTGTTTATCCAGAAAAAGATGAAGCAAGTTGCAAGGGAATAAAGTAGGGTTTGTAACAGGAAAGCAGCCATGAAATTTGTTTGTTTAGAGAAAGTGTGTGAAAGAAGAAAGGTGAAGTTACCATTGAGCATGCCATTTGTTAAATCAAACAATAAATTGATTTTGACTCTTTCTCTTTTTTTTGCTTTCCCAACTAAATTCATTCATGGGATCTGGTTCCGTGGCTTG
This sequence comes from Phaseolus vulgaris, assembly GCF_000499845.2. NCBI lineage: Eukaryota > Viridiplantae > Streptophyta > Magnoliopsida > Fabales > Fabaceae > Phaseolus > Phaseolus vulgaris. The sequence goes on from NC_023755.2 coordinate 39,959,268, forward strand.
ACCACTCACCATGTTCCTATTTTATATTGTCCTTTTCTTCTAGATCTTCTAGATGGGTTTTTTATTTCTTATAAAACTATGTTTGTTAATTTGGTTCTTTGAGAAAAAAAAATGTTTTTTTAGTACACACCAAACGAGACTAGACTGTATTGGAAGACATTGTGAATAACTATGGTGGGAAGGTGGCCATGGAGATTAATACTAAATTATTTGTCCATTTTCTTTGCCACCTCTTTTGAACCTTTTTCATAGACTTCATGAAGGGTGGTATTGTAATTTGTAATGTCTTGATTATGCTTTTTGTTTTACTAAAGTGGGTCAATTTTTTCAATTTTTCATTGAGATGAGGTTGTTTTTGAGAAAATTATGAATATAAAAAAATTGTCCTAAAATCGTGAAGAAATCGTTTTCACAATTGTTTTTTAGAAAATTATGGATATAAAGAAATCGTATTAATGTAACACGATTTTATTATGAAGAAATTATATATTTTTTTCATAATAAAGTCATACTATATTAATTTGATTTTGTCATGTAATTTTTAAAAAATAATCTCATAGAGTAAAATTGTTTATTTTTTAAATTTTAAATTTTAAACTCTAAAACTCTTTATTCATTGTAACTCGTTGATGGTAGGAACTTACAACCTTAAACCCTACATTCTTTTTTAAAGGGTGGTGTTTGATGAATCTTGTGATCATTACAAAGCATTACTTCGATTTTTTCATATCCGTAAAAATAATCTCATTTCGATAAAATAGAGTAAAATTGTTCATTTTCTAAATTTTAAACCTTAAACTTTAAAACCTAAAACCCCGGTTGATTGTAACTCATTGATATGGTAGGAACAACTTGCAATTTGTAATTTGTAATTTTGTTTTGTTGATGATAATGTTTTTAACTTATTCTTTACTAGATGAATATCACCAAAACCCCACCACACACAAATAGAAGCTTCATTGTGTACTGCATTATATAACAATAACAATGTCAAGTGTGTCTACATTAGATAAAAACATGTGTCAATGTTGTGTCTTGATGAATCAGAGACATTGAACCTGGTTGGACAAGTGAGAAGCATGGTAAGCCACCTTTAGTTCAATGCTTACAAAGGGGTCATCACCTAATTCATATCTTTTTTATATTTTCCCCTTCACTTGAAACCATATATTCTATTCTATCGCCTTCAAAAATTGAAAACCTTCACAGAAAGAGCAAAGATAGTAGCAAATAGCACTGCAAATCACACCTGCACCAACTCCTACAAAATCATCTCTATAACCAAACTATCTTCTCACAAACTCTTTCACTGTCTCCTTTATCCCCAAACTGTGATGCAGCCAAACCATGTAAGGTCCAAGCCACAGGACATGCCCAATAGTACCATCTCCACCACACAGGAATGTTCTGCCACCATATACAAAATAAAACTAAACATCAATATACATGTAGTAGATCCACTTAATTTCCATGCATTTTCTCTTTAATTCAACTAAAAATTTGATCTTAACTATCCTTTAATTATTTTTTCTATTCAGATTGGTGTCTTGTCTCGTTGTTATGTTTTCACTCGTCGTAGTTTTATTTGTTTACATTCTTGGTAGGTGGGGTGGTGTTTCTTGAGTTGGAGGTGGTACTTTCCAAAGATTTTGTTTGTTTGGTTAGTCTTTTTTCAGATTTTTTTTTTTGGAGTTTTTAAGTGTGTTTGAATCTACTATATGTATACCAGTATTGAAAATAGTCTTATGTATGCCACAATAACGAAAACACTTTTTCACTCTTTCATATACTAGGAGATTTCATTCTAATTTCTTCATGCACTTCTATATGGTGCTAAATTTTTTAAAAATTATCCATGTTTTAGAGTTGTGGATTGCGAAAATTTGAAAATATATTTTGTAATCATAATATATTTTTTATCTATAAATATAGTTTTATTCTCCAATTTACAATATGTTTTAAAATTGTATAATTTATAATATGTTTTTAAATTGTATAATTTATAATACATTTTTAAATTTTAAATTATACAGATTTTTAAATTATATAATTCAGAGTATGTCATATTTAGACAATTTGAACTTTCCTCATACCTATGAATAAGAAAGCATGTGGGTGCTAAAAAATAAATTGTCCAAAAGAGATAGGCAACCCATGCAAAACAACTCAGCCCAACACAATGTGGCTATCAATTTGAGGGTGTTTCTTCCTACACTCCCACAGTTTCTTCTTGCACCTCCAAAAGAGTGTGTAAAAGATAAAAATACCCTTAGTATATGTCATCTCATTATATATGGAATGGTACCTTCAACTTTATCATAACTAGTTTTAGATTTACAATAAATTTTTTTAAAAAAGTCAACACTGTCATGCGTGTTGAAATGAAACTACTATTTTAGTATCTGCAAGTGTTTGTCAATGGCACATTAGTCTCTGGAACTGTAAACAGATTTCAATAAGTCATTGAAAATTAAATTTATTCATCACACACTAATCTAAATTTTTTAAAAAAAAATGTTTCTTCGATAATAATATTCACATATATTTAAGAATCAAAATGATAATAAATACTTAAATTAAAAAAACTTAGATGGAACAATTAAAACTTTTGGCTATATTTAAAATTTTCTTAATTTGAATAATTAATGTAATAGAAACACTTTCAAAATACCAAAATGGGGTTTGTTCTTAAAATTATATTCCACGTTCTAATATACATTTATTCTTTTTGTTCCAACATATATCTTTTTTTTTTCAAAACATTGTATTTTAATAATTTCAATTACAAACATACACACTAATATATTATTTACTTTTCTCAATTCTTATTTCGACATTTATTTATAACTATACAGATTCTCCAATTTAATCTGAAGGTAAATAAATTTCCCATCAATAATATTTTAAGATCACAACACAAAATCATCATAAAGATTACTCACAAGAGAGAAATTAGTAGACGAAAACTATCACATCTTCAAAATAACCACATACACATTTTATTTATCTTCTAATATTGCAATTAATATCAAAAGGATATATCTGATTACTTACTGTTATATATTAAAACAATATATCAAATGAGGAATTTTCATTTTATATAGATATAGAAAAAAAAATTAAAAAATTAATTAAAATAATATAAACATTAAATTTTAACTTATTAAATATAAATAATTGGATTTTTTCAAAAAAGAACATAAGAAAGATAGTATATAAGAGGATATGATATGATATGATAGTGAAAGAGCGTGATGAATGATGATAGAGTTGAAAGAGGATTGAATGGTAGGGTTAATTAAAAAGGTACCAAAAATGGAGCAATTGAGTGCAATATTTTCCAGCACCAAATCCAATGGTATGATGGAAAACTTAAGTACCATAAAAATTTGAAGACAAAGAAAAAACACAACATAGAGAGACCAAGTTTTTCCACCTAAGTACCGTTAACCCACTAAGAGCATGCCTCTATATTACAACAATTTTGTTTCTTTTTTGGGAGTGTACTTTGTTTGAAATAAAAGACACTTTTTGGTACCTTTTTTCAAAACAGTGCCCTCAATTTTCTCAAACCAAATGGATTTGTTACAAAATCATTTCTTGCTTCCTGATTTCAAAATTTTTCCATCACATTAATTAATGCACAACAACAAGAACTACACTTCACCCACTCTATTCCTTTTGCTTACAAAATTAAAATAAATAATCAATCTAAAACAAATCAATTTTAAAATATGAACCTATGAAAATTATAAATCCACCATCCACAACATTGAGTTGTTCCATACTACAACTCTTAAAAATAGAAGAAATAATTTTAAAAAATATTATTTTAACAATTTTAAATTGAAAGACATAGCTTACAAGTGTGATCTAATCAAAACAATTTCAAAATTACTTCATTTTTAATAAAAATTTATTTTTCTTTCTAGTTACAATAGGATGCATGGTTGTTAACATATTAATACTCATAATCTTTTATATAAAATATAAATAAATAAATAAAATAAAAAATATTATAAATAAGTATCTTTGATTAAAGTAACATTTTGAACACTTTAGTCTCTAAACATTAAAAAAAATACTAACAAATTATATGAAATATGATATATTGACAATCATACTCTTATAACTAGAAAAAAAATAATTTTATACTAAAATAAATCATTTTAAAATTATATTAAAATCACAATTATTTGAGGGGCACTCTAGTCCTAACAAAAACTAGATGATTGAGTATGACATATCCTACTCCTTTGTAACCGTTACCATGTTAGTAGTATAGAGAGGGAACCCTCTTGCACCAAATTTATTACATAGAATGTAAAGTGACCCCAATCTTTAATTTCATTTGTTCAGTTTCAAACCTTTGAAAGTTAAATTCGATTCGACCGTTGGTTGTCTTCGTCTTAGGTACATTACTTCAACCAAACCAAACAGAACACAAAACAGAACACGCTCCTCCTCCTCCCACAAAAACAAAAACTGCAACAACTTCAAACCCCATCCAAAGGGTAATGGCAGAAGCTGAGGATTATGGGTTCGCCCCAGATGAAATGCTAGTGAATGAGAACCTTGGCTACCCTAAAGCCTTCGCAAAACTCTGCCGTGACAGGGGTTTCAGTACCTACAGCCATGGCCCTCCCTTTACCTTCATCCCTTATGCTTTGCAAGAACAAGAGGTAAAGAAAAAAATTGATCTTTCAGTAAAGAACACTTTTTAAGCAAGTTTTGAGTTTGAATTCAAGAATTTTGTATTGTTGCTTGCTGTTTTAGGCTGAGAGAGCTAGGGATTTGGATGAGATGTTTCCGATTATTGATCCCAAAGCTAAGGCGACCAGCAAGCCTAAGATCTTTGTCAGTGTCTTGTGGAAGCAGCTCCGCCATCTGGGGTAGGTTGCAATTTGGAAGATTCTGAAAGTTTCAATTTTGATTTCTTATGCATTGTTTGTGTTGTGTTATTGACAATATGGCGAATCTCAGGAATGCTGGCTTTGACCCTGCTGTAATTCGAGTGGATGGTTATGGCAATGTGATCTATTATCACGCAGATTCGGCCTCTCCTCTGGCTTGGGACGTTGATCACTGGTTTCCTTGTTCAAGTAATTTTCTTTTCTTTTTCTGTTTTGAGAATGTGTAGAAGTGGAACTCAATTGGGGTGTGTGTGTGTGTCACATGGTGTGATCTCTGGTTTTCCTTGTTGAAGTAATTTTCTTTTCTTTTCTTTTTCTGTTTTGAGAATGTGTAGAAGTAGAATTCAATTGGGGTGTGTGTGTGTGTCACATGGTGTGATCACTGGTTTCCTTGTTCAAGTAATTTTCTTTTCTTTTCTTTTTATGTTTTGAGAATGTGTAGAAGTGGAATTCAATTGGGTTGTGATTTTGCTCCTTTGGTATGGCAATGCAGGGGGGGGTTTGACTGTTCTTAGCAATCTAAGGATATTGCAGCGGCAAGTCTGTAAGAGGAAGAAAAACAAGCTGGAATTCTTGGTGCCATGGTGGGATTTCCAATTGGGGATATCTGTGAACCAGTTCCTGTCTGTTTTTGCATCATCAAATTCAGACTTCAGGCATGGATTTTTTTTGTTGATTCTTTATTTTATTTTTGTTTCTCAATTTTTCTTGGACGTGTAGTGGAAGGGTAATGGTATTTGTATTTGCAAATGACAGGCACAGGGCCTTTTCATTTTTGTTCTATGAAGGAGAAAATCAAGAATTGAATGCTTCACAAATAGTGGATTCTCATTCTTTTCCACAACACTTTTTTGGTTTGAAAGAAGAGTTAGGCCTGGCTCCGGCGGCAATAGTAGAATCTCGAAGGGAACCTTGTGATGCATTAGCTTTGAGACAACTCGATTACAATAGGAAGCCAAGGCCAATGTCTCCTGCAATAGGTTGGTGGCAGTTGATGATTATCGTTCAAAATTTGAATTGGTTAAATGATTTGAAGATAGAGATTGATTTTGTATCTGACCATCCTCTGATTGAAACTCTTTTCAGTAGCTGCAAGGAAAAGAAATGGCAATCTTAAAGAAAATGAAGATCCAGATTTTGTGAAAAACCCCTACCAAGCAATTGTCATGGCTAGAGATTCCCTGAAGCAAAGAGAGGAAACTACAAAAATGCAGTCAGAAATACAGAAGCTAGACGATGAAGTGAATGAAATGAATCTCAAAAATGAGGAAGAAAAGCTCACTATTCAAGACCTGGAATTGGCTCTCATAAAACGTAAAAGGAAGGCAGAAAAGTGCAGACGGTTAGCTGAGGCTCAATCTTCTTACAGGATTATGCTAGAGAAGATGATTAGGGACACCATGCACCAGTAAGTCCCACTACCAGAGAATTGAAATGGTGTTAGAGAGTGTATTTTCTTGTTATTACCAATAGTACTTTTCTTTATATTTTCTTGGTAAAGGGCATTAACTGTGCCCTAGACACTCTCAAAACTTAAAAAGGCTACTCCTTTGTCCCTACTTCTAAGAACCCTTTTGAGAAAATTATTTTTTTCTGATACATTAATTATTTAAATATGATTTTAGAGAATATAAATAGTATGAATACACAAGCTTCACTCAACTACTTTGGCATTAAATACAATAGGATAATTTTGGAACTACCATACAAATTACTGACAAATTTATTGTTATCAACTAAATTAACTAAATTTCTTAAGAGTGTGAACTACTTAAAAATGTCTTATTAACTTGAGTGGAGTGTTTTTCTTGTATTTTACACATAATAAATGTTTTTCTTTGGACTGCAACTACTCGTTTTTAATAATTGGTTCTGTTGCAGGAGTGTTATTTATAAGGAACAGGTAAGATTGAACCTGGCTGCAACTAATGCACTAATGGCTAGACTTGAAGCACAGAAGGCAATTTGTGATGGTGCAGAGAAAGATCTTCACAAGAAATACAAACAAAGAGATGACATAGAGAAGCAGATTAGACCTGAATGGGAGCAAGGAAGGAAAAGGTCAAGAATAGATTATGCCACTTTAGAAGAGAGAGAGAGTAAACCTGCTCTTTACTTGCCTGGGCCCAGACCAAGAACACCTTGGCACAAGGAGCTCAGAGTGTTATTAGAGGAGGAACAAAGGGCATCCGAAGTTGACTACTCTGCAAACGAGGAGCAAAAGCAGGAAGATAAAGAAGAGAAGATGAAAATGCCTGCTAAAGATGACACAGAAGAGAAGCTAGAGGAGCATACTACATCAGGTGTTGTTGCATTGGAAGAAGAAAACTCAATTGAGCAAAGACTTGAGAAGCTTAAAATCAGAGAAGGCAAGAGGAGTTGTGGCATTTCATTCACAGGTGAACATGAGACAGAAATCGAGGAAGATGAAGAAACCAGAAAGCAACGTGGAAAAGGGAATGTGGAGAAGTGGCTTCAAATGCTTTTGGAAAATAGTCCACAACCAGGAACTGATCCAGAAGAAACAAATGAAAATGCTTCTCATAGAACTGAAGAAAAAATAATCCAACAACTGAATCAGAAGTTCCCACAAAAGGAGTTGAAGATGTCAAAAGTTTCAGATTCTGATTATAAAGAGAAGCAGCTGCAACTTCTTGAAGACAAGAATCAAGAAGATACAATAGAAAATGAGTCTAGCAGTGTTTTGCCTACAGGACATAAAAATTACTCTGAAGAAGCTTGCATAGGTGAAGGAAATTGCACTCCTAATGTTGAAGGGATGCAGAAAAAGGAAGAACATAAAAAGGAAAAAAGACTTCTTCCTAGATCAGAGAGTGCCAAGACCCTGAGGAGAATTCCATCATCTCCATCTTTGCTTTTTGGTATCAGAAAAGGTGTGGACTGCATTCGGAAGAAGCCAACAGCAAGTGATGATCTTGCAGCCTCAAACAGTTTCTTGAGGTCATCCTTCAAGACAATCAAGAAAGCTGTAAATTTATGAATACACAGATACATTTGATTGATGCTATGCATAATGCATTTTTTTGTACCTTTTGTTTCTTGATGATTTTACAATTTGAGTTGTGTTTAGTTGAATAAAGTTAGTGAAATCTATAATCCAAAAAAAAAGGAGAGAAAATAAGTGTGTGAAATGTAGCCATTGTTTTGTATTTGTGTATAAGATTTCAAAGTTGTCAAATATTTGATAAGTGATAACAGCTTGTTTTTGCTGCCAAGCAATTTAGGTTTCTTTTTCTTTTACTTTTTCTGCTTCGCAAAAACTGAATTTTGAATTCCCGTTAATGCCCTTTAATGCAACATTTGCTTTATTTATTAGAATTAAGCACAGCAACAAAATCACTAAATAAAAACTAATTTTAGAAACCAAAACAAGTAATATAATTCACAGTGAAAATTCGTTTAACAATGACTCATTCTAATAGTTTCCACACTATCACTTTTCAAGAGGTCTAAAATTTAGATTAGGGAAAAAATCAATTTTACATTATAGTAAAAAAGAACAGCATATTTAAATCTAATTTAATTATATATACTATTTATTAAAACAACTCGTGCATCATAATCAAACATAGTAGTTGTTTAGGTTCTAGAAATTTGAATGACCTTAATTTCTATTGTTACTTCTTACTCTCGTATTCATCATTCTAGAAATGAATGCCTCTTAATTTACGTATTGATTCCAAGTTTCTACCATTTGAATAAGCCCTTCTTCTTCTCCATCTGCACTTTCATGGCATTCAGCTGGTTTTGCAGCCTGTTAACATCTTCCTTCAGCTTCCTTATCTCCAGCTGCTGAGCATTCATTTCTCTCTTTGAAAGGCAGCGTCCCAGTGGGTCAAGGCCTCCATTTGGGCTCCTCAAGCTGAAGGAGCCACTCCAATCTACTTGGCGGTTGAGTTTGGCTTGTTCAGAGAACAGCACCTGAATCACAGCTCTCACAGGCAACCTTTCATTTTGAGCTGCATGAAGTGAGGCCTCTGGTGTCAGTTTCCTGCTATCAAGAAGTCTGCACAGGCCCTTCCTTTCTTGCTTTGACACACCTTGATGTGCCTACAACACATAACCAGAGTTTAGAGGTTCAAAATCATAATGTATCACAAACACACAGGGACACTGGTACGACACGGACACTCGAATATGTATAATCTCTAAAATGTAGGACATGGACACGAATTTATATATTATATAATTATGAATTATATAAATTGACAATAAAAATTTATGTACACAAGTATGTCTTAGTTTTTTTTGTAGCAAAAAGATGTTTCTCATTACTAGTTCAAAAAGAATTGGTCATTATTTTTATAATTACAATAAAAATTTATACAATAAGTTTAAGTTTTTAGAAAATTAATGTATTTTTCTTTTAAAATTGTGTTGGAACCGTTGTGAGTGATCTAACAAATATTTTTTTAAATTAGACACTTCACATATATGTGTCGTACGAGTGTCAGTGTTCGATACATGTGTCCCACACGGACATTCCATTTAAGAGGTGTGCCTGAGTCTCGTATACTCTCACCACCACAAATAGTGAAAGAATCATGCTTCTCAAATCTTCAAGTCTTGAAACGATATCTAATCTAGGACTATAGTTTAGTTCATGATTATCAACATAAATTTTGAGCAATAACTACTAACATGCATGTCCCCATCAAGTACTGTCTAAAGTGATGATATTTTAATGGTGAAATGAAGTTCTAATCAGCAATAGGACAAGTTTGTATTATTCAAATAACATGTGGGAAGACTAACTACTAATATAGTCCTACTTGTACGTGACGGGTTACCTAAATTTAGGAGGCTAGTGATGCACCTTTTGGATTGGCAACAAGTAATAAATGCACAGAACAACCAGAAGGAAAAGCCAAGCTTTAACATCTAAACTAGAAAGAGTTTTCTGTTCTCAAAAGAGCATTAATTACGTTCCATTTCAGTAAAGCATTTGCGTAAGCTTTTATATGTATCAGTGCGTGGGACAAGAGAAAAGCCAAATCTTGAAAACAATTTCTCACAGTTATGATCTAGTAGCCCCACATGACGCACATTTATGTTATTTCAGTTTCACTTCACCTATTCCCTCTCAAAAGAATCTTATGCCAGTGACAACATAAGATGCATTTTCCAGGATATGCAGAATGAAGGGTTTTAATCCATCATCTCCCTCCTTGGAATCAATACGTAAATTAAGAGTCAAGAATCACATAAAAATTACCTCTGATGAATCAAAGAAGCAACAAAACTTACAGACAATTCTATAGGTGTTTTTCTGTTGTTGTTTTCCATTTAGAATTGGAGTTTCACCTTTGATTTTTAATACAAAGTTTGTTTACAGGTGAAACTCCAATTCTAACAAAAGAAACATTAACTCCAATTCTAACAAGAGAAACATTAACTTTATCTGTATTTTTCTGAAATCACAAATCGACTAGAGATTAAGACATTTCATAGTATATAAATATATGCAAATCTCACTTTATAAGTCAGTTTTATAAGGTTGAGTTAGACTTGTCCACTTCTTAATATAATATCCCAGTCATTTTTGAATCTATCCTACCAATTGTTTGTTGGGCTTATCAGATTACCGTTATCGAACCACCCATAATAGATAGACACGAGTTGGTAGCCTCGACATGAAGAGTGTGTTGGAGATCTAAAACCAACTAGAAATTAAGATATTTCATAGTATATAAATGAGTGAAAATCTCACCATAAGTCAGTTTTATAAGATTAAATTAAGTTTAAAATCTAGTTCTTTCATCAAATAATTTGAAACTAAAATGAGAAGACATACTTTTAGATAAGTGTCAATGGCTCTGTACAAGCCATCATCTGAGGCTCTTGCATGGCTTGGAAGAACTCCAGCAAGTGCACGAAACTCAGACAAGGACAAACCGGCATCCACAGCAGCCTCAGCAAGGTAGCAATCCACCAACTTGGCCACCTTAACCAGAGCAGCACCGTCGCGGTCCATGCTCAAAAACGTCTTCACCAACCTGAGAACAAGCTCAACATCCAAGAGAGTTCCACAGGTGTGGCTGAAGGAGGGTATCATGAGCTCTTTGAGAGAAGCTTGATCTAGCTGCGAGGAAATGCGGTTCTCAATCTCAGCTCTGTAAGCAGCATCAACCCGAACCATGATGGCGGTTCTGAGAAGGCGAAGGAGGAAGTTGCATGGCACAGAATCCTTCTCAGGAGGCAGAACATTGACCAAGGTCTCCACAAAGAACCTCTTCTTCATCCATGAATTGGTGATGCTTTGGGGGGATTGGAATTGAGTGGTGACACCATGCTCAGAGAGGTCAGGGAGCCAAATGGAAGCATAATGAGTGATGATGGAACCGATCAAGTCTGCACGAATACCCTTCTGTTTGATGCTTGAAAGGGTCTTCACAAAGCAATCCATGTCAACGATGCATGCATCATCCAACCAACATTCGCAGGATCCAACAGTTCTCTCTGATTCTTCACAACACTGCTTCTTCATTTCCACCACTCACACGCCACTGCAGCTTCGCAATTCTATGCCAGTGTCTTGCTTGTTATAAAACTAGCGAGAGAAGAGAGATAAGCACTTCGTTAAATGAAGCCAACCAGCATACAGAACAAAAGTAATTACAACCCAAAATCGAACTTAAAAAGGACTTTGTTTTCTCTGCATCTTATCTTTATGTATTGTATATTTATGTATTGTATTAAGAAGTGAACTTTAAACAAGATCTTCATCTCTAGTCGATGTCTGATCTCCAACATATCTGTCGAGATATGTCAATTTGTGCATGAAACTATATATTTACGTTTATGGTGGTCCGATATCAGATAACCTAATCAACCAAACAAAGTCTCACTAGAATAGACTCTAATAACATATTAAAAACACATCCGATCATATATGTTAACTTGTACATAGGATTATATATTTACGTTTATGGGTGTTCGATAGCGGATAACGTGATAAGCCGAACAAACTCTCGCTAGAATATACTCTAATAATATATTAAGAACACATCCGTCTAGATATGTCAACTTGTACATAGGACTATATATTTACGTTTATGGGTGATCAGATAGATAGCAGATAATCTGATTCAAGAATAGACTCTTGTTAGAATAGACTAAACTGAACAAAACTCTTGTTAGAATAGACTTTAATAACACATATTAAGAAGTGAACTTTAAACCTAATTCAACTTTATAAAATCGATGAGACTTTCATCCACTTATATACCATAAAATGTTTGAATGGAATGCGTGAGAGATCTGGACTTGTTCCATTTACATGAGCAAAAGAAGAATATAAAAACAAAAGTTGGAGGATACTTGTGTACTTTATAAAGCCACATACATTTACATGAGAGTATATGTAAGGAAGCATCCATTAGGATTGTGCAGGGCAGTTGGCAATTGGCACAGAGTGAAGGAAATGGAAAGGTGAGAGGGGCCTATGTAAATGCCAAATTTTGTTTTTGCATCAATGCTTACTTATTTGTTGCTTTCGAACCAGACATATCTACCTCTGATTATCATCAACCATTTTCTATTTTACTATGCTATTTAAAATATAGTTATATTATTCAATTCAAAATTATTTGCTTCCACACGTGTCACTTTTCCATGGCAAAATTTCATTGCTGCCTGTAGCTTTTTGGGCTATTTCTTTTTGCACCTTTCTCCTGTCACTCCATAGACTAGGCGAAAAAGCCATCTTGTTTTAGAAAAAATACATTTTGGATTCTACAATCTAGAAATTGTTACTTTTTCTATTTAAATCTCCCAGATTCTACAATTTATAATATTTTTTTTTAAATAAAAAATTCATTTAAGATTACAGAATCAGAAAGGTATTTCTGAATCCAGTAATAACTTCTGGATTATACAATCTGTAATATCTATTTACTATGATTTGTATTTCGGATTGTATAATCTGAAATGTAATTTTAAAATATATTCCAGATAGTACAATTGAGAAGGTATTTTTAGATCCAAAATTACCTTTCAGATTACACAATTCAAAATACATATTATAATAAGGAGTGTTATGGATTTTACAATGCAATATACAAATAAAAATGAAAAAAGAAATAAGCAAACAAAAAATGAATGGTAAAAATACTACAAAACTCACTTCAATGAACAATCACCAACCACCACAAGTAACCAATACCACTTAAAAATGAAGAAGTCACCACACTCTTTACTAAAAATAAATCCTTACATATACTCAAAAGAGTAATATTGAAATTAAAAAAAAATATGGAGGTGTAGTGAGAATTTGCCTCTGTTGCAGCTTCGACAAATATTCTCAATTGGATTCAAAATGTACACTGCTTTTGGGAGTTGGGCCTCAATAAATTAATCCCGTGTCAGGTGATTCTTTCTACACCACCCAAATTTCTTCACCACCTTTCATTTATTCTGAAATATTTCATTTATTCTGAAATAGACATGGATTCTTCAGAATATCCTTTTTTTATATTTCGAAAAGATCATGCCAAAGTTAATAAAATTTGTAAGTGCTCCATATTAGTCCTCAGTTTGATATGTAGGACCCATAAAAGAGAAATATTAACAACACTTTCTTATTCTTAAAATTTTATTGAAATCACAAATTTTAGCAAGTTTTATTTCTCATTCTTCATTTTGTAATTTTCAATAAATAAATTTTAACAATAATAACATATGTGGTAGAAAAGTGTAATAGAGAATCTGTTGTTAGGATTTGACAAAACTTAGAGTCAATACAATGCTTCCATTCCATCAATTCAAAAATATCTTACATAATAAACCTTAAATGCAGAGTTATTTTCTATTCATTTTATTATTTGTGTGTGTGAGAGAGAGCAGAGGGTGCATAGCTCCTTGTAACCAATGAACTCATTTGAAACAAAAATTACAAATGTGTTCATTCTTTCATTTTTTATTCAATGTTCTACCAAATAGGAAAGGTTCATATTGAGGGAAGAAAAGAAAATCATTTATCTATGGAACAAAAGTAACAATAACTAGACTTGAAACAAAAAAGTGAGAATCAAACTCATTGGACAAAGACCTAAACTAATAGTTTGAGCTAACACATCTCATGAGTTGAGCTTGACTCCTCCTGCTTCCTTGCAATTCAATGAAGTTTAAGCTTAAAATCTGTGAGGAGTTGAGTTCAATTCAATGTACTTGAGGAGTCACCACCAGTTGTTGGATTCAACAGTGGAACACTTGCAAGAGAACCATTTCCATCCTCATCCTTGGCCACCACTGGTATCTTTACAGCAGCTGCTCTTTCCATCTCTCTCTCAAGATCTTCTTCTCTTCGCAGATCAGTAAACTGAGAATCAAGAGACTTGGCTGCTGCTAACCAGGCAAGAACAATCACCAGAAGCACCCCTCCCAGGTATGGAGTTGAATTAGCCAGTGAACCAAAAGTTAAGATCATGAACTGCTGAATCAAAGCTCCACCAGATTTCCCCAATGGATTGCACACTACATCAATTGCTGCCTTCCCCTTCACCTACAAGCAAAGGAATTTAGTACAAGTCATATTACAAGTGGTTGTTTGTAGCTGCAACATTCTAACGAGAAAATTTAACTTGAACAATCTTGACCATATATGATTTATTAAGAAGGAGATTTTAAGTCTAACTCAAAATCATAAAACCGACTTATGAGGTGAGGTTTGCACCCACTTATATATTATGAAATGCTCTAATCTCTAGTCTCTGGTCGACAGTCTCTGGTCGACAGTCTCTGGTCGACGTAGAATATCACAACATGATTGAATGATCAGGTTTGCACATGATTATAGCAGATAAAAACATTATTTAACTAGAGTAAAGACCATTAATTTAGACAATCTTGACTCTATATATGTTTTAACTAAATCATCAATTCTCAAATGTGTGGAAGTTGCATGCTGATTTTGCACAAATATGATTGTGGTGGATAAAAATCCAAACCTTGGTGTCCTCATCCAAGGGTATGTAGGCCATTTCTTTGCAGGGATCGAATAAACTGTACTTAGCACTCTTGCTGAATATGTTCTGCAATGCACCCACGTATACAGCAGCTAGCAGTGGAGTCATTCCGAATTTTGCAATAACAGGAGCAACTGGGCCACCAAATAGTATGAGAGAGAAGAAACCAACTCCTGTTAAAAGCAGGACAGTGGGGGTGATCTTGGCAGCAACACCCCAGCCATATTTGTCAAATATAAACTGGCTCAAAAGCATCATTGCAAATGTAGCAATTCCAGTTGCAGTTGAAAAGTCTCCCATAAAAGATGAGTACTCATTGGGGCTAGGAAACTGCACAAGTTGCAGAGTTTGAGAAAGAGCAGACTCCAATGTCCAGTAGTAAAACCAAAGGCAACAGAGGTTTACATTACCTGAGCTTTGAGCTTTGATTTCCAAGTAACCTCAACAAGATTAATACTAATTCCATATGCAACCACTAGAGTGGCAAGATCCCTTATATATTTTGAAGATACCAAAAATTTTATGCTCTCCATTGTTCCCATTTTGGGTTTCTCCTGGAAAAATCCATAACAAGGTAAATTGTTAGTTATTTCAAAATATTAGTAAAAAATGGATTCGAATCTACTTATAGGTCTATTCAGAAATTGTTGAAAAAAAAACAAAAGAAACATCTTGTTCTTTATGAGAGATCGAAAAAAAAAATTAAATTTATTCAAGATAATTATGTACTTACAAAATACCGTCTCAATTCATCCTATTTTATCCTATCGAGGATGTGATATGGTTCCAAAGAGTGAATTGTACAGTTCCAATAAGATATGATTCATATTTTTCAACACATTAAAATAATGGGGATAACACCAAATAACTTTGATAACTTCACACAGGCAAAGAAATGATAATGAGTTAATCATACTACATTCCTCTTAATATCATGTTGAAAGCCAGTTTTTTAACACCCTGTACCATTTAACACCAGACACACATTAGAAACAAAAAATAATGAGGAATGATATATTATTTATTTAATTTGCTTTCAGTTGCCTCAACAACCTAAATAGTAGACTCAAGAATAAAACAAAAAAAATGGAATCAGTTGAAACAATAGAATGGACATGCTTCAACCTGTCTCTAAGGTAGAAAAAATGAATGCATGACAGTATATATGTCTGGCAAAAAACTACCTTCTTCTTCTTGCTACGTGTAGGAAGTGGAACATAGCTATTCACCCACCAATATATGGCACAGATTGCAAGTCCCATGCCCACAACTATGCTCATCATTGCTTTTAGAGAGATGGCCCAACCATCAACTCCAGGACCTAAATTATTCCTAAGATGAGAAAAGTATTTCACTGTTCGACCAGAGAACACAAGGGCTACATTGGCTCCAAGTCCAAATAAAGGATAGAATCGTTTTGCTTCCTCAACAGTTGTTATCTGCACAAAAGAAAAAGAACTTAAAAATCAGAACCACACAGCATCATGTTCATCTTTATACCTTATATTCATTATTTGCATGAAGTAGTTCAAAATGGAAAACATGTTTAAAACATAACATTAGAGGATTCAACACCTTCTCCTGTCATCATCACATGATTGGCATCTTATCCAGATAAGATAAGATTTATATGCATATTATCACAAATGAAACAAAACTTAACAATATCGAATTCAACAAGCAAAAATTGATAGCAACATTCATGTGACTCATCATAAGCAGAGCGGCTAAGCTATAGAGAAAGAGGCAGAATACAAATGAATATGACCAAAACAAGATAAGAAGTAAAAAAAAAAATTCAACAAACAATAGACAATCATGATGATGATATCGAGAAGCATGTTAACACACCATAATTAAAAATAATAAGACGAGGATGGCATCCATCAACACATTCTATAACAAAAATCAAGCCACAAACCAAAACCATTTAACAAAGCAGGCTCAAAGTTCAAACAATGAAGCAACCTGATTGGCAAAACCCCAAAACAGCACCGAAATGACCACACTCCCCCACAATTCAGCCATGACATAGAACAAACAAAAGCTCCATATCCTCATAATTGCAAGAGGACCAAGAAACCGTGGGCCAAGGATGTTAAGAAGCTTATCCGCTAACGCCTCTGGGTGGATATAATTGCTGAGAGGGTACAGAACAAAACCAAACGCCCCAAAGAAGGCAATGAAGGGAAGGATTATAGAGTAAAAGAGAGCTTGTTTGGACAACACATTAGCCAACTTAGTGTACAACAACATGAAGCCAATGGCCATGGGAAGGTTCACCCAAGTTTTGAGAAACGGAATAATCTCAGCACTGCTTCCTTTGGCCGTCACAACCAACACGTCCTTTGTGTCTCTCAAGATGGTGTAGTTGAAGAGGATACAAAAGAACATCATCCCCAGAGGCACAATCTTCTTCAAGGTGGCAACTTCCACACCCAAAAGCTTCGGTTTCTCAGTTTCTGGCTCCCCAAAGGAGGCTGCAGCTGCAGAAGCCTCTGCCCTGCACAAGAACAAACTTTTACTGTTGTCCCTTTGGACAAAGACATTGGCTTTTGGTGAGACTTTTTGGAACCCATTGAAGGAAAGAGAAGGGGCAGCAAGGATTTTTGGCTTGGGTGAGAAAAGCCTCTGCCTTAAACCCTGTGAGGGGTGTAAAAGTGAGACCTTGTTAATGGGGTTTGTGGGAAGAGAGAGAAGGCCTCTGGTTTGAAGAACAACATCCATGACTCTCTCTATCTCTCAGTTCCCTTGAGGAGTTGAAGCAAGAACCAGAGGGATAAAGAGAGATAAGGTGGCTGCAGTGGAGAATAGAGAAGAAGTTTATATATATCTTTCTTGGAGGAATGAAAGGGTAGCAGATACTAATAAAATATCTTTTCTCCATGGTTTTGAACAAGACAACAAAAGTAAAATACAACCTTAGATTTGTGTGCAAAGGAAAAACAACAACATTGTATTGGTTAAATTGAGAGAGTGTGGCAACAAACTGCAGTGAATGGAGTGAAAATTGCATGGGAAAAGGTCAAACTAAGAAGGGAACAAAAGAGCTTTCATAGGATCTTCCTTACCAAGTGAATCAAAACTTAGCCTAATTTTTTTTTTCCTTTTTTCACATCAAAAAATTACAGTGTAATAATTTTATCAAGAGGGATAAAAATTTAATATCATTATAATTATCCATATCAATTTTTGTTAAAAGACAATGACAATAACACAATCATTAAACTTTTTGTATTTATTACACCTCTAAAAACATATACTACATTGAATTTTATGTATACAAATGAGTTATTAAATAAATTTAAATTAATAGGAATTTATGTACTGTCCATGTAAAGAAAATTACATTGAGTTCTGAAAAATTATTAATCAAAGGATATTAAACCATGTGATATTTATTAAAAGTCACACTGATAAATCATGAGATGATTTTGAAATAATATAAATTATATCTATATATATATATCAAATTATAACGTTGTAAAATTTATTAAATATTATATCATCAATCACTTTTCAAATCGTTAATTTATAATTTTATATGATAATGGATATTGATCTTAAATTTATTAAAACTAAATAATAACAAAACGAACAAATTGTTTATATTTAAAATATATATTATCCTGATATATGTAAATGAATACTTAATTATTTTAAATCAATACAAAATTTGCGTATATAATTTATGTGAGTAAAACTTTTAATCTATTTCTAGTGAGCTTTGAAAAAAAATATAATTTAATTAAAATATATTAAATAAGGTAATATTTGATAATTTTAATATAACATGACTTCTTATATATATTATTTTGCCTTCATATTTAGTGAAATAAAACTTGGGGGGAAATATATTTACCTTGACAACTTCTATTAAAACCATAAATTTAAAAAATTATTATGAGAATTATAATAAGTTATAAGCTATTGATAGAACTTAGAGAGTTATGGATTGATTAGAAGTAAACGTGGAATTGAGTCATAGCCTTATTATTATATTATATTTTTTCATAGAGATACCTTTTTGTAGAACCTTCTCATATGTTTGGACTGTTCTTTTATTTATTTATATATGTGTGTGTTAAAGTTTGTTAACATTTTCTATTGAAATTTGAGAATTTACCATGCATGATATACATAATATGAATAAAAATATATAATAATTGGAACTAAATATAATTGAAATAATTTATCTATAAACAATAAGTCATATTAATTTTAAATTAAAATAATAAATATTCAAAATATATTTTATCAAACAAATAAATTAAAAATTATGATAAACATATAATGTACAAGTGTTTACTTATATCATTTTTATATTTAACATCAAACACAATTATAATTTTATAACATATTATAGTTGTTATCCACTTGTTTTTAACAGTTTATAATTCATTTTTCAACTTTTAACTAAAATTTTAATTGCTTTTAACAAATTATACTCCATACTTAGAAGTGAGGCATAAAATTGGAGTTAGGTATATAATAAGCATGTGATAATAATGAATAAATTATAGTTTTCCAACCAAATGTTAAATAATTATAAATCTTTAACGCAATCTATTACTATAATCCTGAAAAGTTTAGAATATTAAAAAACAAAAAAAATTGTGAGATATTGGTTTAAATATTTTAGTCTAAGTTTTAACTAACCTTTGTTATTTTCAAAATAAATTAGTTTTATTGAATACTTAATTCATTAAACCTCTTTTAATTCACATTCACAACCAAGCTTCTCCAGAGTGTCTGATACTTTCGTCGTAGATTGGGCCATTATTAGTTGGGCCTTAGCCCTACTCTTTAGAGTTCGGGCCATTATTATCTGGGCCTTAACCTTACTCTTTAGAGTTCGAGCCATCATTATTTGGGCCTTAGCCCTACTCTTTAGAGTTCGAACCATCATTATTTGGGCCTTAGCCCTACTCTTTAGAGTTCGGGTCTTTAGAGTTCGGGCCATTGTTAGTTGGGCTTTAACCTAATTACATATATCACTTCAGACTGTTTCTTCCTGCACCTCCATATCTTCTTCTGCCACCTCCATACACAACATGAAAATATATTTTTATCCTTCTTGTGTCACCCCCATAGACTAGTTTCCAGAATATATAATCCAAAACACATTTGAAAAAAGACTTTCAGATTACATAATCCGGAAGCTAAATAAAACTTACAGATTATATAATTCAAAAAGTAATCATGCATCTGAAAAAAGGCTTCCAGATTACATAATCCGGAAGCTAATTATAAATTTGAAAAATGAAATGTAATCCAGAATATTATAGAGGGACATTTTCAGAAATTCGAAAATATATGAAGGTGAGAGAAGAAATTATGGAGGTGCAGGAAGAAATAATCATCACTTCATCTTGTTACTTTGGCCCTCCATATCCAATATAATAAACTTTCTTATACTTTTACATTTTGAAACTTTTCATAAAAAAAGTATTTATCTTATCTCACAATAAAATTTTCAAATCAGAGATCAAATTTTCATTACCATTGAATACAAAGGGCAACAAAAATGTGTGAAAGAAATTGGCCGTAAAATTTTTACAGCTCAAAATTGCATCAAAATATGAATTTTGCTATAAAAATGCATTATTTTTTTTTTTGTCTAAAATTGCAAAGAAATACAAATTTCCCCCGAAGTTATAATGGAATATATATTTTCACCCTAAGATTCAACGAGTAGTTAAATCTAAAAAGTTTAAGAAAAATAATCCCAAAATTCATCACAATTATTTTTTTAGTGAGAAAATTTCCCAATCACAAAATTCTAGCTTTTTCCTTTACTTCACAAATTTTGTGATTTGGCAAATTAATATAATTAACTATATGAATAAAAACGTATTAGGATAATTTGTAGTATGCCTCTTTGTGATTTAATTTACAACTATAAAACTTAAATTTAGTATAGCTATTATGGAAGCTTCTTGTGAAAGTAAAAAAGGCACAATCAATACGCACAAAATACTCACTCAAAACCTATAATAAATATCCAAAAAAAATTGTTAATATTGAACTTTAAGTTTTTGAATATTTTTTAAATTTCACAAATTATTAAATGTGACACAACAATGTCATGTATCTTGATGTATATGAAACCGGAAAATTCATTTTTCTTTACTTTAATTTTTTAAGATCTCACATTAATTAGACACAATATTAACTTAAAATGAGTAAGTGGAACAAATTTAACGTTAGAAACTTGTTTTATGAGAATGATTTGAGTTTAAACTCACTTTCTGATCGGGTATGGTAGCAGAGTCTATTCTATCAAAAAGCAGAGTCTATTCTATCACAAAAATTTAAATCTATCATTTCATCTGTTTTTAAGTCTTCATTGAACCATCACAAATATCTAGTATCATCCACAAAATGTTCATGTCTTGATGTAAGAGAATGTTGAAATTTCTACTAATAAAGATAAAATTAAATATAATATATAAATGAGAGATGACTTTTAAATTGATTTTGTGAAGTCAGATTTTTTTTTAAAGAAGTTTGAGAAAAGATATAAATGCATTGTAATAGGAATTTTTATTTACTTCATGATGTTTTTAAGAGAAACTTTAGTGAGATACAGATTAAATAGATCATAGATTGCCTTCATTCATCTTTTGTTTCAGTTTTGGAAATAAGAAAAATGGTATCAAAAGTTGGTGAAAATCTTGATTATTTTAATAAATTTCTATTAGCCAAAAAGGGAGAGAAGATGATCACAGACAAAAATGCATTCTAAAACAATTTAATATAATCTTTTTATTAGATTGTTCTTTTTAAAATATATTTCCCTAAATAATTTTACGTTGCACATATAAGTGTTGTTATTAGCTAATTTAATCGTTTTAAAAAAATAGACCATCACATTAAATTATTTTAAAAAATTAAGATTACATTAAACCTTTAAAAAAACATTAAAATAATGATATCAAACTTTTTAAAATTGAAATGCAATTGTTTTTTTTTTTTAAGTTAAGCCTATTTTAAATGAAGTGTAGATAAATTATATCTTATAAACTCAATTAAAAGTTAGATAAATCGAAGCTTCAAAATGGTTGATAAATTATTTATCAACAAATTCTTCAAAACCAATTAAACACGATTTATAATAGAATGAAAAATTATTTCTGAAGTAATATTGACCATAAGATTATTAGGTTTTAGAAGACTCAATTAGTATCTAATTAGTTAATAATAAAAATTCTTGAATTGTGTCCACAAAATTAGCATCTGCACTTGAATAGACTAATACCCAAACCCTAATATGATGCAAATGTCTCCCACAAACCCTAAAGCCATTAATGCTTAGTTTTATTATTCACCCAAACACATGATCATTAATTCCTTTTGTTCCTCACACCACCTTGTTTGGTAGGATTTAAAAAATTATACTTATAAATATATTTATTTATTTTTTTTAAAACAAGGAATTAGGAGAATAGGACCTACACCCATGTGTCTTTTGGAAAGGAGACATGAGGGAAAAATTGGGTGTAAATTTTTCGAATTTATAAGTAGATTTTAAATTTTTTTATAAAAATAGATTATGTTTAAGAAATACAATTTTAAAATAAAAAGTGGTGTTTTTAAAATATGATTTCTATATAAAAATTATGTAACTTTTTTAATGAAGTTGTTTTACTGCACACGAGTTGGTAGTTTGGTATGAGGAGGTGTTCGAGATCTTACATTGATTAGACATTATGATGAATATTTATAGATATTTTATAGGGTTGAGTTAGACTCAAAGTTCACTTTTTAATGTGATATCAAAATCATTTTGAGCATAAACAATTGTTGATCCTACATCCTTTTATAGGGTTGAGTTAAATTCAAAGTTCAATTCTTAATATAGTATAAGAGTTATTTCAAACATATTCTAATTGATTTCACATATTCTAATTGATTTCACATCCTTGTATAAGATTGAGTTATACTTATTTATTTGGTTGCTTCAATTCACAATAACAAAAAAAATTATAGAATATAAATATTATTTTGAAAATTTTGAGTTAAACTAATTTAAAGATTTCTCTATAAAATCATTTTATTTAGTATTAGTGAAATACAATGACAATAATATATATACCTATTTCATTTCAATTTTAAAATTTAATATTCATTCTAATTTTATATATTAAAAAAATATGCGCCTTATATAATTAAACTAGAGTACGTTATTTTCACAATTTTTTATTACTCCTCTTTCCAAGTCTTTGTTAATTAGCACATTCATTCTTTCATAAATTTGTGCATTGATTCTTAATTTTGCTTGGTTTTGATTATTTTAGTTATTTTTTTCACATGCAGTTCTTTAAAACAATGAATTATTCTCGTGAATGGGAAATAACAAGACATTGAATGTTTTTTCATGTGCAAAATTACATAATGACATTGGAACTAGAAGCAACAAAATAAAAAAAATTAAAATGTCAAATCCTATATAATGGGTAGGTGTGGATAAGAGGGTTAAATGTAATTGTGTTATTAAAATAGATATTAAAAGTTGAATTTTAAGTTTAATTTAATCTTAGTTTATAAAATAAAAAAATTACATCTAATTATATACTATAAAATATTTTAATTTTTAATTAATGTGAAATTAAACTAGTTTGAAAAACAAAGTTGTTCTGACTTTGCTTCATACACATAATTTATCATCATCAAATGGAGAATTCTGAGATGCTTAAACTTTCTCATGTTCTAGAACTCCCCTTTTTCCAGCCACAACTAAATACAAGAACAAATATAACTTTTCCATGGTGACAAAACCTTATAAAAAAGTTACATGGGCATGGAGAATATTTTGAAGTTAAAAGTAAAACTAAAAAAATTGAGAAAGATGAGGCACATCATTGTTTCCTGAACAAGATAAAGTTGGTCTGGACTTTGTGTTGGAATTGTTTAATTGTTTGTGTCTTTACTAAGAACATTATTATGAAGAATATTTCAATAATATAACTGGTTCAAACCACAACAATCCAAATAGCTTGGAGTACCTGCAAACTTAATAAAGCATATCACAAAAAAAGGGACCACGTATACATGCATGCCAACACAAATACCCAAATCTTTTCTCATGCTTATGGTTATAGATACAGTAAATATAGTCTTATATCGTTTAGGAATCGATGTCAATCACAATTACACACACTCTTTCTGTTACACTCGTTCTGTTATAAAAAAATCATTAAATAAAAATTAATTTTAAAGATAAAAAATAATTAATTGTTATATAGACTAAGTTATATACTATTTTAGAGATTAAAAAATTATTAGTGTCAAAATTAGTTTATATTATTGATATATAGTTTCTAAATTAAATAATTGGTAGTTAAAACTTTGATTGTTAATTAAATACCAATTTAAAAACTGTTTATCAATAATAGAAACTAATTTTTGTTACTCTCTAAAATAATATATAATTTAGTCAATATAACAACTAATTATTTTTAGTCTCTAAATTTTATTTTTATTTAATGATTTTCTAATAATGTTCAGCGTATGTAAGAATAAAATCGCGACAAAACTTCAAAACAAACAATACTTCAGATGCGATGAATGATCTAACAATATTATCTCAACAAATTTGAGATAAGAATACTTGTCTAGAGAGAAGAAAGATTAGTGAGAGATTGGAAAATGTTGAAGGGTTTGCATGATTGGTTCATTGTGTTTGCATGCAATAATGTAATGGACAAAGATCCTTGTATATTGTTTCCACAATTTGTTGCTTGAGACAGGGATTGTTCCACACTTTATCTATCTGTCTCGCTATATATATATATCGTTAATTGGATTATAACAACTTTGGTGGAAGAACAGCTCAGTCTGGTTTTGTATGTTTGTTTAATTAGATGTTTGATTATTTTCTTCAGTTTCAAAGTTTCAGCATTCGAAGTGGAAAAAAATAGAGTTGAAAACCAGACTCCTTCTGACACCACCTCAGAATTTTTGCATGGTACTTTATTGACTTTTTTCTCTTCTTTTGAAACATTATATGTAGTTTATTATAGTACACTATCAAATTTGCGTGATTCCAGGAGATTTAGAACAATCAACACTGTAATACACAAATATAAATCTGGGCTTATTCTTCAATTAGTTATAGTTTTAAACGGTGAATCTTAGTTAGGGTGTTTTTACAAAGACTTTCTTTATGAAAATCAATAAACTTTTACACATATGTACGGAGATCGAACATCAATTACAGATTTTGATGTGTGATTTGCAACAATTTTTTTGGTTGGTCCTATAACGATTCGATAAAAGATGATCTGATCAAGTCAATAAACAATTCGTTAGAATAGATTTAAAATGACTATGTTAGAGATTTCATCTCGACTAGAGATTAGAGTGTTTCATTGTATACAAGTGGGTGCAAATCTCAACCCTATGAGCCGGTCTTATGGATTGAGTTAGGCTTAAAATCCACTTTGTAACATGGTATCAGAGTCAGGTAGGTTCGAGCTTATCCTAGTGAGTATTTATTGGGTTTATCAGGCCACCACTCCTATGAGCCGATTTTATGAGGTTGAGTTAGGCTTAAAGTCCACTTTGTAACAGATTCTGATACTACATTAAAAAAAAGTGAATTATAAAATTTGCACTTACTATATATTATGAAATATTTTAATCTTTAATGATGATTTTTAACAAATTAATTTAAACTTAAAATTAGAATGACTCCATAATCCTATTTTTTCTCTATACTTATTTCTAGATTTAACAAGATGTATATATAGTGATAGTATAACACAGACAAAGAAAGTATGAAATGGCCCCATATGATAAGCCAAATCAATTCATTTTGTCTAAAGTACTTAGAATTACTTTAATAATTGGGAGAGGCAAGAATACGACACAAGTTGCATCTAATCAAATCAATGTCCTCCTCATTTTCGAGGTTTGCAACTTGCTAATTAAAGAGTGTTTTTGAGAAAGATTTATCGTAATTTTCTCATTGAGATCTTTTATAGAATAATTTATTTAATTTAAATTAATAATGCATGGAAGGGAACTGATTTGATATTATTTGTTATATATATGTCACTATGTTATATATTTAAAGGAATGCAGAATTAATAGTTATTTCATTGTTTATTTGAAAATAAATAATATTAATATAAACATTGTTAATTGTTAAAACGTACTTTCCTACACACTTATTAAAAATATTATAAACAAAATCTTGTTAAACGAGCTTTAAGAAATTCTTATTTAATGAATTTTCCACACAATCCCTGTGTTACCTAACACACAATTGAAAACTCAATAATCGTTTTTACATAATCACGTTTGTTTAAAATATTGTCGTGTTAAATTGTTAAAAATAAACGAGGAGGAGGGAATCTATTGCTTAAAGTGAGACGATTTCAAATTCGACACAATTGGTTAAAACATAATAATTTTATATAGTTCATTCATCCTATCAACTGTGATTTTTTTAATTTAATAACATTTTAAAAGTATATGATAAAAAAATTAATGTAATACATAATATATATATATATATATATATATATTATATTGAAGATCCAACACGACTTAAGATTAAGAAATTTCATAATATATAAATGAATGCAAACCTCACCTCATGAGTTGGTTTTATGGGGTTGAGTTAGACTTAAAGTTCACTTCATAACATAATATCATAGTCATTTTAAGTTTATCGTAACGAGTATTTGTTGGACTTATGAGACTACCCACTATCAAACTATTATCGGACCACCATAATATGTTATCAACCATAATATGTTATCAACGATATATTTGTTAATTATCTATGTGATATAAAGTATATTAGTTGTTGTGGAAAAAAACATTGAAAATAAAAAAAAGACAAGTTTTCATAAATATTTTAAAAAATTAAAATCACATTAAATATTAAATTTAGAAGCTTAAAAAATATTACTTTGTTAGATATTATTTTAAAAGAAAACTTTATTAAATTTTAAAATGAGAACTTAATATATATTAAGAACCTAAAACATAGGAGGAATTAAAAGACTTATTCCTACTCAAATACATCTTCTAGGTATAATTGTAATGTGATATTAATGGTTGGTGTTGCATGGCCTTAACTTGTTTGTTTATAAATGTGAATAGGAATTAAAAATATTAAGATTTTTTTTAATATTCTTAAAAGAATCTGTTTTAGAGGGTTAGAAGTAAAAAAATGATCATTGTAATTAAAAAACTTATATTAAGAATATTTTAAATGAAAAAAAAAGTATAGTGAATATATATAGTTAAGAAACATTTGTGTTGTGTTGATATATTATTTTCTTGAAATGGATGTTTCTGGTCCAATGTTGGAACAAACGTTAATCCCCATAACATAGAAGTGCCGCCAAACCGCACCGCACCGCTTCACAATTTGTTTGGATCCTTATAAAATCAATATTTATTTTAAATAAAATTCAAAAATAGTTTAATTAATAGAAAATAATTAAGAAAATAACTTTTCATACTCATGTTAAGGTGTGTAATGATACTTTTAAAAATTATATTTATTCTATAAAAAAAAGTATTAATTAAAAAGTGATTCATGTCATGAACCGTGCAATTATGCCATGGCCATTCTGTTTTATATGGACACCCAAATGTGCAAACTAATTCCCTCTATGTTTCTTCCATTTTCATGCTAGTGAGAAGGAAAATAATAAGGTCATTGAAGTAAAATTTGTGTTATATTATAAATAAATATATTATTTTATCTTAAAAAATATATTTTTACCAACTAAATGTAAGATTTATATATTAAAGTAAAATTTATAAAAAATTCTGAAAAGATTATAAGAAAATATTAAATCCTGAAAAAAATAAATTAGAACCTACACTATATGTAATAGATGAGAATGAAAATTACACATTCATCAAAAATTCTTTTTGGGAATTGTATCTTCTTCACTTTATGTTATTCTCTGCTGCACTCTGATTTTCTGAACTTTGCCAGTATTCTCCAAGCAACACATTATTTAATCATTAAATATAAATAATAACTTTTTCTAACATTATAATTAAAAAACTAAAATGTGATATAACTTTATAATGGCGATAAACATCATCAATGCATGATAAAATCTCTAGTGTGAGTAATGATTGCCTTAAAAAAATATAATCACGAGTAGATTTAAACAAATAAGTATAAAAAATATAATATAAATGAAAAATAATTAAACTGATTAACTAATTATTAAAATATTTTTTTTAAAAAATGTCTAACCAAAAAATAATGTATTTTTTTACGTTAAAAAAGTGTATTAATGAATTAATGTTTATATAAATAATAATTAAATAACTTGTTTGAGTTGTCTTGTGTGCTGGTCATAGAATTTCTCTTTATTCATAAAATCTTGATTCGATCTTCTGAGACAATAACACATAAATGTTTCGAGTTATTGTATTTCTAAACATTTAAAATAAATAATATTAGTATCAAAATATTCAATGTCTAACATGTTTTGAGTTGTTAAACATTTAAAAGTAAATAATATTAGTATCAAAATATTCAATGGCTAACATGTAAGTTCGTGAAAATATTATCATGATTAATTATATATTTAAATTAATTAATTTAATTTCGTATTTTAAATGACTTCTTAATGACAAAATTCATAATTACGAAGACATTTTTTAATAACACATAAATAATCAGCACAACTATATCAATGTGATATATTATGAGTTAAGAGTTTTTACGCGAAGTTGCACACGTTAAATATGATTTTTTTATGAATATTCAAAAGTAATAACACATTCATAATTCAAGTTATTGAGATATTCAAAATGTTTTTTTTTTTACATAAAATATAATTGGTAATGTATATATAAATAAAATAAAATTAATAATCGCAGTATTTCATTACTCATAAATTATAATTACTTTTAAAATCATTGTTTTTGATTTTTTACTCTTGAATAATTTGAATATGCTGCAAGAAGGTCGTTGAAGTAGGAAGCAGCAACGGATATCTTGAAACCATGGACTAACCGTTAAAAAATAAAAAATAAAAAATAAAAAATAATTAAATTCCCTTATTTATTTATTATTATTATTATTATTTTATTAAAATGATTCTCACCGAGCCCACGTGGCAACTACCAAGCAACCGAACAGAACAGGCTGTGACTGAGTGGTGGTGACGGTGACTCATCCTTTGTGGGGCCCACTTTGCATTCTTCTTGGTCCTCACCCTATAACCGTTACGATTTTGCCTCTTTTTTTGAATCAAACATTAACAACAAATCTACCAATTTTTTTTAAAATTTAAATAATAATTAAAATAGCTTCACCAAACAAACGCATCTTATAAATTTAAATAAATTATCACTGCGTCCAGTAAAATCTCTACAGTGACTGATTTTAAAATTCGTAAAGTTCTCTCTGTTAACATGCACGCGTGGCATAAAAAATCGAAACGAACCGTTTCACGGCTCAAGAACATGGTGCCGTTTGTACTTTTGCATTATTGAAAAAGTTGCTAAGCCCATGCTATAGTATTGACTTCTCCACCCTTTCTTCGCACACTTTTCACTAACTTCAATTTTTTTCTCTTTTTTATTTCACTTTGCTGCATGATTCTAAGCATTGATATTGGTGATGTTGGTTTATGTTAATTTATTTATTAATTTGGGTCAAAGCTTATAAAAATATGAAATTAATCATCATGATAAATAATAAACTACAATATTTTAAAATATAGTATTTAAAAATAAATACTTGCATTAAGAGTGGTCAAAGAAATAATAATAATAATATAAAATCTTAAGCAATATGATTCTAATTAACGAAGGGATTATGATTGGTTAATTAAAGATTAGAGAAAGATTAATAGCGAAATCGATTAATTTAATAAACGAGAAGGAGGAAAACACCAAGAGAAAGAAAGACGAGAGAAGAAAGAGGTTGGAGAAGGCGAAAGGCAAAGGGGATTTTCAAGGCTCGTGAAAAATCTGAGAGGGCTTTTCATCGTTCCACTCTTTCTCCCTCTCTCTTTCTCTGTGTTCGTTCGTTCGTTTGTTTCCACTGGAACCCTAACGAGCGTCGTTTATGTCATGACTTTCTTCTTGTCTAACACGCAATCGTTCCAGCGACACTGAACTTCCGCCGCAGAGGATGGCCGCAGAGTCGCCGCCGGATAACGTTGTGTTCAATTTAGCTAAGTTAGGGTTTCAGTTCGGAGATCTCTCGGCTTCTAAACACTCAACTAATTAATTAATTAACCGATTGTTCTTTCTGCCTTGAAACCACGTGACCGTTACCGGCTGGCGGATCCCTGATTGTTGCGGAACTGCGATGATGCCGAGGGGAGGACAGTGCTTCGAGAAGCTTCGGCGGTTCGCTCGGACGGTTTTCTTCGTGGCGGCATTGCTGGCGTCGCTACTTGTGACGTCGCTGCCTGTGCTCGTCGCGGTTGTCGACGTGCTCGTCCCTTGCGTTCTCGTTTCCAGCTTCACCTGTGTCAAGTGCTACGGCTTCACGGAGCATTTGCGTCGTTACGCTTTCAAGAGCTCCTTGACGGATATTCCTCTCGTTTCCGTCATACGATCCTTCGTCATTATCTGTATGATTCGTTATTCCTCGCCTTTTTACTTGCATCGTGTATCACGTGGATCACTCGTTGTGCTTCTGATGTATGCGGAACCATGTGTTCGTTACTTTGCTTTATTTTACCTTGATATTTCTGCTCGGTTGTTTTTTTGGAAACCATTTCTCGTACTCGATGAAACAGATATCGGATTCTGTTGAGCGCGTTGATGAGAAATATATTTTTTGACTTAAATTATGAAGCAGAACTATATCCTTTCTTGAACCGTTTGGTTGGAATTTATCACTGAATGGTTTATTGTATTTTTCTCAATATGTATTCTGTCTGTAGAATCTGTATGAGGAGCACTAGTTGTGACGTCTCTTTCTGCTTGTTAACTAGCGTGGCTTTATATATTCAAAGGTTTGGTTCTCATATTGTGTCTTTTTTTTGTTTGTTTAAATGAATGCAGGTGTTTATTCCATTTGTGATGGTCCGGCTCTTTCACATGGTCCTTATCTTGGAACTGTGACTCTGTCTTCCTTTATCTCAATTGTCCTCCTATCCGTCAAAGCTTGTGTTTTCTCTGTAAATTCTCAGATTGAAGCCGAAGCTACTATTTCCCCTACAAGGCAGAGACTCCATTTAAAGAAGTCATGGGGAATGCCTGTCTTATTTCTCTCGTCAGTTGTGTTTGCTCTCGGCCACACTGTGGTTGCTTACAGAACCAGCTGCAGGGCTAGGAGGAAGCTCATGTTTCATAGAGTTGACCCCGAAGCGGTAAGTTTGCAATGGTTTTCCGGCCATTGGAATAACATAGTGGTATTGATTCTTTCATTTAACCCTTTGGAATTAGGTGGTGGCAACATATTCTTCCTTCAGCTCTAAAGAAAAAATTTCTGAAATCATGAAGCTTAAATTGATAACTTTGATGATACACTTGGTAATTTTTTTAGATTATGTCTGTCTAATTAAGCAGGTTCTTTCGTGCAAGAATGTTTTCTCTGGTTATCAGAAGGTCCCTCGATCTCCTGTTCCCTCCGAAGGGAGAACCCCAAAAAGTGACGGTGAAATGAAAAGGAAGCCTTTTGGAACGGCTCGTGATGAAGAACTGCCACTCAGATTACTTGCAGATTCAGAGAGCTTATTTATCCCCTGCCAAGGTCTTACTCTCCATTACAAGCTCAGCATGCCTGGTTCACCGCCACTTAGCATGTCCTCAACATTTTGCTCCACTTCATCAGTGGCTGTGGGGTTGTCAAAGCTTAATAGGCATTTAACGTGTATCTCTCCAAAAGCCCATCGGCAACTCTACCGGAGCTATAGCAATCAATTCTATGGATCATCTCTACATGCTCCTCTTTTAGATGTTCCAGTAAACTCTCCACTTCTTAATGAAGAAATCCCTGTTTTGCATCTAGATGAAATTCGTGAAGATGAGAACACAATTAAATTAGAGTCTTTGTCTTTGGAACAAAATGTAGAGGGCATTGGTCAAGTAGGTATTATTTTGATACACGGGTTTGGTGGAGGTGTCTTCTCTTGGCGACATGTAATGGGGCCTCTAGCCCGGCAGAGTAATTGCACAGTTGCTGCATTTGATAGGCCTGGTTGGGGATTGACTTCAAGACTGAGCCGGGAGGACTGGGAGAAAAAAGAATTGCCTAATCCTTACAAACTTGAAAGTCAGGTGAATACTATGAATCCTTAACATGAGTTGTTAGAGAAGTTATTCAGTATTTTATTTTTCTAGTTTTATGTACCAGTTCCTTTTGAAGTAGATACTGGAGCTTTCAGTTTATACATGTTACGATTTAAGCACTCAAGTAGGGCCTCACCCTAAGAAACTAGTCTATTAAGCACTCGTGACTTAAGTATCACTTGGTTTTTTTACCATGCCCAGTCTGGTACTTGTCATTGTCCCCTCCTTTAAAGAACCGAGGTAGCTTTAGTTTACCTGTTTGTATTCGATATATTATACCTTAATCTAATCCACAGGTGGCCTTTCCGAGAGCTCAACTTTCAATAAAAGCACCAATTGTTATTACCTTAATACATGAGAGGCCAACCCCAAAAAACTAGTTTATTAGGCGAGAGAATAACATGATTTAAGTACCTAAAGACTAATTTAGTCTATAATCTTGATTTATCTTATAACATATCTGATTGATTTGTGTGTTTCCAGGTTGATCTCCTTTTGTCTTTCTGTTCTGAGATTGGATTTTCTTCAGTTGTTATGATTGGTCATGATGACGGAGGGTTGCTTGCTCTGTT
This sequence comes from Phaseolus vulgaris, assembly GCF_000499845.2. Classification (NCBI taxonomy): domain Eukaryota; kingdom Viridiplantae; phylum Streptophyta; class Magnoliopsida; order Fabales; family Fabaceae; genus Phaseolus; species Phaseolus vulgaris. The sequence goes on from NC_023755.2 coordinate 39,991,983, forward strand.
GGCTGCACAGAGAGTTCAAACATCAATGAATTCTTTCAACGTGAGTATTTTTTCATGCCTTCTTACGTTAGTTAGTATCTTAATCAGGCTATCAGTGTAATTAGCTGCATTGTACCACTGAGCTTTTATTTAGACCGGTGAAACAGGACTAAACGAAGTTTGTTGATGTGTATTGTAGTTGCAAAAGTTCCTTTGAATTTTCCAGCAAACAGCCAGGCGGATTAAGAAAAAGTTAATAAACATGATTTTTTTTGTAGTTAATAATTTATTTTTGACATGATGTGTCTGATCACAATATACTATCAAAATTTGCATATATCACATTATGTCTATTGTGTCTCATGTTGCTAATTATGCAATAGAACGACCAAGAAGGATAAATAACTAGATTCCATTGGTAAAAGGGTTTTGTTAGGTAGGTTGGTATATATTTGTTTATGTATTGGAAGGTCTGACTTTTATTTGATCATGCTACATTCCATAAAGTTGTCTGATCAAGCTAATCCGTATTGTTTAAGGCTATATTTTTTGTGGTTAATGTGCATTTGATTAAGTTGGTTAGTCTTGTTTTTGTGTGATTCAGGTTACAGTGAAAGGGGTTGTATTGTTAAATGTTAATTTATCAAGGGAAGTAGTTCCTTCCTTTGCTAAAATCCTTCTGCATACATCACTTGGAAAGAAACATTTGGTTCGTCCCCTACTAAGAACAGAAATCACCCACGTTGTGAATCGGCGTTCATGGTATGATGCTACCAAACTGACAACAGAAGTTTTGACTCTTTACAAGGTGCGTCTGTACCTTAAACTACATGTATAGGAGCTCTTCTTTCCTTTTGTAAGTTTCGAACTGCAGAATAATTGTGTACAATGTAAAATTATCACTTGATGTCTTTTCTTAACATGTTTTTTTAACATTCTTTCGTCTGTACCTTAAACTACATGTATAGGAGCTCTTCTTTCCTTTTGTAAGTTTCGAACTGCAGAATAATTGTGTACAATGTAAAATTATCACTTGATGTCTTTTCTTAACATGTTTTTTTAACATTCTTTCGTCTGTACCTTAAACTACATGCGTTGGAGATGCTCTTCCTTTTTCAAATTTCAAACTGCTGAAATAATTAGTTTTGTAGAATGTAAAGTTATTACTTGATGTAGATAAAGGATGCATCATTGAACTCTCACGAACTTCACTTTCAAAATGGAACTTATAGTCCATGCTTTGTCTACATTTTTTAGCATATTGGATACAGTTATTGTTTTTATTATATTGTTACTTTTACATAAGTTATTACATTTTCTTCTTATGACGTGTTTGCTCATTGACTATAATTCTAGCTCACAAACCTTTTTATGTGATGATCTATTTGGCCCTCGTTGTTCCTTGTGCTTTAATTATCAACTCTGGAGAAATACTTTATTGACTTGTGTTATTCGTGACTGTTCTTAAATACGTTTAGGCTCCGCTATATGTTGAAGGATGGGATGAAGCGCTTCACGAGATTGGTAAATTGTCATCGGAAACCATCCTCTCTACAAAAAATGCAGACTTATTGCTACAAGCTGTAGAAGACATTCCAGTGTTGGTCATAGCCGGCGCTGAAGATTCACTCGTCTCAATGAAATATTGTCAAGCAATGGCCTCCAAATTTTTAAATTCTGTAAGTAGGTGTGCAATGGAAGGAGGAGAAAGATACTTTTTCTCATTTCCATAGCATTTATGATGACACATGATTAGTTGTTCCTTTTCTAAGTTGGCTAATATTTGTGTCTGATTGAACGTGCAGAGACTGGTTGCAATATCCGGATGTGGTCATCTACCCCACGAGGAGTGTCCAATGGCGTTGCTTGCGGCTATATCACCCTTCATTAATAAACTTTTCTCTGTATATAACTCGCAAAGCCAATAGGTTTGAAGTTTTTATATATAGGTTCATCTATTATTGTAGGGCGTTTTGTTGTCTTTCTCCTTGCTGTTATTTCCTTCTTTCTAAGCAAATATTACTTCCAAGGGAAAGAGTTTTTTTTCTCTTGGGTGTTTTTGATGTGTCAGCTTTAGGTGTTTTAGGTGTCGATATTTATGCTCATTTGAGTTTGCTTGTCATTTCCCCTTAAAGAAAGGGGGAACACGAGTAGTAGATATCATTTGTAAATTTAATTTATAATGTTGCTTCAATTTTTCCACCTCCTCAATACCTTCAAACCCCCCTCTATTTATCATTCTCATTCTTTTTGTGTTCTACTCTTTTCCCCAGACACCACAATGATCCAGATCCAACACCAAATTCAGCCATTGATTCAAAGATATTATTATTTAAGTTTAATAGAAAAATTGTTTTTAATTAATTTTTTTGAAATCATAAATCTTTGAATATTATTTATATTTTTATTTAACAACTTTTTATATATCGACAATATATAACCATTTGCATTCTTTTAATAGGTATATTTGACTATAAAATTGTTATCATTTTTATTTTCTGTTCATATTATATATTGTATTGTATTTTATTTAATATTAGTTACATGCACATTTTATGATCAATTATGCTTTAACTTATTAAAATTTACTATATTTTTATAATTTTCACATACATCTTTTTGTAATTACTAATATTCAAATTTTATTTTTAATATATATTATACAATTTTATTGTAATTTTTCATGTTTCAACAATTTCAATTCAAATTCAATTCATAGACCGTATTTAAAATATTATTTTAATTACATATTATTAAAATGTATAAATGTATAAATTAATAAATTATTCTTTTTTTTAATTATTTTTAAATATAAAGACAATTTTATAATCTTATTTTTTTTATTAATTAATAATTATTTATAATCATCACATCACTTAGTTACACACTTTTATTAACTTATATTTTTTCCACAAACCAATTCAAATTTACTCCATAACTAAAACACAAAACATTAAAGTCCATAATTAAAACACAACATTAAAGTGTAGAGAGATAAAATTTGAATGCTAAGAAAATAAGCATTTTGTAAAGGAAAGTTAGTTTAAAGAAAAAACTCTTTAGAAATAATAACTGCTTGAAGGATGTTCCCAATGACTTCATCCTATCTACAGTGAACTTCAATCACAATACATGAAAGAATATGAATGAAAAATTTAGATAGTTATTCTGCTTATAAAGTGAGTAGCCTCAATTTAAGTTGAGAATTTAATAGGTTTAAATATTTTTTAAAAATGATTTCAAAAGCTTAATAATCATCTATGTAAAATAAAATCATACTCTTGTCGAATATATATTTGTATTTTTTATAACACAAATATAAATATTCATAAATGATGATCACTGTTAACGAGAATGATGATAGTGGGTAACAGAAAAATTGCAGAGTGGGATTGAAACGAGAAAATGTGGAGAAGGAGCTTGCAAATGCAGTTATTGCCCACACCTCACTCACGCTCTCCGTGCTCACACGATTAGTCAAAGTCAACTCAACCCCTGTACTTTTAACGGTACGGAACGAAGTGCAGCGACGTCGTTTTCATTTTTCATTCTCTCCTTCCCCCCACTCTCACTCACCAACCAAACATGCAAAACCCATTTCCATTTCTTGCTTTTAACAAACTCTGAACTCTCAAACGCTTATTGTGTTGTGCATGTTTGCTTCAAGTGGAAGAAGCACTCACTCAAGTTAAGAGCTTTTTTTTGGTATACAAAACGTCACCACTTCTTAACCGCTCTCTCTTTTTTTTTTTTTTTTTAACTTCTTCCTCAAAAATCCTTTTTTCTTCAACCCCCAAGTTTCTCTTCTCACTATTTTCCGCGTACCCTTTTGTTAACTGTTCATCTGCCATCTTCACACTATGCTATTTTTTTTGTATGGCTTATTGCTTTAAATAGTTTGTGATTTTATTTACTATGTCTCAGGTTTTTGCATTTGTGAACAGAAGATGTCACGGCCACCGTCATCACCGGCAAATGTTGGAGAAGTGATAGATTTTAAGTGGGGCAAGAAGAGGGGAATCGGTGTGAAGAACAGGGACACTCACTACTATGAGTCCTTTGTTTACGAGGGTGTGGAGTATTTTCTACATGATTGTGTCTACTTGTTCACTACAGGGCATGTTGAAACTTCCATTGGCAAGCTTGTCAAGATATACGAGAAACCAACTCGTGAAAAGATGATCAAAGTCATTTGGTTTTTCCGGCCCATGGAAATTCGTAACTTCCTGGGGAAGTATCAGCCCTGTTGGAATGAGTTGTTTTTGGCTTCTGGTGAGGGGAAAGGTCTTTCCAATATTAACTACCTGGTAATTTCATTAATTGGTTTCTTGAATTCCTGATACTATGGGGGTGTTATTTGCTTAGTTGGTTATAGCTTAAGATTGAGTTGGTGTGAATGTTTATTCTGGAGATGTTATTTTAGTAAAATGTGGGGTTTAAGGGGTCCAAATGTTGAGGTGATAGCATGCGATGAGGGACTTATTTGTTTGAAGTTAATGTGTATTGTTAGTTTATTTTGGTTGGTTGAAAATGGTTCTTGATCAATCTTTGGTCAATGGCTGAAATGAGCATTCTGCACCATGACTTGGTTGGTTATAATTTATAAAAAGGCTACCAAAGTAAAAGTTTGTTATGATATGGGAAACTAGAGTACTAGAAATCAATTATTTCATTAGAGATGGCTATTATGAAAATATAATGCTAGTTTTCAAAGGAACTTGAGAGGGGAAGAGAGGTTGAAAGCATGTACATTGGCCTACAGCCATGCTAAAGCTAGATTCCCTTTAGAAGTTTTGAAATGCTAATTGGTTTGGTTTGCTTTATTTCACTGTTATAAAATTTTAGGAAGAGCTAATATATCTTTTTCTTTTACATGGTACTTTTGCAGTACAAAACATTTGATATAGTTGAAAATTGAGTATATGTCATTTCACAGAAGTTTGTTGATGCATTTTCCTTCATTTAATTTTTTTTTTCAGGAATCAATTATTGGAAAATGCACTGTTGTTTGCACTTCAAAGGACAAGAGAAATCCCAAGCCATCAGAAATGGAGTTAAAGAAGGCAGACTACTTTTTCAATTGCACGTTTGATGTTATAAGGCGTGTAATCATTGATAAATTTACCGATGAGATTGATGGAGTTAAAGGTCATTATCCTTGTCTTGTATTTTTTTACCTGCTATCTTCATTAAAATTAAACTGTACAGAGAACATGTTGAAACTATTCATTCTGGTGATCTGGAGCAACTACTCACCTTAGCTCACTGTATTACTTTTCTTCAGTGGAACAGTTCTTTAACAGGAGAAGGGTTGATAAAACCAGTAACCATCTGCATGTTGGGACAAATATTAGACCCGAAATTGTGGCTAAGACTTGTATTACCTCACACTGTCAAGTTAACAATAAAGCTGAAGGGAGAACTTCTGAGAATATTTTTCCAAAGCAATCATCAGTTTCCTATCCATATAAAAAGAGGAAGATTATGGAAGAGAAGGCAAACATTGGTCGAAGTAGCAAAACTCCTGATGAAGAGGAAATTGATGAGAAGAATGTAGAAATCAAACAAGAAGAAAAGTTAAAAACAGACCAAAATGTTATTAATGTAATTGAAAGGCCTGATGCAGTAAGTCTATAAATTTCCATGTCAGGTGTCATGTACTCATATTTGAAGTTGATTAATCCTAGATGGGGGTGAAGAAATCAGATCAGCTACAACTTAATCTACTGTTTTGGTCTCTTGAGAAAATTAACTTTACAAATTTCAAACATATGAAAGGTTTATTAACACAATGATATATTTATGATTTGAAGCTTTTTTCCCCATCTATTCTTTGACTACAATGATAGGAGTCTTTAAAATGTATAATGCTGTCTCTTTCACTAGATATAAAATTATTTAACTTGAGATCCTGACTTCTGAAGCAATATAATGAAATTGAGATTGAGAACCTTGGTGGTAACAAGAGCAAGTATTCATATATGTAACCTTTAGATGTGATTTCAAATATGATCTCAGTCATAGTTATAATCCTTTTGTGAACCCTTGATTTCATTGTTGCAGGGAAAAAGAAGGTGGTTTAAGAACATGGTGAGTGTTTTTATTTCTTTATATTGATTGTAAATTTGTGGTTTAAGTTTTGATCATTTTCAAGGTTTGAGTTTATGTACAAAATGGGTTCTTCCTTGTTTGGGCCTATGAAGTACAGTCATGTCATGAACCTTTTAACAATGCTAATATCTGAAATTAGGACACCGGGACAATACAGGTATATGCAACATATCTAGTGATAGGGACATTTTTATGAGAGTAAGAAAATTAAATCTAGATTATACAACCTCACATGAATGGTCAAGATTTAAGTCTTGTGACTCAAAAAACTCACATGAATTAGTTGTTTTAATCTTGATCATTTATGATGATTAATATTTATTCCTCTCTCTCACATAAAAAAAACACTTTGACTAAATATGCTCCCTACGAATATTCACCTATTTTAGGATAGTAAGTCTGACAAAAGAATATTAAGAGGCATTATTTATGCTTAACGAGTCACACAAAAAGAGGTGAGAGAGATTATTTTTTAATATAGTGTTGTTATTTAAGCTTACTTTTTCAAAAGTATGTCAATTTAAAAGTGTCACTGAAGTATGTCCTTAAATGTGGTAGGTGCTGTCACATTAGTTCCTGAAATTAAGAAATTTTAATATGATCACTTTAATGAATCAGACAATTCTATTTTTGAACTGTTACAAAAGAAGTTTCTTGTATAATGGAACAAATGAATGAAGTTCCTGTTTATTAATCATTGTAAAGATTCCTGTTCTTATCTGTATCGAATCATATATATATATATATATATATATATATATATAGTACAGATATAATATTGTTATGATTAATTTGCTGTTAATATCATTTTAGCCTTGGGATGAAAGACTGCGGAGAGCTCAAGAGTTGAATACCTTGGTTTTACTGAATAATCTGGATCCATCCTACACATCATATGAAGTGGAGGTATATGGGATCCAACTTTTCAAATTCTCTAGTTGCTTTTTAACTTTCTACTGAAGAGAGTTTGTTTCTATTTTTACTTGGCTACTCTATTTGTGCATTGAACATTTAAAGATTACAGGCTAATAAGATTATGATCCAGATGTACGGAAACTTTAACTTCAGTAGAGACATGAACAGTAGATTTGTATGCAATGTGACAAATTTTTCCTCAATTGTTCAGGATCTTATTTGGTGTGCTCTCAAAGCAAAGGTTGAGGCAAGGATGATAGAATGGCTCCCGAGTTCGAGTACATACTACGGTATTTTACCTTTTAAAGTCGCCCAACAGTCCCATTTTAATTTTTGTGTGGCTCTTTCATTGGTATAATGAGACCTAACAATTCAGTGGGACATGTAAATGTTGTGACTTTTTAGATCCTCCATTTATTGTGTTTTCTCATCTACTGACAGGTAGAGCATTTGTTATTTTTAAAACAAAATGTGAAGCTGAATCTGCAATATCCGAGTTAAACAGAAGATGCCTTAGTCTTGGAGAAGGGAGGTATTGTATCTGTTTTGTTTTTCATGTTGGATTACTCTTCTAAGTTTCATGATTAGTTTCTGTAGTAATTTCTTCTGTTTAAGAACTTTGATGGCATCAAGGTAATCTAACACCTCCAATCTCGTGAAAGATTATATTATGAGGTTGAATATTTAGCAAACAGGAAACTCTGCCCACTAGCTGCATTATTTTTAAGCAATCCCAGAAGGTGCTGCACATACTTGAATGTTTATTCAAATTATTGATAGTAAAGATGAAAAATCAATGTTGATATGTCATCCTAGAATCTTAAGCTTGCAGCTGAATGGCTTTAATATCCAGTTTGTACAATAATCATTATTTCCATGTCAAATAATCTCAGATGCCTCTCTCCATATTAACCATCTTCATTCATTTCTCTCTCATTTTGTGTAATTGATTCCAGATATTTAAACTGAGAAAAATGGAATATGACATCTTCCCAACCCAATTATACTTTTAAGTTCATATTCCCCAGATCTTGCTAAAATTGCAAGGCATATATTCTCTTGCTCTTAGCAAAAACCCCTTTGTTTCCAAAGTGGGTCTTCAAAGTCATTTTGTCGTGCATAATATGTACTGTTCATAGCTTTTCTACAGGATTGTCAGTGCCAAGAAGGGAACTCTCTGTGAGCCTGACCATAAGAGAAAATTCAGTGGCCATTTGGTCATTGACAGACCTGCGCTTCAAAGGCAAAACCAGGAGATGGTAGCCTTACTCGCCCAATTCATTGATTACCTTTACACCCCACATATTAGAAAATATGATTTAAATTGTGTCTTTCCTTCTTTTACAGAGAAATGCAGTATCAACATCACATTGCTCTCAGCCCAATACAATAGAGTACCATATGGCTATTGAATGGTTACTGCATTATGCCAAGTTTAATGCATGCTGGAAAGCTCTACATCAGGTGGAGCATTTTGAAGAATTGTTTTTTCCTTGTTGGCAATGCATCGCTTACTATCTTATGCCTATGGCCCTGGTTGGTTTAACATAATTTGTTTGCCTTGCAGAGACAAATGAAGGAGATACAAGATGTGAAGAACAAGCTTAAAATGGATAAGAATTTTTCTGTCTAGTCATTGTCAAATCATACTCCAAAGAATTTGTTTTCCAACCTATTAGTACCAATCTAACACAATTCTAAGGAACCTGTTTAGGTTATGTTTCCACTCCAATGCCTGTGTCAGGTTTTGCTCTTACTGAATACATTGTATTTTGAACAACTTGGTGTGAATACATGCAGAATTTCCTTACTACAATAGTACAAATTATCCTTTCAATCAACCCTTTATTGTTCTTGTCTGGGAAAGAGATTGGAAGGGATTGAAAATTTCCCCTTCAATACAGTATTTCACATTTCCTCAAATATATTCCCCATTATATCTAACCTAATTTCTCTTTAGCAAAACATTTACAATTCAATCTTTTTCATGCAATCGAATTAGTCAAATCGTGGTTTATTTCCTTCAAATTTCTTTATCACTAAAGTGAATTGGTTGAATGAAGACAATTGTAGGAAAATGATTATCTTTACAAATTAGTTAGTATGTATTAATAATGCATGAGAATATATATCTATATATAACAGCACAACCAAATTTGTCAAATTTTTGGAAAAATAAAATTTACCCAAAGAAAAAAATACCAAAGTTTTTCACATACCAATTCTTCAAACTCACTTTTTTTTTCTCTCTTTCCTTTTTGTTTTACCCATTCTCTCTCATTCAGATTTCTCGATTCTCTCTCAAACCCTAATCTTTTCTCCTTTTTCTTTATTAATAGATGATGTTGCTTACCCATTCAAACTGTCAGGTTTTAATATTTTTATTTTTAATTTTTATGTATTTTGGTTCTATTTAATTATCATATTTCCAATTTTAAAACAACAAAAAAATCTTTTACAATTAGACAAATAATTTTATTTATTTTAAATTAGTTAAAACTTATACATATAATAAATAAAAAAGTGGTATATTTTTTCAGATTATTCTTTGCATTTGTCAGACATACATTTCGTCTTTGTAATCAATAAATTGTAATTGAAAGAATTATAAATTGTAATTATAATAATTATTAATAGGTTATAAAATAAAATTTTAAGCTGAATATTTGATTATATATATAAATAGATATTAGACGTTTCATAGAATATTTGATTATATATATAGATATTTCACGTTTCATGACAGTATATACACTGTTGAACTATCATAAATTTTATGGATCTTCATTATGTACCTAAGTACCTTGAGTAACCAATGTCAATAGAAAAATCGTTCAAAATATGATTTCATGTGACAATTTATCTCATCATTAATGACGAATTATTCCACTTATAAAGAATAATCCTCTTTATATAACTACTCCAATCACTCTTTATATCATTAAACTCAAAATTAAATTATATTCTTTTATAAAATTTAAATAAAAACACATAAGATTTAATTATAAAAAGCAATAAAAACCCTAGCCGGTGTGTGCTTCCGACGGAGGATGGAGGTTGTTTTGGCGTCGTCGTCTGTTGACGGCGGAATAGGGTGCTGGGACCTCCACACCGGCGCGGAGCAGCTCCGCTACAAATCTTGCTTATCCCCTTCTCACGGCCTTATCTCCGTCGGTTCTCGCTTCATCGCCTCCTCTCAGCTTCGAGAAACTTCAGCAACATCTGGTTCTGTTCTCTTCTGGTCCTGGTCCAAGGTTGTTCCCTTTTCTTCTTCTTATTATTTAACATTTTCTTATATGATGACATTGTCACTTGCATGATGCGTGTGCAGCCTCAAGTTGAAGTGAAGAGCTTTCCCGCTGAACCTATTAAGCCCCTTGCTTCTAATCACCCGGGAACCTTCGTTGTTGGTGGAGCTTCGTCTGGTGATATTTACTTCTGGGAAGTAAGTTTTTTTTTTTTTTTTTTGATCTGTACCGGTCGGCACCGGACGACCGCGTGGTTCGAAGTAAATTATCTAATTAAGCAAAGAACGTGGTTACACGTGGGACAAACGGTTACAATTCCCACTGAGCAACAAACACACGTGAGCACTCCCTGGATTTTCGGGAACACCCCCTAGATCCCAGGAAACCATCTAACACGACCCACGACCCAAGGACCACAAAACAGGTCGCGAACCACTAACGACCCGGAGGGCCCAAGCCCAAGGGGACATACAAAAGAAGAGAAAGAAAGAGAGAAAGGTATGTTTTTCAGATTATCAAGGATTCTCACTGAGAGAGATTACTGACTTGAGCGTCGGAGCACAATCGCAGGTACCCCCACCGGCCGACCGAGACACGCGAGGAAGAAGGAAACTCGAAGGACAGGACAACTAAGACTGAAGCAGACACCTTGTATCGACGTGGACCAACATTACTCAGTCCCCAATATCCATACAGGTACAATTGGCGCCCACCGTGGGGCCGAGTAATCATTATTCCCAGACCTAAAGATCCCAACGCTGGAAGATGGGCTCAACGGCAAACAACAACAATGATATCTCAGAAGAGCATAGGACAATACTCCAAACTCTCCAGGTTCAGATGCAGGAGTTACTCCAAAAAGGAGTCATCGACCAACTTCGCCAAGATGAAGAAAGGAAAAGACGAGAAGAGGAGCGCCAGCGGCACACGGAAGAGATAGCCCAATTGAAAGAGCAGAACAAGAGATTGTTGGATAGACTCGAGCAATCTGAACGTGAAGGACATTCACGTGCGCCTTCCCCATCACCGTTCCAATCAGGAACGAAAACAATAGCCCAAACTATACCTCACACGTCACTCATTCAACACACCCATCAGAGTATAAAGCCAGTAACCCCAAACAAGGTAACAAACCCGAAAGGCCATCCGTTCACTGATGACATCATAGCCACTCCTCTCCCTGACAAGTGGAGGGGCCTAACGATAAACCTTTATGACGGTTCCACAGACCCAGACGAACATCTGAATATATTTAGAACTCAAATGACCCTTTACACAACCGACCGAACAGTATGGTGTAAAGTCTTCCCCACCTCTCTCAGGGAAGGCCCCCTTGGATGGTTTTCGGACCTTCCACCCAATTCCATTACAAGCTTCGACGCTTTGGAATTGAAGTTCACCACGCAATACGCCACAAGTAGACCTCATCGGACATCCTCCATGTCTCTTCTAAATGTCAAACAAGAAAGGGGAGAATCATTGAGAACATTCATGAACAGATTTAGCAAAGTGTGTATGAGCATTCGTAATCTTAATCCAGAAATAGCCATGCATCATTTGGTCTCGGCCATACTACCGGGAAGGTTCACTGAAAGCCTTATCAAACGACCTCCGTGCAATATGGATGAATTAAGAACAAGAGCGACAAAGTTCATGCAGATAGAAGAACATATTGACTATCATCGAAAAACTTATGCTGAGAACACGGACAAGAGCAAAGGGATTCGTCCCCCCACAGTACCGACCGACCGAGAACGACATCGCCCCAATAGGGGTCCCCGTTTCCACAACTACACTCCCTTGATTGTACCAAGGGGTAAGGTTCTCGACGAAGCACTGCAGATTGAATTGATTCCGGCATTGAGGCAACCACAAACTCCTCCCAATGCCGACACCAGTAAACGTTGCCAATACCATCGTAACTATGGCCACACGACCGAAGGATGCCAAGCACTGAAAGATAAAATTGAAGAGCTCGTCCAGGCCGGTCATCTCCGCAAGTTCGTGAAAACCACCATCACTACACCCAGGTCACCCCAGCGTGATCATGATCCCCGTGAACGTTCGGGACGAAGAGACGACCGGACCCGCGACAACCACTATCGTTCAAACAGAAGAAAAAGAAGCGAAAGTCCGATCAGAGGAACGAGGCCTAAAAGCGAAAGCCCTGAACGTAGAAGTCGAACTAAACAAAAAGTTCGCACAGTCATCAATACAATCGCTGGACCGGTGTCGCTCGGTCAGCCCCCTCAGGAAATTAATTACATTGCAGGTGGCTTTGCGGGTGGAGGATGCTCTAATTCAGCAAGGAAAAAACATTTGAGAGCAATTCAATCCGTTCATTCGACTTCCACACAACGCCGACCGCATATACCACCAATCACTTTCACTGACGAAGACTTCACAGCAATCGATCCATCTCAAGATGACCCCATGGTAATAACTGTGGAGATAGATAAATTTGCAATTGCAAAAGTTTTGGTAGATCAGGGTAGCTCGGTCGACATCCTGTATTGGGAAACGTTTAAGAAGATGAAGATTCCAGAAGCAGAGATACAACCCTACAACGAGCAGATAGTTGGTTTCTCAGGGGAAAGAGTGGATACGAAAGGATTTATCGATCTATACACCACGTTCGGAGATGATTACCTCAGCAAGACCATCAACATACGATATCTACTCGTTAATGCCAATACATCGTACAATATTTTGCTCGGTCGACCATCTATCAACAAATTGAAAGCCATTGTCTCAACTCCTCATCTAGCTATGAAGTTCCCCTCGGTCAATGGAGATATAGCAACCGTGCATGTAGACCAGAAGACAGCGCGAGAATGTTATGTAGCTAGCCTGAAGGTGGAGCCGACCCGAAGGCTTTATACCACGTCAGCCAAACGGACCACAGAGCGAAGAGGTCGGTCAACAGAAAGACACTCTAGAGGGAGAGAATCTAGAAGACACTTGGTCGCTTTAGTCGATCTAGATCCTCGACTGGATGATCCCCGGATGGAAGCAGGGAAAGATCTTCAACCCATATTCCTTCGGGACAAAGACCGAAAAACATACATGGGAACATCTCTCAAACTAGACGACCGAGAGACGATCGGTAAAACATTAACAAAGAACGCTGATCTTTTCGCCTGGACGGCTGCAGACATGCCAGGGGTAAAATCAGATGTGATTACCCATCGATTGTCTGTTTATACAGAGGCCAGGCCGATCGCTCAAAAGAAAAGGAAACTAGGTGAAGAACGGCGCAAAGCCGCACGAGAAGAAACAGACAAGCTAATTCAAGCTGGTTTTATTCAAAAGGCCCACTATACGACATGGCTAGCCAATGTAGTGATGGTAAAAAAGACGAATGGAAAATGGAGAATGTGCGTAGACTACACAGACCTTAACAAGGCGTGCCCAAAGGACTCGTATCCCTTACCTACTATCGACCGGCTGGTCGACGGTGCAGCCGGTCATCAAATCCTAAGTTTCCTTGATGCTTATTCAGGTTACAATCAAATACAAATGTACCACCGTGATCGAGAAAAAACCGCGTTTAGAACAGATTCTGATAATTTCTTCTATGAAGTCATGCCGTTCGGCCTCAAGAATGCAGGAACCACATACCAGCGACTCATGGATCACGTATTCCACGACATGATCGGTCGGAATGTAGAAGTATACGTTGACGACATCGTCGTCAAATCGGACTCTTGCGAACAACATGTTTCTGACTTAAAAGAGGTTTTTCAAGCCTTGCGTCAATATCGCATGCGTTTAAACCCGGAGAAGTGCGCGTTCGGCGTAGAAGGGGGGAAGTTCTTAGGCTTCATGCTCACACATCGGGGTATAGAGGCTAATCCAGAAAAATGCAAGGCAATCACCGAAATGCGAAGTCCCAACGGACTCAAAGAGATCCAGAGACTAGTCGGCCGTCTCACTTCGTTGTCTCGATTCGTACCTAAGCTTGCCGAACGAACGAGACCCATCATAAAACTTTTGAAGAAAACAACTAAATTTGAATGGACAGATGAATGTGAACAAAATTTCCAACAGTTAAAAGCATTTCTGGCGTCTCCACCGGTCATCCAGAAACCAAACCCACGGGAACCCATTGTGGTCTACCTCCCTGTCTCCAATGCAGCAGTAAGTTCCGTTCTAGTACAAGAAATTGAAGCAGAAGAACGTCCGGTATATTTTGTAAGTCGAGTCTTACACGACGCGGAAACCCGATATCAAATGGTCGAAAAAGTTGCCTTAGCTTTGATCATTACCGCACGACGGATGCGGATGTATTTCCAGAATCACAAGGTTATTGTTAAGACTAACTATCCCATTATGAAGATTCTCACTAAACCTGACCTCGCCGGACGAATGATAGGTTGGGCAGTCGAACTGTCAGAATTCCAAATTGAATACCAACCCAGGGGGGCTATCAAGTCCCAAGCTCTCGCCGACTTCACAGCAGAACTCACTCCCTATCCGGCCGAACGAACTTCCCAATGGACGCTATACGTAGATGGGTCATCAAACAGTCGTTCGTCCGGTGCGGGAGTTGTACTTGAAGGACCAGGGGAGATTGTTATCGAACAAGCCATGAAGTTTGAATTTAAAACTTCCAATAATCAAGCCGAATATGAAGCTATAATCGCAGGTCTGCATCTAGCGATTGAATTAGAGATAACAAATATAATTTGTAAGAGCGACTCCCGTCTAGTCGTCGGACAGCTTACAGGGGAATATGAGGTAAGAGAAACATTACTCCAACAGTATTTTCATTTCGTGAAAAATCTTCTAAACAGGTTCAAGGAAATCTCATTCCAACACGTACGGAGGGAAAATAACACTAGGGCGGACGCTCTATCGAGATTGGCTACCCTAAAAAAGAAAGGCGTCCACCGGTCGGCCATACATGTGACCCTTGCTAAACCGAGTGTTGGTACCGAAGAATGCATGGCGACCGACACGCAACCTAACTGGATGACCCCCATAATACAATATTTGACCGATGGTGTATGCGATCCACATTTGGAGAAAACGATGAAACTACAAGCCGCCCGATACGTACTCATTGGCCAAGATCTTTACAGGAGAGGGTACTCCCGTCCCCTCCTAAAATGCCTTGGTCCAAAACAAGTCACTTATGTAATGACCGAGTTACACGAAGGGATATGCGAAACCCATTCAGGAGCGCGGACTATGTCCGCCAAAATTCTGAGAGCTGGATACTACTGGCCGACCTTACAGGGAGACTGCACTGAATACGTTCAAAAGTGCGTGAAATGTCAAGAGTTCGGCACCTTATTGCACCAAAAACCAGAACACTTGCACTACATCCTATCCCCTTGGCCGTTCGTGAAATGGGGAATGGATATTATCGGACCTTTCACACCCGGAAAAGGGCAATGCAAGTTCCTACTGGTGGGTATAGATTACTTTACCAAATGGATTGAGGCTGAACCACTAACAGCCATCACCGCCCGGAACGTACAAAGCTTTGTGTGGAAAAACATTGTCTGCAGGTTCGGCCTACCTCAGATCATTATCACAGACAATGGTCGACAGTTCACCGACCGTGGGCTAGCTGAATTCTATGAGAAACTTCACATCAAACATATAACGAGTTCGGTCGAACACCCTCAAACCAACGGTCAGGCGGAAGCCGCCAACAAAGTTATTCTCAATGAGTTAAAGAAGAGACTTGGCCCGTCCAAGGGAAACTGGACTGAAGAATTGTTAGAGGTTCTGTGGGCTTATCGTTGTACTCCCCATTCAACGACTCAAGAAACACCTTATAGCCTGACGTACGGCACAGAAGCCATGATTCCGGTCGAAATCGGCGAGCCTTCACTACGCCGACAGACATTAGACCTAGACTTAAACAAGGAAAGTCTACTAGTCGGCCTCGACCTCATCAATGAATTAAGGGACAAATGCAAGATAAGGAAAGAAGCATGCAAGATACGAGCAGCACGAAGGTACAACTCGAAAGTGAAGCCACAAAGCTATCAGAAAGGAGATCTAGTTTGGCACATGCGCAGCGACGCCCGGAAGGACGGAGGAAAGTTTTCAAGCAATTGGGAAGGTCCGTTCCGCATTTCCGACACAGCAACAGGAGGAGCTTATTACTTAGAATATTTGTCAGGAAAATCTATACCGAGAACGTGGAATGCCACGCATCTCAAATTCTATTACAGTTGATGAATGAACTTAGTGCACTCTTTCCTCGCTCGGTAGTTTTATCACTAAGGAGGGTTTTCTACCGAGAAGGTTTTAACGAGGCACTTTAAATTACCAACCTCGGTCAGAAATTAATTAATTCATTAACCGTTCGTTCGGCCAGAATATATAACTAAAGTTATCCGAATTATAACTTAAACGTTATTCACCAACCTTGGTCAGGAATTCAATTATTAATAAACCGTTCGTTCGGTCAGAATATATAACTAGAGTTATCCGAATTATAACTTAAACGTTGTTCACCAACCTTGGTCAGAAATTTAATTAATTTATTAATAAACCGTTCGTTCGGTCAGAATATATAACTAGAGTTATTCGAATTATAACTTAAACGTTATTCACCAACCTTGGTCAGGAATTCAATTATTAATAAACCGTTCGTTCGGTCAGAATATATAACTAGAGTTATCCGAATTATAACTTAAACGTTATTCACCAACCTTGGTCAGAAATTTAATTAATTTATTAATAAACCGTTCGTTCGGTCAGAATATATAACTAAAGTTATCCGAATTATAACTTAAACGTTATTCACCAACCTTGGTCAGAAATTTAATTAATTAATTAACTGTTCATTCGGTCAGAATATGTAACTAAAGTTATCCGAATTATAACTTAAACGTTATTCATCAACCTTGATCAAAACATGCGACTCATAACCTAAGTGGTTAGCCGTTCGTCCGCCAACCTTGGTCAGAAATTAATAATTAAATTATTAATCAACCATTCGTCCGGTCAGAGCATGTGACTTGGGTTACATGAATTGTAACTTAAACGTTATCTACCAAACTTGGTCAGAACATACAATTAGTAACTTAAGTGTCGTCCGGGCGCATAACTTCGAATACTTAACTTAAACGTTATCTACCAAACTTGGTCAGAACATACAATTAGTAACTTAAGTGTTGTCCGGGCGCATAACTTCGAATACTGACATGATACGTTCAAAAACAATAGAAGTGCGCGGAAAAAAGCAAGAACTAAAAGCAGTTAAATTGTTCAAACGCCCATAACCCGGGTCCAGATATTTTCACAAATTATACTATCTCGATGGCTTCATCCTGCTGCGGAGCCTCCGACACAATTTCTTCACGATTCTGACGTTCGTCCTCCGCCCCTTCTGCCTCCTCACCCTCTTCGCCCCCAAGAGGTACTAGGCGGCCATCCACCACATCCATACCCGGGTCGTAGTGGTCATCATCAGTCGGCACACCATGAAAGAAAGCTACCTGACGAACGCCCTGATTAAAACTCTCTTCACTTACACGCAGCATAAAACTTTGGCATTGTTCGATTTCGGCGGTCAAAGACTCCTTTTCAACCATCAGACCATCTTTTTCTCTCTTTAAAAGATTTCGTTCGGTCGTCATTTCAGCCAAAGCGGTTTTCAATGCTTCTTGCTCTTCCTTCGCAAGCCGGATATCTTTCTCCCTCTCCCTTTGGCATTCTTCAACAGACTCCAAGGCTCTCTTCAAAGAAGTGGCCGAGTCGTCAAGCTTCCGCTTTAACTTTGGAATCACGACCGACTCAGCCCTCTTCAACTCCTCACCAATAGCATGGCTTACAACCGCTGCCCGACACTGAAGTTCTACCATTTCTGTAATAAGGTCCAAAGTCGGGACGGCAGCCAATATCCCCTCGTCCTCTGGTCGCAGATCAAATTGCATGGTGGGGGCAACTCGTATCCCAACTCCCAACATGCTGATGGGTTTGCCTCCAGAAGAAGAGCCCGCCTCGATTCTCGGCACCTTGGTCGGACGGCCCCTCTTCTTATTCGCAACTGGGGCAACAATAGCAGTCTCGGTCGGCTCCTCCCCGATGATAGCAATTGGAGATTTCGATTTCACACCAGCAATAGCAGCAACCTTGCTCTTCTTCGCTTGTCTTTTCAAGCTGTTCATGAACTTACTCAAACTTGGATCCATTGTTACGACAATATCTGCAAAACGCACACAGTTAAATAAGTGTCAAATATCAAATCGAACTAGCGAAGGGCAAAGATGCTCACCGTTCAGATCTGCCCATTGCTTGGACGATCCATAGAGAGCTATCAGTTCCCGAGTGGGAAGTCTACACGGCAATTGGTTTATAATCATCAAAATCTCCTGATCAATAGGGGATAAAGATTCCCAAAATCGATTTTCAAGCGTGGCAGGTTTCTCGGTCCAATGAAAGGGAAATTTGGTAGTCCCATCATCATTATAGAAAAGATCTCGGCCGTTCGGCTCCACAAAAACTTTAAAATAATAGTCTTTGAAATTTTTGTAAGAGGAGGTAAACGCAGCAAAACGCACATTACCCGGACGACTGGATAGGGATAACCAACCCACAGGATGGCTGGGATGAGTATTATAGTAGTACAAGAAGGACTCAGGAGTCGGCGTAAGGCCAAAAATTTGACAGATAACCCGGAAGGCTTGTAAAATAGCCCACGAGTTCGGATGTAGTTGGGTTGGTGCAACATTAAGTATCCGAAGGATATTCATGGTAAAATCATCAAAGGGGAAAGATACGTACAAATGAGAAAATAAAGTGCTGTACACGAAGAAAAAGTCATGCGGAGCATTTTCCCGGCCGTGACACACACGGTCGGTGATACCGCATATATCGACATATAACGCCTCTGCCGGACAATCTGGTGTTAAAAAGTTTTTATGGACAGCAAGAAATTCATCTAATTTATCAGAGGACTTTATTTTACTAGGAATCCTAAGGACGGCAGGATCGACCCAGTCATACGTTGGGCCATCCGATGCCTGACTCGCACCGCGAGTCAAAGACGAACCCACAACACTAGAAGACCCCTCAGAAGAAGGCATGACTAACCTTGAATTGAAGAAGACACCGGCAACAAACTCAGCACCTGGCAAACAAAGCAAGCGACGTGAAACTCAGCAAGAGAAACGGAAAACCCTCAACTCCACAAATGAAGCACTATTTATAGGAGAAGCAAAACCCCCACGTTCGTCTAGCACCATTAGATCAAATCTAATCTAACGATCAAACACGCTCGGCATATGAAACGGCACGTAATCCCTACCATTCAATCGATCTAGATGTGACAGCATCCCCAAACGGCAACTCTGCCATGCGTCACATCTCTGCCACACATTAATGATGCCAGCTATCAAGCATTGTCTCAAAAACCCTCGGCGTCTCATACGACTCTTCGTCCTTCCATGACTTCGAGCCTGGGGGGCAAGTGTACCGGTCGGCACCGGACGACCGCGTGGTTCGAAGTAAATTATCTAATTAAGCAAAGAACGTGGTTACACGTGGGACAAACGGTTACAATTCCCACTGAGCAACAAACACACGTGAGCACTCCCTGGATTTTCGGGAACACCCCTAGATTCCAGGAAACCATCTAACACGACCCACGACCCAAGGACCACAAAACAGGTCGCGAACCACTAACGACCCGGAGGGCCCAAGCCCAAGGGGACATACAAAAGAAGAGAAAGAAAGAGAGAAAGGTATGTTTTTCAGATTATCAAGGATTCTCACTGAGCGTCGGAGCACAATCGCAGGTACCCCACCGGCCGACCGAGGCACGCGAGGAAGAAGGAAACTCGGACAGGACAACTAAGACTGAAGCAGACACCTTGTATCGACGTGGACCAACATTACTCAGTCCCCAATATCCATACAGGTACATGATCCATTATTTTTTTTCAACGGTTATGGCGTCGCCATGGCGGAAAGCGGTGGCGGATTTTCTGGTCACCGCCACACCATGACGGTGGCGATGCGGGTTTTCCATGGCGGCCGCTTTTCGCATCACGGGATGCTAACAGAGCGGCAGTGCAAGGTTTCATGAGAGTGGACAGCGGCGGCGCGCAGTTCCGATGACGGTGTGTGTGGCGCCGCGCAGTTCTGATGACGGTGTGTGCCGCGGCGCGCAGTTCCGGTGACTGTGTGCGGCGGCGGTGATTCTGTGAGTGAGGAACCCTAATAATATTTTATACTAAACACATAATAACTGCAGAAAATCCTAAATTAAAGGCCAATTAAAATATTTTAAGTTAACCTAATGATATTTTATACACAACACAGTAACCTATTAAATTTTAAACATAATATTATTACTAGAATGCAGGAACCTAGTAATATTCTGAACATATTATTATAATTAGAATGCTTCCGCCGTTATAATTTCTGTTATAACTTTATAAAGAATTTTTAGGGTTTCCGATATGATCCGTTGTTCGATATTGAAAACACTGATTGGGATTACTTTACCCTTACTTAAGAGAAATGAAATATAGTCTAAACATGTTCTGAAGTGTTTGTGGTGTTAGGTTGTGGAGAATTATGAATTGAAAGTGGGGACTTGATTTATGTCTGTTTCTGTTTACTGTACCGTGCTAAGTTGCTTGCATTGATTGGAAGGTTGAAACCGGTAGATTGCTTAAGAAGTGGCGTGCACATTTTAGGGCGGTTACTTGTCTGGTTTTTTCTGAAGATGACTCGCTGTTGATATCTGGTTCTGAAGATGGAACCGTAAGAGTTTGGTCTCTCTTCATGTACTTTTCTCTCCCTTTTTCTATTTTTCTTTCTGTTGCAGTAGTGATTTTTCCATTTAGGATAGTGTACAGCTTGGGTGCTAGCAGTACTAACTATTGTAGTATCTGCTGCTCTTCATTTCGTGGTTCAGGATATTCGACGAGTTCAGAGGGCAGCAGGCAAATAATCTTTATGAGTATAGTTTTTCAGGACACACCCTGCGCGTGACTGATGTTGTTATTGGCAATGGAGGGTGCAATGCAATTATTGTGTCAGCTTCAGAGGATCGAACTTGCAAGGTTTGTTTTACTGTCTTTGTGTGGTGGTGGTGTAGTAGAAAAATAGATAATCAATGAAATACGTTTACTCAAGAATTATATTTACTATTGCCTGCTTCAATTGTCTATCTCTAGAATTTTGTAAATTCTAATAGTTTATGTTTAGCCAGACGACTCATAAATGAATAATATTTTTAATATGGGTGGAAGTCAGTTGTTAATAGTTTTTTTGTTGACAATGGCATTGTTGTTGAAATCACAAATTTGGTCATGGATCACATGGCTTGTGTTATTTTCGTGCTCCCTGTAATCTAGATCCACATGAAAGATGCAATTTGGTCTGAACAGTGGATTTGCAGAATCTTGGACATAGGATCTGTGTAGTTGTGCTATCCTGCCGTGCATATGAAAGACTCATTTTCTTGAAAAATAAAAACCAACCCTCACCTTAGTAATTTTGTTTATAGAGTTTGATACTTAGTCTCAATTAATCTTATATTTTGAGATAGTTTATGTATATGTTTGAATGTTTGTAATCAACTTAATTGGATTGTAATTGGTTCTTCTGTTAGGTATGGAGCTTATCTAGGGGAACACTACTAAGAAATATAGTATTCCCTTCAGTTATTGATTCAATTGCATTGGATCCAGCTGAGCACGTCTTTTATGCTGGCAGTAGAGATGGAAAGATATATATTGCTGCACTTAACACTGAAAGCGTTGCTACTAATAATTGTGGGATGCATATCATTGGTTCTTTTTCTAACCACAGGTTGTCATTTCTTCTGTGTTTATTTTAAAAAGTATAGACTTGTTGATGATGTCTTATCACTTAATGTTAGTTTTGCAAATATGCATCAGTGTTTTGATTGTAATTATCTCTTTGAATTGCATATATATTTTGTAAGCTTGAATAATTTAGTTGCTATTTGCCAATTGCAATAATATTGATCTTAGAGAGCAACAACTTGGGACTTGAGAGCAGTTAGTTTTTGTTTAAGAATTTATGGATAACTACAAGTGAATATCTAGTTCCCACAGAATTTAATTGTTAGCTAGCTATGATGAATTCAAAGAAACATTTATTCCCCTTACTGATTACAATAGATGATGAATTTGAGATCGTTTATGTTGAAATTCATAGTTTGTACACCCAGCTGATTCCAATTTATTAGTTCAACCCATTTCAAAAAAGGATTGATTGTTCTTCGGTGGTTATCCTTTTCTCTTACTACATGAAAATACAAACTGAGTTGTTATAGCTTTTGAACAAAACATCAATCCATGTTTGATCTGAGTTTGAATAAAAAATGGTAACTATTTATCTTTAAAGCAGTAGTTGTTTCTAGGCTTCTAGCTAGGATTGTCAATTGTGCACTATACTGCCGTTGTGGCATATCAATGCTATTGCCTGTTCCATTGAACCCATTGCATCATGGCTTGCTATTGCACATGAAGCTGCATAAGGCACGACCCTCTATCACAGCCATTCATGGTAATAGCAGGGGCAATGTTCATTCATGATTGAATTGAAAACTCCTGTTTGTCCCCTCAACACTGGGTTATTTTAATTTTTAATTTAGACGACAATTTTGAGACTCTGCTCTTTTATTTGGGATTAATAATTGAAATCTATGTGCGTTCTTGTGTCTCTGAAAGATGACTCACTATTCTCTGGCATTATTTCTGGCCAATTCTGATGTTTCTGGTACCCTTCCCGTGTTTCCATCCTTGCTTTGTTCTCTGTCTCTATGTCCAATGTTTTGTTGTCCTCTCTTTATTCATTTCAATCTTTCATAGTTCCCTGCCATAAGAGTTTGTTCTGCCTTTTTATTTTGTTGCAATAAATAGCAGTTCTGTTTCTCTCCCACATGTATTTCATGATTTCGTCCTTGTTTCCTGTCTTATTTTGAATATTCGTATGTATATGTGTGTGTATGAATTTAACTAGTATAAATTTCTCAATAGTGGAAATCCTGCTATAGCAATTTTGGGGTCAGTGCTCTGCACGCTATCCTAGATTGATAGCTAAGGTTCTAGCTATCCACTCAGTTTTTTCGTTCATTGTTAACAAAAGGTAATGAAGATAAATTACAAGATAGTTTTATAGCAATCAGAAGCTAGTTTTAAGGTCAATCTATTCACATATCTACGGAATATTTTTCCTTATTTACTAATAAACTGACTAATTAGTATTTCAAACCCATATCCTCCGCACATATGAATGCCAAGTTGAAGCCATTATGTGACGCTTCCAAATATATTGAAATATTTTGATTACTAGAATTTATGCAGTAAAGAAGTAAATGAACCTTGCTTTATACATTCTTTATAATTTAATTTTAGTTTATTCGGTAACATATCATATTCCTCTTTGCTAGTGGTCATGTTATCAGAATAAAAAGTTGGTTTAAGCTATGCAGTGCCATTTAACTAATTTTGTTTCTCGATGTAACAGCAAGACAGTTACTTGCTTAGCATATGGCATGAGTGAGAATTTGTTAATATCCGGGTCAGAGGATGGAATGGTTCGTGTTTGGAATGCAAGAACTCGTAACATTGTCCGCATGTTCAAACATGCTAAAGGTATTATATAAACAGTGAAATATGACCACCTGCTTTGTAGAAAGAGTTTTGATTGCATCTATGTTTAGTAATGCATATTTGTCATGAAATTTTTTCCAATGAATTTCTGCTTTTTCAATGGTCAAACTTGTTTTCATTTGCAAAATTAGAATATAGTGAACACTGGTAATTTATTTGTGATATGGTAAAGCAACTAACATACCTCATGTATGATACCAATGTTTTCTGTATGCACAGGAGCTTTTACTTAATTATAAGAAACACTGGTGCCCAGTTGTTTTACTTATCTAGTGGGACTTAGACAGTATTCTTATTATATATTCGACTCCTATTTATATCTGCTGCTATTGGGCCTTTATTTTTGCTTAATGCCTTTGATATGCGATGCATTGTTATTTAACTTGGATAATACGCTATTATTTTCTCTCTCAATATGGTCTGCATGATAAGCTTTTTACACACTTGGTTATTGTTCAAGGTTTTTTTTTCTCAAATGGCATATCTAATGACTAAACCACCTTCATGAGGTGGCAGTATCGATTACATGCATGTTTTCAAATTGAGTCTGCTAAAATTTAATGTTAATTATTGTGGATGCTGCAGGGCCTGTAAATAATATTCTGGTTGTTAGACGAGAAAACTCTACTAATCATATATCTTCTAATGTACAAACATCATCAAGAAAGCAAGGGGCTAATGTGCCCCCTCCATTGGAAAAATATGCAAATTCAATAGATGAAGACTCGGATATGAGCACTATGGTGAGTCTTGGGGGTGGAAGCAGTTCTGTGGTTCCTTTATACATCAGTTCTAGTCTGATATCTAATTACATTAAGGAACTTCAGGTTTGTTTATATGATTACTCCTCTTATTAAAGGATGGTCATTACCTGATTTTGATTGTGATTAACGTTTGTTTTTGTTTTTAACCTATGTCTCAGCATCAAGGGTCATCTGCTGCTTCTGAAATTGAGACAGAGAAACTAAAACATGATTACCAAAGGTCAATGCAAATGACTAACCAATGGAATAAAATGTATGAAAACTTAAATAAATTTTGTGTACAAGAACTGATGGATGGCACTCAAGCTACAACCTTAGATGAAAATCACAATTAAGACATTTTTTTCTTGTCATTCACTTTTCAATTTGTAGGTAGAATTTGCAGATCTCTAGCATCATTACATTTCCTTATGCCAGTTTTCAATCTATAACTACTTAGAAAAAAGTTTTGGCATAGATTAATGACTTTAGAACTTGGCCAATCTTTCATGACTATTGTTATTATGGTTTAATAGGTTTGTTGAGATTAAAGAAAGACATAACCTTCTAAATTAGTTTCATTATAACAAAAATAGTTTTCATTATTTGATTACATAATGGAAATTAATTTTAGTAAAGGACATTGATAAAATCATATTTTTGTGGTAAAAAGAACTAAAATGGGTTGTCAATAGTAATACCCAAATTTGTTAATATTAATATTCTTTATGAACAAAAGTATTCTCATCTACACTATAAGTTGAGATAAGAGTCTCGTAACTAAGAAAAATCTTTATAAACATTATTCACCTAAACTGAAAATCTCACGTCAATATCACGTCTCTCATCTCACTAATCATTAAAACAATGTTAACAAAAAGAACCACATTAATTCTCCTTATTAGTTTTTTTTTTTTTTAAATAAAAGCATGTTAGGTATCACTATGCCACTTAAGATCTCAGCTAGGCTGATACTTCAAGTAACAACAATCATTTACCATCACATGAAAAAAAAAATTATTAAACAAAAGAAAAAAGAAAAAAAATACAAAAATACAGGGATTAGACCAAAATCCATATGTTAAAAAAACGATACATAAGTAGACTATACCTATTCGTAAAGAATTATAAGAACAGTGAAAACCTATTCATAAAGAATTCTCCTTATTAGTTAAACAAATTATTAGTTTTTTTTAATAAAAAGACATAATGTAAGACTAAAATTTATATTCTTTTATGAAAAAACATAATGTAAGATTAAAATTTATAGTAGAGTGTATTAATAACATTTTTAATAATAAAAAAATTATTTATTTTTGTCTTTTTTAAAAAACATACTTAGCCATTAAATATGTATGGTCACGGCATGGTCTCCTAGGACTCTCCTTTATTATGGTCCTAAAATTTTTCAATAGAATCTCCATGAAGTGAAAATTAAGAACCCACAAATTGTTGTATACATAAAATAGCATCTTCTGTCACAATTTCTTGTCACCAAGTTGCATAACACAGCCAATAACACCCTTTCATGTTCTTTCATTTCATAAATTTCAGGGTTTATCATGCCACGTTAGTTCCTCCACAACACACATTTTCAAAACCATCTTCATCACACAATCAAGAGGTCCAATGCATTCTCAATTTTGTTCATAAAACTTTGATTACTTTTTTTTTTTTTAATATGATGACAAATAATTATTGTTACTTGAGGTACCATGACTGAGATGTCAAGTTAGTGATATATAATATGAAATTTTTTATTTAAAACACTCATATTAACAAGAACGATACGTGAATAAGTATAATCTACTTATGTACCGTTTTTGTTAACATATGAGTTTTGGTCTAGTCCTCCCATATTTTTTTATTTTTTATTTTTAATAATATTTTTTTCATGTGATGGCAGATGATTGTGGTTATTTGATGTGTTAACCTAGCTGAGATGTCAAGTTGCATAGTCATGACTAACATGAAAACTTTTTATAAAAAAAAACGATACGTAAGTAGATTAAACATTAAGAAAACTTTTCAATTTAAAAAAAACGATACGTAAGTTTCATGTCGTGTTAGTGTCCGTACTACATAAGTCAGAATAACCAAGATGTCAAATTAGTGATGTATAATATGAAAACTTTTATTTTAAAAAACTCAACGATATATAAGTAGATTATACATAAACAATATTTTTCAATTTAACACATTTTTTTGTTTCAAAACAATATTTTCCAATACTCAATTTTTTTTAATTCTCTTCCCACGTTCATCAACAAAAGAAATCTGAAGTTTGGGAATATTCTTTGTCAACCTCGTGTGGTTGATTATTTATTTGGACTATGGAAAAGTGACAAAGGTTTGGTGAGTGGTAAACCTTGAACTACGATTATTTTCTATTTGTTTATATTTTGAAATTAGTGAAGAAAATTGAAGTGTTCTGGAGAAATAATAGCCCTGTAATTTTGATTTTGATAGATACAGAGTTCTCAGCCAATTAAAACTGTTCTATGTCTGCGCCATTCATCCACCAACACTTTCTTTAAATTAAATTAGATTGAAAATTCACTTATTAATAGATTCAACATTAATATAATAAATATAAACATTTTAATAATATATAATTGTATACAAATTTTATTTTAAAAACACTACGAGAAAATCATGAAATAGAAACCGATTTTTAGAGACTAAAATAATTAGTTACAATAGAAACTAAAATAAAAACCATTTTAGAAACTAAAAAAAAAATTAGTTTCTATTATTTTCTATTATGGTTAAATACTTTCTAAATTGGTATCTAATTAACAACTAAGGTTTTAACTACCAATTATTTAGTTTCTAAATTTGGTAGCAAAAACATTGGTGGTTAATTAGATACCAATTTAAAAACTATTTAACAATAATAGAAAATAATAGAAACTAATTTAGAAATCATTTTTTTTTAATTTCTAAAATAGTCTTTAATTTAGTTACTACTCCAATTAATTATTTTAGTTTTTACAAATTGATTTATATTTCTAGTGAAACTAATCTTTTAACATTGAATTTAGTTTAAAAATCACTTATTAATAGACTGAACATTGATATAATAAATATAAACATTTTAATAGATGTATTTTGTATTCTTGTTTGCTTCTTCAGTTTTATTTATTAAGTGTTATTATATGTTGTCTTATTTAAAATTTGTTGATTACTACTTTCATGTGCTCATACTCAAAATAAATTTGACAGTTACATACAAATGTTTTTATATTTCATTCTATCTATGATTGTGATCTTTTTGTCATTTTTGTCGATTTCATGGCTATTATTATTTCCTGTTATCATTTTCACATCTAATTTTTACTTTATCTAACTATTTTCATTTCTTATTAAGACCTTTCGTAATGACAGATGTGATTTTAAATAAAAAAAAGTTTTAATTCGTTTTTTAATATTTTATTTATTATTTTCATATATATAAATGGCTTGCCCCTTGAAATGGAGTTGTTTGTGATTGTGGACAAAGAAAATTGGTTTGTTTTTGAAAGGAAAAAGTGAGATTTTGAATGATATGCTTAATAAAGTAGAGACACATTTTATAAAATTGCATACACCACTTTGTCTTACCCTTTAAATTGTACAACTAATTAAGGGATGATAACTTATTTACCAAACAATGATGTCATAAAGTTCTTCACACCATCCTAATGTTAGGTTCATTCTTACTTCCTTATACGCATTCTAAACTTTTTCTTTTTTATTTTTTTTTTCACTTTTTACAAAATTCCACCTGGTGAAACAAAAATTAAAATTGATTTAATATCATTTTTAATTTGTAATTCTTGAGAAGTGAAATTTATAAACTTTAAGCCTAATTCAACCTAATAAAATTGGTCCAAAATGTAAGGTTCACACTCATTGCCAACTCGTGTGTGAAACTATATATTTATAGATAGTGTCTAATAACAGGTGGTCAGACCAACAAACTCTCGCTATAGGTCCTAAATCCTAAACTTTAACTCAATCTTATAAATTTAACTAGTACGATAAGATTTGCACTCACTTATTTACTATAAAATGTTTCACATTAACACTGACTTCACACTTTTAAACATTTTGTTTTTGCCGACAATGTTTCATCGTGTGGAAAATGACATTTCATGTTTTAGAGGCATGTCTTGTTGAAGTTATTAGAAGTGATATTTGTTAATAAAATAGTAATGCACTTAAATTAATTATTTTAGTTTTTTCACTCAAGTATTTATTTGTTAATTTTTAACAATAAATAGAAAAACAAATAGATATATAAGCAGAAAACAAGATAATTTAGGCAAGGTAAATAATAGATAAAATAATATTATAAAAATATGATATAATCACTTCATCTCTATTATTAGTATGTTTATTAAACTTTATTAGCAGACAAAACAAGTTAATTATTTGTTAAACTTATGTTTGGATAAATTCAGTAAACATAAAAAAAATGATGTGAACCCATTAATTAAACTTTCTAATTAAGAAACGACAGAATAAGTTTCAATAAACAGTAATTTAAAAATAATAAACAGTGATTTCCTAATATGATAATTTGTATAAGATTGTGATTTTGATTTTGTTTGTGACTGTATGTTATTAAATAGCACTGTATTTGAGTGATTCAAAGTATCTGAGAAAAATATCTCAATAGCACTTTTTTTTTATCTTGCCTTATAATGGTAGTTTTAGTATATAGAATTAACAAATATACTTATCTTAATTTTTTTCAAAGTGATATTCCTAATCATAAATTGGTGGTAAGATATTCAGTGGTATTACTGTGATCGATTTAATTGGTATTTTTTTTTATGGTTCGTATTTTTGGATTGGACTCATATATGTAGTCATCGTATTCTAATTGAGTTTTTGAAATAAAAGCGTAAGAACTCAATGGGGATCCACGCTTTCTTTGACGAATGCAAGTGGATTCTTTGAGTTCTTAAAAAATCGATTTTTTTTTCATATAAACGACTACTTATTGTTATAATAATTAATAAAGATATATTGTTTTGATAAGTTCAATATATTAAAGAAAGATATTTTATATATATTTTTCTCTCGTAACCTATTGAGACGTTTTTAAGAATAAAATTGTGACGGAGTTCGAACTTCAAAGTATGAAATATCTCGAATATCGTGATTGAATCTAATAATATTATTTTTAAGGATAAAAAGGTACCATGTTATTTCAATAGATTTGAGATCAAAATAATATTTAAATTATCTTCTATTTATTTAATAAAAGTAAAATTAATTATTATTTTTTATCTGGTCTAGAATAGTTCATATAATTTTTTATACTTTATATTTTATTTTTTAATGTATGTATCTAAAAATATTAACATGGATAGTATTTTTTTCAAGGAAATTAACATGTGTATAGTGTTACCGGAGATTTTACAGTAGATTTTAAAAACATATAAATGTAATAAATTCAATTCAATCAAATTACTAAAATAAAATAAAAATTAAAAATATTTTCTATAAATTTTTCTCACTTTTTGTTATATAAATAAATCATATTAAACTTTGGTAAGTTTAAACTTATCATTTGTTAAAAATAAAGTTGAAGTTTGTTATATTTAATTGTTGTATGCCTTTTTATAAGTATATATATGATTTGACATGATTTTTTTTTTAGTGCAAATTTATTTAAATAATATATCTTATTATGAGACATTTACCAGTGAACTAATTGTAATATTGATCTAAATAGGTTTATAATTTTCTTATATGGGTATGTAAATTATGTATTGTGTATAAATATAAATATTATTTGCAATATATTCAAAAAACTTCTAAGCATATTAGTTGAAGAAATAAAATAATATTTTTTATTAATTTGACTAATGAAATTCAATTTTTCAAGAAATATATCTTTTCTACTTGTGGAAATAAGTAAAAAATATATTTACAAATCAATGGGGAATTAAAAAAAATATCTAAAGGAGCAATTATTCATGGACATTTGAATAAAAAGTATAAGCTACTAACTTGAACTTGAGTAAATATCTCCAAAAAGTTGTTTACAAATTTGGTAATAAATAATTTCTTTTAATATAAATATACAAAAAGTCTTGTAAGTAATTATGAAGATATTTTTAGTGTTTTCAAAGTTTAATGTCATTTTAGATGTTTGAAGACGTTTTAAAAAAATTAAATAATATTAAACTTCGAAAATACTAAAAATATGTTTAATGAAAATTACTGAATAGTTATTTATAAATAAAAATATTATTCTATTTAATAAAAATATTATTTTACGTATACTTTTTTAAGATGCTTATAATCAAATTTATTTGCATGAATTTTAATTGAATTAGATTTAAAAAGATTATCTTTTACTATTTATTTTTTCAGTGATAGTAATGGAAATTAAAATCAAACTTCACTTTACTTTTGATAAGTTAAAATATTTAATTTTGAATTTAATGAAGTATTAATGAGTCCTTGATATTTTGTTTAAAACGTAAATGAATTTAATAACTTTGTGGCTTTTAATAATAACTAGTATTTTAAATGTTAAAGAAAATGTGATTTAAATTGATGTGAGTGAAGTGGTGATTTTCAATACCACTAAGCTTGGTGGCCACTAAGGTCCCAGTTTTAAATGGATTATAAAAAATATATAGTTTATATAAATGATTAACTTAAAATTATAAAAATTTATTTTAAAATAAAAATAGATTATTATAAGGTTTTATGTGTAATTACTAGTATCTCATTATGATTATTATATGTTTAATTAAATAGCTAGCTCAATTTTAAATTTTTGTTTGTGATTATATATTTTAATAAGAAAATATATAATTTTATATTTATAAGGATAATGTTTTATTTGTAACATAATAAAAAAACTACAAAAGAATGTACATTTTACTACTCGCAACCAATATAAATTGTGAAAACATCAATTATTATTAATAATCAAATATTTAAACCCAATTTTACACTTCGATAAAATTTACATAAATTTAACAAATAATATAGATATCCAAACTAACTCATGTAAAAAAATTCAATACAATAATAAATAACAAAAAAATTATGTGAATTAATTTTTTTTTATTAAATGTAAAGAAAAACATGTTAATTTCAAAACGTAAACAAACTTAAATAAAATAAATGTAGATATATGAAGAATACAGCACAAAGTGTGTATGAAATCAAAACTAATATATTTTTCTTAAATTAAAATATTAAGATTAGAAAAAAAAATTAACTAACTTATCAATTAAAAATTAAAATATTTTTAATATATAAATGGATAAATTTTTTATTTTATAAATTACTTTTATAAAATTCAGTTAGGTCTAAAATCAAATTATTATTATAAATTTATTTTATATTATATAAATAAATGTAAATTTTAACTTATAATATTTTTTTTTACAAGATTGGTTTAAATGGTAAATCACTTAAATTTGTAAATATATATGGAACAAAATTTAATGAAAAATGAATCCCGTTGAATATTCCAATTACGTGGGAATAAACCGTTAGTTATGCCGGAACACATGTACATAAGACAAATGCTTAAAACGTGGGAAACGAAGTTAAACAGTGAGAACGTTAACAATATGGGACTAGTTTTAAGGAAAATTTTAAGATTCCATGCACTTTGGGTAGAGTCAAACAAGTATAAATTTCGGTATATTTTTTTTTTCTATTTATTATTGATACTGACAAAAATATCGTATAATTTTTAAAATATAATTATATAAATTGATAATAAAGATTTATGTGCATAAATATATTTTATTTTGTTTTTTATTTTTTAATCATAATAAAAATTACACAATAAATTTGAGTTTTTAAAAATTTAATGTATTTTTTATTTATAAAATTGTATTAGAATTGTGTTAAAATTATCATAAATCTAATAAATAATTTTTGAATTAGACACTTTAACGATATGTGTCTTACGAGTGTCATATCTGATACGTGTATCTAATGTACACACTATTTAAGAAAAATGTCCGAGCTGATGATGCTGATAGTTTATTTTTGCTTATTGGTTGAGAATTTTTTGAAATTGATTTTTTCGTGCTTAAAGATTGAGATTCATTTAAAGACTATGAAGAAGTTAAATGAATTTGATTCTTTAATCAATTGAAAAATATTATTAAATGATTTCTTCATGAATTTAAAAATAAAAAAATAAAAAAATATAGAAGGAAACTAGGATGGTCCAAGACACAAGGTCAACAAGGCCTTAATCCGAGGAATTTTTTTCTTATCTTTTTATTAAATTATTAATGATACATTTTATGTGATATATATTTATTAGTACGACAATATAGTTTTAAGAAATTAATATACGTCTCATTATAAATAATTTAAATGTAATAAGATTAATAAATTATTTTGCATCTACTTTTCATAAACCAGACTATTTATATTAGTATAAAATTTAAATTTAACAAATGAATTTAAGATTCATATGTAAAAAATAATATTTTTTATAAAAGTGTTGACAATAAAACCATAAAATTTTAAATAAAAATCACTTTTGTGATGATGATCATTTTGTATACCTGAATGATAAATTAATTTACATTTTTATCTGAAAGTAGTAGTATCACAGGTTGAGAACAAACTGAAATAATATTATATTAATCTCAATTATAGTAAATAAAATATTTTACGGAGTTTGTGAAAAAAATAATGGTTATAATTACATGTAACACTCCACATCATAAATAAATACGTATAATACGTATGTTTAGTATTAAATATATTTAAATATTATAAACTCCAAAATAAATATATATAAATATGTAAATACTTCTGATTTTCTCTACCTCTATTACTTTGTAAATTCATATTTATTGTTTTACTGAAATATGATAATAACATAGATTTGAAAAAACAATGAAGTAAAAAGTAAGTTAATATTTTAATTAAACATATAATATAATTTATATATAAAGATTTTTAAAGTAATAATTATCTGTATTACTATTCTTTCTCTAATCTGTTTTATTATTGTTCATTTTGTATTTACATCAAGAAATTAATTATGATTTTTTTAATATATTGTAATAGTTATGTATTTTTTTAAATTGTTGTGCTAATAAGATCTTATTTGACCATATTACTATTAGATCATAATTAATATATGTACAAAGATTAACATTAATATTATCTATTTTTGTATATAATTGATCTTACTTTAGTATATATTATCTTAATTTATTCTTTTCATAAGAAAATGATCAATATCTAATACCAAAAAAATATTCTGTTCTACCTTTATTGATATAGAATATAGGTTACTTTTAATATCTTTTAGCCATAGTGAATTAAGACACATAAATATAACCATTAATTACTTTAATTACTCTTCCAAAATTATGGCAGAAACTTTAATTACTTTTACTGTGCAAGAGGTAATATTCTCAAATGTTCAAAGAATCACAACACACAAACCTTAAAATTATTAATATTTAATATTAAAGAATTATTTATTATAATATTAAATTTATTATTACTTTTTTTTATTATTAGTACTATCATTTTTGTTAACATCTTCATTTATATTAAAGCTAATAAAACATGAACTTGTCAAGAAAAAAAAAAGAAAAAAAAGAAAGACATGGTTATATAAGAATGACAGGGAACAAATTACCATAATCATTGTGCTATATTTTAGAGTACAAAATCAATTCACTTTTTCTTTTAAATTGATAATGGAAATACATAGTGCAAAACCTGTCTCTTTTCCAAACAAATTACTTTTGGAGATATACATTTATTAAATATAAATAAATTTTATATTATATAATTAGATGGAAATATTATTTTTATAAAATGGAATTAGATTTGGAAATTAATTTTAAATAAAATTATTATTTTTTCACTATTTTTCTTGATAAATATAATTCCTTCACTATTATTTCTTTCACTTTTATATATATACTAAAAGTAACAGTAAGAAAAAGTTGAAAAGGAGACAGTGATTTGAGCCAACAACATGCTTCATCAAATAGCACTAACAACTCTTCTTTCTGTATAAATAATACAACAAAAGTTGATAATGGAGTGTAATTATGTACAGAGTGAAAGCTTTTTACCTTAGAAAAAGATTTGTAACAATGAAAAAATTGTAATAAAAGATTCTTTTTCAAAAAGTTCGTATATAAAACTATAATACCTTTCAATTAAAATATGATTATATTTGCAAAATTTAAAACTACAAAACTTAAATAAGATTCTAAATCTTTTTAAAAAAACTTTTATTTAAAAAAATATATTTTTATCAGTAATTAAATAGAATATTAATTATAATATACGTTCACAACTCACACAAAAATTAAATAAAATATCACATAATAAAATTGTATCTAAATGCTTAATAAATAAAAGTGTCTTATTTATGACAACAAATGTGGTGGCACCATGACAATCCTTTAAATATGTTTAATAATTATATATATAAATATATATATATATATATATATATATATATATATATATTATTACTCATCTTGTAATAAATAAGTTTTAGTATATTGTTATATTATTATGAAGAAATATTTGTCCTTTAACATATATCCATTTTTTTCTTGCTTAAATCTAGTGCACTTTTTTTTTCTTCTAAATTTCATATAAAATATTATTATACGTTATATTTAATCATAGTAATTATGGTGGGACTCAAAAGACTATATTGTAATTAAAATAACTAATTAAATCATTAAATACTAAATAGATATACAGTAATCAATTTATCATGTTTTATAAAATATTTTTTTAACTATTCTATATTTTGTTTGCTACTGTGATTTTATAATAGTTTGGACTAAATTATAATCATAATTAATTTTTCAATTTTGATGTCATCAATTTGATTCCTTAACTTTTAAAAAAAATATTAAGGTTATTCCTTTAACCTTTTAAAATAGTTTAAAATGTTCTCTTTTTTGTGGATAATTAACTAATTTTTTTTGGGGAAGTTTAAAACACCTAAACTTTATTTAATTCCTCACGTAACATTATTTACGTTTTTTATTTTTTCAATATCATCCTTTTACTTTTATTTCTTACACCTTTGTTTGTTTTTATTATTTTATTTATTATTATTTCAAAAGTAAAAAAATAAATAAATTAATAAATTAAAAAAATTGATAATTTTAATTTTAAATACACTAAAAATAAATATTTTTAATGAATGAGTAAAAAAATAAATTTTTTATAAATTAAAAATGTTTAATTTAAAATGTGTGTTAGATAAAAAAGTAAAAACAAAAGGGTAGAAAAAATAAAAGTGTAAATATTACTACATAAAGAATTAAGATAAGATGAATAAATCATTAAAAGTAAAAAATAAATATAAATGAGAAATATGAAACAATACATCAATACACCTTAATTTTTGCTCTTTCCAATCTTAATTTTTTTCTATAATTAACAGTACACATTTTTATACTTTTAAATATCTCCTCAGTAAAGCATAAAATTTTAAATATATTGATAAATTATTAATATATGTATTTATAAATTTTGTATTCAACATAAAAGAATAATAAAAGATCATAAAAATGTAACATTTCAATTCATTATTAAAAAGTTAATACAATTTTCATAATAATAGCTTAAATCAATGACATAACAAATTAAGAGTGATGATTCCTTAAACAAAAAAAAACCTACCCTACACAACTGTAAGAATTTTTCACATAAAGCATTAAAGAAAAAAGTTATTAATTTTGTCATTCCATATAGTAATAACTGTATCTTTTTCAGAAAGAAAAACACAGACATTTATAGTGAACACATCTTCCAACAAAATTTAGAAAATTGTATTTAGAAAAATGATACATTAACAACTTGCTCCATTATACAATCATCTTTTGTATGAAATAATAACAATACTCTTTTTTATATCATCAGATTGTATATTATTCTTTCTAATTGATGATATAAAAAAAGTATTGTTGTTCCAGTAAAATATAGATAAAAGAATAATGATATATTAACACACTGCTCCACTATACAACCTGATGATATGAAAAAGGGTATTGTTGTTATTTCATAAAAAAAAATGATTAGAACAAGCTTTCAATGTATCATTTTTCAATTAGAAATTGTATAGTGAATATTTGTGAATATATATCATTGATAATTTCAAGATTTTATATAATCACATTACAATTTTTAATATTATTATTTTTAATATTTTTTTAATATTATTTAATTATAATTTTTTTTATTATATATTTATTTTTTAATTCATGGTAGAGTTGTATAAAACTCTAAAAAATATTAAAGTATCATTTTCTCTTGGAGAAACTACCTTCTTCTCTCTTCTTCTTCAACCTAACACTTCCTCACTCTTCATGATACAAAGTTCAACTTCACCATCTCAAAAAACTTCGATGCACTTTTTGAGTGTGAAATGCTTTCAGATTTGTAAAACAGTAGTTTTTTTTGTGACAGTGGGGACCAGTTAGGATTCTCCTTCTCAACAACGTGGACTTTGCTTCTCTCTCGTCTCATTACTCTTCTGCCGTAATAAAAGCACCAAAACTCAAACGCAAAACCAATTCCAACACTTGCTTCGCTCTTCTCCTCGTGGCCACGTCAACAACTCCCGCTACGTACAGTTTCATCTCTCTTTTTCTTCTTCTTCTTCGTTCTTATCGTTTTTGCATTGAGTATTAACTATGTATCATTCGTATATATGCATTCGTTTTTCAATCTGCATGTGCCTTTTTGTTGTTCAAACGGCGTCAGTTGGTTTGTGTATGAATTCTGCATGTACTTGTAAATGTGATGAGTTTGGCTTCTTTTTTGTGTAGGAATTCTGATTTCTTGTTTAACTGTTTTTTTTTTCTTGTCTTGAACACGAGTATCGTGTTATTTATACCACTTTCGGTTATGTTTTGTTATTGATCGAACAGAACTTCCAGAAACTGAAAACGAATGTTAAATTGGAGTCATACATTTCCGTGTTTTTCAGTATTTTTTTTTTTAATTTCTTTTGACTGTTCCAGTGATGGTCATGTGCCCTGTTTCCAGTCAAATTGGTTGGTGAAAGAAGCCTAAACCAATAGAGAGAACCTTAAGTGATTGTATTTGTATTGTTTTTGACTTTCACGTTTTTTCTATGCCTTTGGATGCTTGAGAATTTTTAATGGTTTTGACTCATATCAGAGTGTGGATGCAGAGATGGAAAGCTTAAAAGCACCTTTCAAGGGTGTTAAAAACGACCTTCGAGGAAGAGCTCTGCACTATAAAGATGATTGGACAACTGGTCTCTACTCAGGAGCAGGGTAAGTTTGTTCTATATCAGTTCATCATTAAGCAGACTTTTAAGAAAAATGGTACTCTTTAATGAAAACTCTCTTTTTGTTGACAGAATATTAGCCCCAACTACCTATATTTTCTTTGCTTCTGCTCTTCCAGTTATTGCCTTTGGCGAGCAGCTAAGCAGAGACACAGGTTTTTTTTTTATCTTCTTCTCTTATCTGGTGTTTGTCTTAACATATATGTGTATACAAAAGATGTTTTCCAACGTAACACACTTCGTTTATAGAAGGATTAACTTGCCAGATACTTCTTTCTTTTCGGATTAGTTATCTCCACCAACTTGCTTTTTAAAAGAAGTGTTTTACTATAAGAAAATAAAAATTCTACATTAATAAATCTCATGATTTTATTTAGAAGTATTTTAGCGAAGTACATCTTTCGTATTTCATAAGAAAGTTGAATGAAATGCTTCTTCTATACTACGAATGAGTGTGTTTCATACATTCAGCACAAGCTTTTTGTACCCCTCACGCATTCACTATATATGAGTGAGCATGAGAAGGAATGGTTTCAAGTTAAATGTATGAATGAAAAATTAGAGATTAGTTCTTCTGTCTCATTCGAACTATCTTTATTAGTGAAAAACTTGACAGTGAGATTGAACAAGTTGTTATTTGTCTATAGATGGAAGCTTGAGTACGGTAGAAACGCTGGCTTCTACAGCTATTTGTGGAATTGTACACTCAATTTTGGGTGGCCAGCCTCTCTTAATAGTAGGAGTTGCTGAACCCACTATCATTATGTACACCTATTTGTACAACTTTGCCAAAGATAAGGATTCCTTGGGACGAGAACTCTTTCTAGCTTGGGCAGGATGGTAAGAAAAACACTTTCTATAAGACCCAAGTTTGTTGTGAAATCAATGTCTAATTGATATAATTAACATCCCAGGGTTTGTGTATGGACTGCTCTCTTGCTGTTTCTTCTAGCAATATTCAATGCTGGAAATATCATCAATAAATTTACAAGGATCGCTGGTGAGCTTTTTGGCATGTTGATCACAGTCTTGTTCCTTCAAGAGGCTATAAAGGTCAGTTTGTGGTATATTAGTCTAGGTATCAACTATCAAATTAAACATGATTTGGCATAATACATGGGAAAAGGACTTTGATACAAGTTTTTGCAAGTTCAGGGAATTGTAAGTGAGTTCAAAGTTCCTAAAGAGGGAGACCCAATATCGGAAAAGTACCATTTTCATTGGCTGTATGCAAATGGATTGCTGGGCATTATTTTCACCTTTGGCCTTCTCTATACGTCTTTAAAGAGCAGAAAAGCAAGGTCATGGTTATATGGCACAGGTTTGTTAAGTGAACTTCAAGTGATTTGAGCCATAGCATGGTTGAAGTGGGGAATCTGACATTGTTTGTTTATTGAACAGGGTGGTTTAGAAGTTTCGTTGCAGACTATGGGGTGCCTTTAATGGTGGTGGTGTGGACAGCACTATCATTCATAGTACCGAGTAAAGTGCCTTCTGGAGTTCCCAGAAGGCTCACCTCTCCTCTTGTTTGGGACTCTACATCTTTACATCACTGGACAGTAATCAATGTAATCAGTAATATTGCATATAGTCACAGCACTTCTTACTTTAGTAGTTTTGGAGATTACTTATACAGCATTTTCTGCAGGATATGGGGAAGGTTTCTCCTTCTTATATTTTTGCTGCTTTTATTCCCGCCTTAATGATAGCGGGGCTTTACTTCTTTGACCATAGTGTTGCTTCCCAGTTGGCACAACAGAAGGAATTCAATCTCAAGAAACCTTCTGCATACCACTATGACATATTGTTGCTAGGACTAACGGTATATCTCTCTCTTGTACTTGTCTGTTTAATGGTCATTTACACCAGTGATCCGAGTGGAATTGATGATTTTCCTTGGATAAATAATTTCAGACTTTGCTTTGTGGATTAATTGGCTTACCACCTTCAAATGGAGTTCTTCCTCAATCTCCTATGCACACCAAGAGCCTGGCTGTTCTCAAGAAACAGGTGGAAAGGATAAATGAGTATTAGTAGTGACTATCTTGATTGAATGGCTTACTTGATATGGTGTTTTTTTATTTATTTCAATGGCAGTTGATCCGAAGAAAGATGGTTAAAAGTGCCAAGGAAAGCATAAATCAGAAAGCTAGCAATTCTGAAATCTATGGGAAGATGCAAGCAGTGTTCATAGAAATGGATAACTGTCCAGATGTAAGCATATACTCCCTTAATCCTCTTGCCCCTGTCCAATTAAGTGAATTGATACATAGCTTACTTTTCTTTTGGTCGTGAATTTGACTGCTTGCAGAATCATTCAGTCGTCAAAGAACTAGAGGATTTGAAAGAGGTTGTCTTAAACGGTGAAGACAAAGGAGTTGACAACAAGAGTAACTTTGATCCTGAGAAACACATTGATGCATATTTGCCTGTCAGAGTAAAGGAGCAGAGAGTGAGCAATCTTTTACAATCAATCCTTATAGGAGCATCCATCTTTGGCATGCCTGTCATAAAACAGATACCAACTTCAGTTCTGTGGGGATATTTTGCTTACATGGCCATTGATAGTCTTCCAGGAAATCAATTCTGGGAAAGGTTGCTACTCCTTTTTGTAAGACCTAGTAGGTGGTACAAGTAAGTAAAAGTTACTATTCTTTCACCATTTTTACCAAAGCATGAAATTTCCACTGTCAATATTCTCATTCAATTAATTCTATTTCCAACACCAACCTATATATAATTTTTGGCAGGTTGTTGGAGGGGGATCATGCTTCCTTTGTTGAGTCAGTACCTCACAAATACATAGTAGCCTTCACAATCTTCCAATTTGTGTATTTCTTGGTTTGCTTTGGAGTGACATGGATTCCCATAGCTGGAATACTGTTCCCCTTGCCTTTCTTTTTCCTGATCACACTGAGGCAGCATATACTCCCCAAGCTGTTCAAGCCTCACCATCTTAGGGAACTAGACGCAGCTGAATATGAAGAAATAGTTGCTGCTCCAGGACTAACTTTCAATAGGTCCTTCAGGGTAATGATGCCATACTCAATATTATCACCATTTCTTCTTAATTCTCCTTTACATTGCACTGTGGGATACGAAAGAGCTTGTTTACTCTTAACAGGAGATGGAATCACCAGGAGTTGGATCAGTAGAAATAGTTAATGCTGAAATATTAGATGAGTTAACTACAAATAGAGGGGAGTTGAAGGTCAGAACTGTCAGCTTCACTGAGGAAAGAAATCACCAGGTGACAGCAATTCCACTGTTACTGATTCTAATTCAACTGTTAGTTTCCCTTTTTATGTTCTTTCTCTCATGTGAGTATTTTTTTTGATGGTTTGAATGCTGAGGATTTACAGATACACCCTGATGAAAATGGATCCCAGGCACAGATTGTTAGTGATGGAAGGTGATGAATCGATAGTATAATGGTAAATGCATAATCCCTGAAGAAGGGATCTGATCTGACATTGATGCACCTCTACTCTAGAAGAAAAACAGATGGTGATAGCAATATATAGATTAAGATAGAGTATTAGAATCTAGAAATTTTCAAGCTGCATCTATTAGGAGGCTAAGCTTTCATGGCTCTGGAACTTGTAAGAAAAAGGTGCTGATACATTGATACCATTTGGGATGTTTTTTTGCTATTAGCACTGTCAAAAGAAACTTTATGCTAGAAAAATTACCCAATTACTTTGGCACTTAAATTTTTGGAAAAGTTTACTTTTCCACCCAAAATTAATATTAAAATTAAAAAATAAATTAAATATAATTAAAATATTAATTTATTGGGTGTGCTGTTAAGTAAATGTTTTTCTTTGTTAAAACTATATTTTTAGTCTTTCTGGTATGGTTGCTGTCTATATAATTTGGACATCATAAAAACTCTAAGTACTGAAATAATTGTGACTGCAAAACAAAATGCGATAATATATTAAATATTAATTTAGAACATGATAGCTTTACACCTTCCTATTTTATACCATGCTTTGATAAATTATATATAATATTTTTATTTCAATTTTTTTTATGTTTATTATCATATAAATAAAACATTTTATTATTAAAGCAAATTATCAAAAAATTGATAGCTGTCAAAGGGTTATTTTTCTGTTAATTCATGTCAAAGTTATTATATATATATATATATATATATAATCAATAAAACACTAGATAATTAATTTTTAAGTAAAATAAAGTCTACCACCAGCAAGACGTAAAATAATT
The DNA here is from genome assembly GCF_000499845.2 of Phaseolus vulgaris. Classification (NCBI taxonomy): domain Eukaryota; kingdom Viridiplantae; phylum Streptophyta; class Magnoliopsida; order Fabales; family Fabaceae; genus Phaseolus; species Phaseolus vulgaris. Next base: position 40,034,137 of record NC_023755.2, read on the forward strand.
AAATAAGATGTGAAATAAAAATATTTAAATAATATAAAATAATTAAATAAGAATATGTTATAAAATAGTTATAAAATAAACAATTGAAGTAGGGAGAAAATAATTCAGTTCATCTTGGTTTCATTCTTTTTTTTGGAGTGATTTTGAAAACATGTGAGGTTTGGTGCGAAATTGAAAACGAAATCGAAATTGGAATTGGAGAAACGCTTCATATTCAATTGCCAACGATGCCGGAGTTTCAGTGGAACGGTGTTGACTGGCAAACGCTTTCGCGATTTTCGGCGAACAGAAAACAGCAAACGATGAACAGCGGTGAGGTTTGTTCATCTTTAAACGTGTAAACACGAAGCTGATCGGAACAGTTTCGGAGACGAGATTAATCGGTGTTGTTTCGTTGTTCTTCGTTGAAGCATTGAAGCAATTTTGAGGGAGGCAGAATTATTTCATTCAGTGCAATTTTCTCGGCGTAATTATTCATTGGAGAAACGGTGCGGTGTTGAATTGCGAACGGAAGTGGCGTTCTCCGGCAAATTTCTGGCGAAGCATTGGAGAAGATGACCGGAATAGATCTTGAATTCGAAATCGTTCAACAGTGATGTTGATCGGGTTTAATTTGATGAAGCAAAGCAGTGGCGAATGTGAATCGCGATTTGAAAGGCGCTGAAGAATTGTTTATGCGTGATTGATAGGTGCAATTCATACATGTGAAGAATCAGATGAATTCGACATTACACTGTGAGTCCGTAAGTTTAATTCATTTGGTGTTGTTGATGTTGTTTGGGAAAAAATTCTGATTAGAATCAATTATTGTATTTTCTGGAAATTAAAATTTCTTTTGAAGCTTTTTAACAAACAACTTATATGCTTTTGTTTGGTATATTCTGTGTGCATAGCAATTGAAGTTGTATTGCACTTAATCTATTTGACGGTGCAGCTTAATATCAGTAAAAGAGTGAAATCCAGTGAAGTATTTTTTCTTTTCATCGAACAGTTTCAGTGCATTAATTTGAATCAAGCAGCTCAGGGAAATTTAAACAGAACTCGGTCAAGGTGCAGAATTCATTGCAAATTCTGGAATTGCTATAATTAATTTGCGTGTGAAAATTGAGAAATTAGTTTTTCAAGAAGATAACGTGGTGATTGATTAGTGAAACTTGGTGAATACGTGATTTGACTATTTGATGCAGTGATTCAATTTCTCAACAATTTTAGTGGAAAAGGTTGAGCGTGAGAATTGGTGTACTCAAGCATGAAAAAGTGATATGAGAGAGATATACTTGATTGGTGAGAATTGGAGTGCAGAGAAGTTCATTGAAAAATCTACTAAATTTCATTCCTATAAATTCTACTAGTGGGACCCACACCATTTACATTTCTTTGGTTTTAGTTTGTTGGAGCTGCCACGGTGCTGTGCAAACGATGGGTGCAAATTAGCTTTAATTTCTAAAGGAATTTCTGGTAACTGTCGTGAATTGGTAAAAAGAAATTCAATTAGCAAATTGATAGTTCTAGTGGGGTCCAACAGATTATGGCTATTCATTGTATGTATGAATTGGTAATGATTTTTGGTTCTAAGTGCAGAAATTGCATCATTTGGTTAAAGAAAATCATTTTTTAGTTTCTGTTTTTTTAATTCAATTCAATTTAGTGTCATTTTCTAGGTAATTCTTTTCAAGTGATTATTTTCTTTATAATTTTTAGTTTCTTGTTTTAATTTTTGGATAATTTTTGAGTTTGTTTCATTTCTAATATATTGAATTTAGGTTTCTTAATTTTTGATTTTTTATTTATTTTAAGTATTATTGACCTTTTGAGATGAAAATTATTTTTTTAGTGTAATATTTGAAAAATGTTGACTAACATTATTAGGTAGCATCTTGGAAAAGAAAAATATAAAGTTAAGGATGACTACTCTCTAGATAACAAACAAGTAGAGGTTCAAAAGGAGGAGTGATAGACAATTGAGAGGGAGATTTGACAAGCTACAGAGATCAAACATCAAATTTTTTGTTTTTCATATTATCATGAAACCTTTGTTTGTGTTAAAAATTTAACTCTTGTTTATTTTATTTTTGTTTGGGAAAATGCTTTCAAAGCAATCTCATTAAGAACTTTGTGATAGCAAGTGATTAGTCCTGTGAAAATGTGTCAAGAGACTCAAAGTGTCAGTTGCATTTTCACTTAGAAATTTCATTTAGATTTTCTTGTTTTACTTTACTTTCTTCTTGCTAATTTATTGTTTTTCTTTTATTAGGTCTTCGTGATATCTAGGGTGTATCTCTCAATTTTTGTAGTTAATATATTTTTTATCCTAAGGAAGCCTTGCACACACACAACTTGGAAAAATTGTTGAGTTTCTTTTAAGGGTGATTGATTAAGTCTATTTGAGAAATCTTTGGTTAGGAAAGACATTGATACTGAAGTGATCCAAGTGACTCCCCCGCCTTTCCTCTAAGTGAACTAACTTAGAGAAACCTTGACTCTTTAACCTTGATAGGAACTTCCAAATTAAAAAAAACTATTTGTGAAATTTATTTATAACTCTTATTGAATAAATTTTTGTGTGAAAATAATTTCTTTTTAGTTTAAAATGAGTGATCATATGTATTCATCAAGGTGTTCAAGGTAGTAATAAGGAACCACTGGTAGAGTGTGGTTGGAGAGAGAAACTTAGGTTTTTGAAATAAAATTTAGACAAATGATACCAAAAGATACATAGAAAATTGGATGATTTTAGAAATGAAATTAAAAAAGATATGAAGGACATGTTGATCCAAATGGTTATCAACCTAAATAAGGGCAATGGATAAGAAGAAGAAGAAGAACCTAGGCGTCGTAAAAGAAATCCTAACTTTGATGAGCACTCTAAGAGTAAGTTTTTGTATCAGTTCCACAAACTTCAACTAAGAGATAGAACTCTAAAAAAACACAAGAATAAATGGAGTTACTTATGTTGAGTGCATGAATAAGGAAATGAGTTAGAAAAAACATGAATAAGGGAATGATCTAGAAATATGGGATAGGGTTAAATTTTTACCTTTTGATAACTTGAATGATTTGGTTTGTTTATGTGTTAGGATAAAACAACAACTAAAGAATAAAATAGTTTATAATTAACATTTTTTTACCATATATACTTTAAAATAAGAAATACTGTTAACATAGAAATATCACGTTAAAGAAAACTTAATCAATCAAACAAAATATTTTCTTCTTAATACATTGTTGAAAATTATAATTTTTATAAGAGTGTCAGACTCGATATTAAATGTTAGAAAGTTGTAGGGACTATTTTAAATTTAAAGAAACAGGAGTGTGAAAGGAAGAGTAAATGGTACAAATAGCAATTCCTAAATAAATCTATTGGACTCATTAGTAGTCATACAAAATTAATCAAAGACAAATTCTTTCTACACCTTCACAGTTTCTTCTTACACCCCCATATTTCAAAAAATATTCCATTCCAAATTTTACAATTTAAAATACAAATTTATATTTTAAATTCAACAATCTAAAATATATAAATTCTGGTTTGTATTTCAAATTAATAAATTTAATAGATTATGAATTCTACAAATTTGAATACAAGATTTATATTTTGAATTCTAAAGTTCAGAATATATTATATTCAAAATTTCAATATATTCTGGATTTTAGAATTCGAAATATAAATTTTGTATTCAATTCATATTACATTAAATTCATTAATATGTAAAATTCGAAATATAATTTTTTTCAGCTTAAACAATGAAAGTGAGAGGTTGTTGCAACTGTGGTACGGTGGTGGTAGTAGAAGTGGCGAGTTACTATGACAATGAAAGTTCAATGAGAATAAAATTATCATATATTCTTGTATTATTAGTCTTATATTATTTCCTAAAAAAAATCAATTAAGTTTTAAAACTAAGTGAAATAATTTATGTAGATTTTATATTTTGTTATAATAATTAGTGTATTGGTTAAAACAAATAGTTAAACATAAAAATATTAAAAGAGTAATAAAAAATTAACTAAATCTTGCATTGTCAATTTTTAAATTATAATATTGATCAAATTAACGAAATAATTATTATAATTAATACAATAATTAAAATAAACGGTATAATATAAAAAAAAGAGAACGACAAAGAACAAATTTATTTAAAACGAGTTACTTGAAAAGTTAATAAATATTTAAAATTTTAAAATATAAAAAATAAATAAAAAATTATGATAACAACATGTTTATGTTGTCATTTGTTGAAACTTTAAACTTCTTCGATAAGTTACAGAATTTCTATAAATAAGCCTCCACTTAGATTTCAAATTCCTTGCAATAATTCAAACCAAACTATTACATGCATTAAATATAAAAACAATCATCTTCAAGTTAAATATGTAATTAACTCAAATTAAAAAAGTACATATACCATTTCAATCCAATTAATTATAGGTAGATTAGATAATAAATTTTATAAAAACATTTTTATTTTGATTTCAAATTTATTTAACATCATCACATTTAATATATTCTCTTAAATATGAATCACTTCAGGACGGTCCAACTCTTATACAAACATAAAATACATAAGATACTTTATCTCAATACTTACATATCTATTATAGATTTTCTTCATAGTTTTATTTTTAAAAAATATTTTAGTGAATTGGAGAAAAAAGAAAGAATATATAATCAGATATTTACTTTAATTTTTAAACAATATGAAATTATATTAAACATAAAGGATATTTTCGATCGATGATGTTTGGTCGTAACCAATATACATTATATTCTAATTTCAAATTTCAAATTTATTGAAATAGTAGTATTATAATTAATCATGACTTTAAGATATTATTATAGATATTTTTGGATTTGAATATCTTTAACTAACTAAGTTGCATTTGTTGAGTCGAAACAAGATAGATGCGATCATAAGTTAAAACACATGCAAGCATGTTAATTGTTGCCTCGCATTTGAACAGAGAAGCAATAATTCTCTAACCTGTTCCTTAATCACTTTCATTATCTTCTTCATTATGATTCTACTCAAAGAACAAAAAAGAAATAACATTTTTGAAGGGTGCAGATTCAAATTAAAAATGTTACTCTCACATGGGTTGCCCAAGATAGGATCTGATGCAGATTTTAAACTAAGTGCCATTGCTCTGCAACTCTGAATAATTGAGACAGATCTTGGACCCAATCCACCTTCCTAGAACCAACAACATCGACACAAAACATTATCAAATTCAAACCCATGTGCTACAACCATGTTTAAATGGACATCCACTTTTCATTTTCTTTGTTTTTTTCTCCATTTTCTCTTCAAATTCTTCGTGCTTTTCAAAAAAGATAATCACCAATCAAATTAACAGACACTGCACTTCGCATTAAGGACAAAATTCTATGAATTCTGATAAGGCGGTGAAACAAACAAACAAATCCACACAGAGATCACCAAAACAAACCTAAGGAACAATAACTATTACTGTGTTATAACACGAAATTCGGAGTCAGAATGATTGGTGGATGACTTAACAGTCTTTCGGTAAAAATCAACATCCATGTCATATTGCGAGATAAAGACGTTAATTCTAATTAAAAGATAATACAACGGGATTAATAGTTATTGGGTCTGGTTTAACCACTATAACAGAATAAGACCTATCAAAATAGTATAAACAGAAGGAAATTCTCATAGTGAAAGGTAATGTTATTCTGAATCTTGAACTGAATCACTGAAATTGACTGTAGCTGACTTGAACGTTAAAGTGTCTTTGCAGATACCTCCTCACTCAAATATCCTAAAAGAATGTGATGGGAAAAAACACAAGTGGAAGCAACACACATAATTACGAATCAACTACGGAAAATAAACAACACAGGATTTAACGTAGTTCGGTCGCCAACTGCAACCTACATCACACGGACAACTATTAGATTTTCATTCTGTCTCGTTACAAGTACAATAATTAAACTAACTCACTAAATATGATGTCTAGTCAGTCTAACCCAATTGATTATAACTTCATATCTAACGGAATTATCGGAATTGAAAAGAATACAGAAGAAATTCTATAGAAAAGATTCAATTTTGGATAATTTTATTTATACGTATATTGATTTTTTTTTATTTATACAATTACGACAATTTTCACTTCAACTAATTTTATTTAAGCAGAAAAATCTTATTGTGAAAAGTTATTAAAGTAATATGAGTATAAGATTTTAAAAATAGGTAATGATTTAGAGTCACCGACAGTATATGTTCTGGATTGAAAGAGCATGTGGTTTTTAATTGCTTTGTCTCACCTTCTGCCTAGAACTGCATGCATAAATGTTCTACTTCTCTAAAACAATTCCTTGCAACTGTAAAACCATGTCTTTCCAAATGACACGTGTCCACATTATCAAACTTCCCTTCATAATATTCCTTTCTTTGGATTGTGGAAACGTTGCTGCCTCTGATAATTGTTGCTTCTGAATTATGTAAATGAACTGCATGTGCAGCTACAAGTGTTGTGTTAATCTTATTTCTGAAACCTGGTGAAAAAACCTTATCTTCTCTTCTTTGAATTAGCTTTTTCCTTTTATTTCATTATGCATGCAATTGTATATGAGTGATAATATATATAGAGAAATAATTTTTATTAAAATAGATTATATTGAACTATTTTAAAATCTATTTTAATAAAAGTTTGATGGATTTATGTTGAAAATTTCATCGACTAGATTTCATAGTATATAAGGGAATACAAACCTCACCTCATAAGTCGATTTTATGAAATTGAGTTAGATTTAAAGTTCATTTCTTAAAATGGTATCAGAGTCATCTTCGAGTCTATTTTAATGGTTGTTTGTTGGATGTATCAAGTTACCCGTTTTCAAGCCATTATCGAATCACCCATAATATATTGTCCCACGCTCAATGTGAGGGAATGTGTTGGAGATTCACATCGACTATATTTCATAATATATAAGTGAGTGCAAATCTCACGTCATAAATCGATTTTATGAAGTTGAATTAGATTTAAAATCCATTCTTAATAATTTATCAAATTATCTATTATCGAATAATTTATTATATAATTTTGTTTACGAATTGACATAATACTATTTAAAATCTCACATAATATATAATAGATGCAAACTTAATATTATAAATTAATTTTATAAAATTGAAATCTACTTCTATTCTAAATATAGTGAAGTTAATTCTAACTAAGAATGCTATCAGCTTTTCAATTGTAACTAGAATAAACCATGTGGTTTGTATTGAACAAAAGTGCATTAAATGAGGTTTAATATAAAAAGATTACTAATGACCATTTTTTTACTCTTGACACGTGTGAGATTTGTTTAGCAATATTGGCATGTCTTCTTGGAGACAAAGCTATCTGTCTTGGAAAAATGAAATCCGAAAAGGTTTTGGTTGAACAATAGGATAGTTCCAGTGGCATTAACGTAGTTCCATCTCAACTCAGTGGCTTTTTCCTGCAATCATTCGAATAAAACCGAGTGCTCCCTCTCGGATCTCAACCTCAAACCACTTTCTTCTCTCTTTCTCTCTCTCTGTCTCTCTCTCTCTCTGTTTTCTCATAACTCATGAAAATGCAGAACCTTAAACTGCAACTACTCTTACTCCTCTCAGTTTCAACCTTTCAGGCTGTTTTCTCCTTCACAAATGGTTAGTTCTTATTATCTTCACTTTAATTTCTTTCTTCATTCTTACATCAATGTTACAACTTTGAAGCAACCACCATTTACTAATGTACCATGATAAGATCCAACCATTCAATGCAACTTGTATAGTCATATTCTCCAAATCCTGTTATTCAGATTTGTAACTAGGAGTTATTGTTGGAGATTTTACATCAACTAAAGATTATGACATTTTATAAGAAATAAGTAAGTAATAAGTAAGTGCAAACCTTATCTTATAAATCGATTATAAACCGATTTTATGAATTGAATTAGGTAAATCTCATCTTATAAACCGATTTCATGAACAATGAGGTTGAGATTATAAATCGATTTTATGAAGTTGAGTTAGGTAAATCTCATCTTATAAATCAATTTCATGAACAATTTTATGAGGTTGAGATATGCTTAAATTTAAATGGTTATGAAATTAGTTACACTATTTCTTCACTGAAGATAGTGCATCAATAATTTGTATGCTGTTGTTTATATGTTTTGAACTAAGAAACCTTCAAGTTTTTTTAAATGATACAAGTTTTTTGGTCATATCTTAAGCCCTTCTGTTATCATACTATTAGCATGCAGCAGAATTAACCTTCAAATTTTCGTTCTTCTAAAACAATTTCCTGTTCCTAGCTAGTTAACAAAGTATCAGTTCAGTTCTATCACACTTTTCAATTTTTATATATAAATTAATTTATATATAGATCTAATTTTTCACGCTACACTCATAAATGGTTACTTTTTGTTTAAGAAACTCTACAGAACTCATCTACCAGATGAATTCTCTAATTTTAATGCAGTCGTTTGAATATTCAGAAAATTTATAAAAGAAAAAGTATAAATATATATAGTTTGTCACACTTATTTATCTCTAGCCAAACCAACAAGTCTTATGGGTTTCGTAATTAATTCAATATTTTAATTACTCATTTTTTTCTATATTGAGAGAATAATTTTTACCTCTGCACCGTTAACCGACGTCTAAAAAACATGTTTTTTTGCATTAAAAAATTGTATAAGGAAAATTTCTTACTAAATGGACCATCAACTTTATGCATATTTATTTACATAATCTTACTAAGATAATTAATATATATATATAATTGATGTGGCGATAAAGATCTGATAATAAAAATACCGACAAATTGTAAGGATTTACGAAAGCCTGAAAATCTTTTCACATGGCTTAGTCATGTTTTCACGTGGTCACCTGCACTTGTTTCTTGCACATGGAACACGACAAAAAGTGGTTTTGAAAACAAAAAAATTGTTTGATTTGTTTTTAGAGTGACACACCAAGTGTTTGTGAAAATTCAGGGTTGTTGCCAAATGGGAACTTCGAGAGGGGCCCAAAGGCATCAGAAATGAAGGGTTCGGTGGTGATTGGGCAGAATGCGATTCCTAACTGGACGATAACGGGGCTGGTCGAATACATAAAATCAGGACAGAAACAGGGTGACATGTTGCTGGTTGTGCCTGAGGGTGACTATGCAGTGAGACTTGGCGATGAAGCTTCCATCAAGCAGAAGGTGAAGCTGAATGAGGGGTTTTTCTACGCCATCACGTTCGGTGCTGCTAGAACCTGTGCACAAGAGGAGAAACTTAATGTCTCTGTGGTTCCAACCACTGAGAAGAGGGACTGGGGAATCATCCCCATTCAGACCATGTATGGTAGCAATGGTTGGGAGTCTTTCACTTGTGGGTTCAGAGCAGATTTCCCAGAAGCTGAAATTGTCATCCATAACCCTGGCAAAGAAGAGGACCCTGCTTGTGGTCCCCTCATCGATTCTGTTGCCCTCAAGGTTTTGGACCCACCCAAAAGAACCAGAGGTAAATAACAATACTCCATGACTTACCACTGTAACACAAACACCGAAATGGATACTGACACGACACGAACACTAATATAGAACACTAAGTATAATCTCAAACACTGATACTGATATAGCACAAACACAAATGGACGACATGAACACTAATATAAAAATACGTATAATTTCAAACAGTGACACTGACACTAATATAACACAGATATTGATACAAAAATACGTATAATCTTTATAATATAGGATACTTTATTGATATGTGTCATACTAGTGTCGTATAAGTGTGAGTGTCCGACACGTATATTAAACACGAACACACACAATGTAAGAGGTGTGTCTGAGCTTCTTACTTTTTCCTAATACTATCATAGTCTTTGTAGCACAGATACTTACTGATATAGCACAGACACTCAAATGGATACTGACACGACACGAACATTAATATAAAGATACGTATAATCTCAAACACTGACACTGACACTAATACGACACGGATACTGATACAAATATACGTATAATCTTTATAATATAGAATACTTCACCGATATGTATCATACTAGTGTCGTATAAGTGTCGTGTCCGATACGTATATCCGATGTGAACACTAGCTATTATGAGCTTAGTAATTTTTCCTAACTTTATTTGTGTGCATTTTGTATTATGCAACAAGTTTTAAAAAGTGGGTGTTGAACATGGTGCAGCTAATTTGCTGAAAAATGGAAACTTCGAAGAAGGGCCATATCTGTTCCCAAACTCGTCTTGGGGGGCATTGATCCCACCCCACATTGAGGATGCTCACAGTCCCTTACCAGGGTGGATAGTGGAGTCTCTCAAGGCTGTGAAGTACATTGATTCAGATCACTTTGCAGTGCCTGAGGGAAAAAGAGCCATTGAACTTGTTGCAGGGAAAGAGAGTGCCCTTGCACAGGTTGTGATCACCACAATCGGAAGGGTCTATGACCTCACTTTCGCTGTGGGTGATGCCAACAATGCATGTGAAGGTTCCATGATCGTGGAAGCATTTGCAGGCGCAGAAACTGTCCAAATTCCATATCAATCTAAGGGCAAAGGAGGTTCTGTGAGAGGGAAACTTCGGTTCAAGGCTGTTGCAACACGAACACGTCTCAGGTTCCTAAGCACATTTTACACCATGAAGAGTGATAACTCTGGTTCTCTCTGTGGACCAGTGATAGATGATGTAAAATTGCTGAGTGTTCGTTATCCCAGACGTGCTTGATCATGAGATTCCACAGCAAATACAGTGAAAACAGGTGCTTGATTGTTGCAGTTGAGCATATATAGTAGATGATTCTGGTAATAATATATAGAAGAGTGAGCATTGATGAGTGAGTGAGTGAGTTTACCATGTATCTATTTTTCCATCAAAATCAAATGCACTGCTGAGTCAGAGAGAGTTCTTCCATTAATGCAACTCAAATTCAACATCACTCTTCCCTATACTAATTTAAAGGAATCAATTTTTACAACAAAATATTGATTTTTTTTTTGTATGATTAGTTCCTTTTATTGTAACATTTTTTACAAGAGAGTTAACTGGTTTAAAATAAAATAAAAAATTAATATTTAAATATGACATGTTTTAATATTTACACTAAAAAATCATTAAAAATAAAAAATAAGAGGATCGAACATTTTTTGGGACTCTTTTTTAAATTTGAAAAATGTTGGTTGATCGTGTATTTCATTCTAGTTCGATAATTCAGAGTATCATTTTTCTAGTTGATACCTTTTAATTCCATATTCGAAGTTGCAATTGAATCGATTCAATACATTTTTAAATGTAAACATTGGTGTTATATTTTTAAAAAATAATTAAACATTGGTGTTATATTTTTAAAAAATAATTAGTCACTATATTGATTAAATTATATACTAATTTAAAAATTATAAAATTATTCATATATAAAATAATTTATATTATTAATAAAAATTTATAAAATAAATTTAAATTGTTATCTAAATTAGTTACTTAAATTTTTAGTTATTAATTTAGAATTAGTTTTTAAAACACTGATAGAGACTAATTTAAAATATAAGATAGTGACTAAAATCTTAATAACTAATAATTAAATAATAATTTAAAAATTGTTTTATATTTAAGTTATTTTAAAGATTAAAAATCTATTTAATTGATAAAATAGTTTTTAGTATAGTCAAATAATAATTAATTATTTTATTTCTAAAATTAATTTTTATTTAATAATTTTTTTAATATACACACAAATATCAATATATAAAGTTTGCTGAAAAGAAATTATACATATTTTTTTAATAACACATTCTTACAATTTATTTTCTCTATTTCCCTGTTCCATTCTAGTCATATTACGGTTTAGGCATTAAAATGGTTTTGTTTATCATAATAAATGAAAAATATATATATGTACAAATTTGGATAAGTTGTGGATTGTTAACATGGCTTCATTTGATACGATTTCATACTTAATACATCAATTGTTTATTTCATATATTGTTACACACAAATTTTAATAATACTTAGTTTAATTTATTAGAATTAAGACTACATCATTTTCTTATTTCATATACTGTTATACATAAATTTTAAATAAATTGTTGCTTAATTTAACTTATTAAATTTATACATTCATCTTTAATAAACTCAAATATTATCGTAAAATAAATTAACCACAATTTAATTAAATCCTAATTAAAATCATGTTTAGTCAACATGATTTTTTTGTGAAAATTTTAAATTAAAGTCAACTTATTATGATACGACTTTAATATTTTACTCTATTGAAGTTAAAGTTGATGTTATATTGTATTAGTACGACATCTTCTAAACAAAATCATACTAATAAGGCAACTTATCTAAACTCTCTGAATAAATTTTATTCTGTCCATTAAAATATATTATTAAAAATATTAAAAAAATCTAAAAAGTTATTGCATAATTGCATAAAATATATTAAAGTGTATGACTTAAGATAACATAACTTTTTTTAATTAATTTCCATGTCGTGAAACTAATTTGATAAACATATGACAATCTTTAAAATTTGATGCTTTAGTGATCAAATAAAAAACAAAACACTTCCAAAAATATATATATCTTATTCTTTTTATCACTTTTAACTTTACACTTAAAAAAATTATTAAATAAAAACTAATTTTAAAAATAAAAATAGTTATTTACTATTTGATTAAATTAAACATCATTTTATAAATTAAAAAATTTATTGGTATTTAAAATAATCTCTATTATTAAAAAAAAATTATAAAATGATTTCTAAATTAGTATTTAACAATTAACTATCAAAATTTTAACGACTAATATTTTAAATTTTAAATTAATTTCTATTAATTTTTTAGGTACAATTTAAAATCTAGAATATTATTCATTAAAACACTTAAGTTACAAATACTAATTTAGAAACCATTTTATAAATTTTTTTAATAATAAAAATCACTTTAAATCTGAATAATTTTTTAATCTTTAAATTAGTATATAATTTAATTAATATAGTGACTAATTATTTTTTATTTCTAAATTTAATGTTTTTTTTACTGTGATAATTGATTTTTTTTATATAGACTAGGATAAATCTTGTGTATATTTGTTACCACCTACAAATATTCTACTAGACTTGGACATGGTTATTAAATAAAGAAATGGGTTTTGTGATTTTCATATTTAACTTTTTCCATACTAAAATATATATAAAAAAAATTAATTTGGTAAGAATAGTTGTGAGAGAAAGCCAAAATTAAGAAGGTTTGATCAGAGATTTGTTTGACTGGCACGTGCGATGGGGGTGGCTCACGTGGCAATGTTGGCCTCTTCTTGAGGTTTGGAAGAGCATTGGTGCGATTCACATTGAAAGTGTGAAGGAGCATTTCTGCAGTAGCTGTTGTGAACGAGAACGACGTTTTCTATAGCCACCATTTCCTCAGATCGATAACCCTAATCATGTTCCGGAGAATCCTCTCTTCTTCCAACCTCAAATCCCTGCACACGGCGCTCTCTTCTCCCCGTCTCCGATTCGCCGCCCCTCCCCTCACCCGCCACCTCACCGCTCAATCAGGTATTCGCTCTCTCCCTTTATTTTCCCGATTCAATTGCACGCTTCTGTTTTTCTTCAATTCAATTTCATTTCGCTTGTTCTTATTCCAATCAGGCGCTTCTTCCGTCAGAAAGCGCGTCGAAGATGTCGTGCCAATTGCCACCGGCCACGAGCGAGAGGAGATTCAGGCCGATCTCGAGGTATTTTGGATTTTTCCCTTGCAATCGACGATATCAATCGAATCTGTTCATATAACATGTCAGAAGAAGATTTGGATTGATTGTGCCTGTTTGAAGAGATTTCTTTATTGAATATCCTGATTTTTTTTTCAATTTTAGTCTGCTTTTTTACATTTCAATGGATTTATTTTTTGTTTAGGGGAGGGATATTCTTAAAATCAACCATCCTGAAGGTCCTTTCGGCACAAAGGTTAGTGTTATTGCCTTATAAACATGCGTGCGTTTAATGTTTTGTATTGAGTTATTTAACTTTCTATCGGATGTGTAATGTGCAGTCTAATTACTTAAGAGCGCATTATAAGTACTCTATCGCTGTCTTGTTGTCCTTTTGTTTCATTTAGTTGTTTTAGACCAGAATTATATCTTAATCTAACATTATCGTTTAAAACAAAATATTTTGATTGGCTTAATCTGTACAGAATAAAGTCATTAGCACAGTTTTGGATTATATAATCAAATTGTAAAAATATGTAGAACGCTGAAGTGATAAAATGACTGTTGGGTTTGGGAGCGTTACTAATTACTATAATGTATACTGAATTTAATGTAGAAGCAATTCTCTAAAGCTGTTGCTCTGACAGGATTTGTGAAGGGCAAAATATGTATACACGCATACTGAGTTTAGTGTAGGAGCTATCATCTGTACTTGGTTTTAAGATAAAGATTAAAGAATAAGCATGATGCTAGAAAATCGAGGGGATCTATAGCTTGTTGAGCTTTTACCCAACCACAATTTGAGAGTTTCCTGACATTAAACAAAACAGACTTAAACTACAGGTATAGTTGTCGCTATGCAACTTGAATTTGAACTGAGGAAATCCTCTTCATTATCTCGTATCAAGGGATCTGATGTCCTAGCCATTTCTTTTTTCCCTTCTTCCTTCTTCCCTTTTGTAAGTGGAAATATTGATTTGTGTGTGTCCTTTTAATAAGTTCCGTTGATTCATGTTGCCCGATATATAACTGTTTTGAAGTGTGTTTGATATATGACTTCTCTGTTGTTTGTTTTGGTAGGAAGCACCTGCTATTGTTAAATCTTACTATGACAGAAGGATAGTTGGATGCCCAGGAGATGAAGGTGGTAAGTGTTCGTTGTCTTTCTCTATGAATCTGTGTGCATGCCTTTTCATAATCTGTTGAAAAAAAATACTAGATCTTGGTATCATTGTGAGGTGAAAATTCCCCCTTTTCTGCAGAAGATGAGCATGATGTGGTATGGTTTTGGCTGGAGAAAGGCAAGCCTTATGAATGTCCAGTGTGCACACAGTATTTTGAGGTAAGTTGGGAATCACATTTAGAATTTGTTGATACCATTGTGACTTACCATGGTATATTTTGAGTTAGATGTCAAGATATGTGATTATGTAGATTGAAAATATTCGAATTGTTTGGATGCTCCCATTAGATCTGTGTGTCATCACACACTATGGGTCCCTTTCATTTGTTACCCAATATTATGAATTTCCCTGACAGACTAAACTAAGATTATCTGACAATTATTTGCTTGGTTTTTGCAGTTATAGCATGCTATACTGTCTTGTGTGTATGTGTGATTCCTATTTTAGCAAAAAAGGACATTTTAAATTGATGGGGAATCTAACACGTTTAAATTTCACAATTTATTGCGTATGAGTGTCAATCCGGTTTAACCTAAAAAAAGTGAAAAGTCAGAAGAACAAGCCTTTTGGCTCCAGAAGCAATGAAGTAGGGCGTACTTAATTTAGGTTAAAATTAAAATTTTATTCATGTTGGATGGGAAATTTTACAGGAACTGATTTGTTATTTCCTGTTAGTGTCACCACTCATCAAGGCTTCATTTAGCTGGTATTATGTTTGATTTAGAGAAACTGTATGTTGTTTCCCTACATCATAACTACATGCATAGAAGATGCTCTACGAACTATAATTTCTCTTCTGGTTGGATTTATCGTCACTGCTTCTGGATATGGTTATGAAGTTGGTGCAGTCCAGCATGCTTACAGTTTTTTGGTTTATGAACTACAACTTGAGAGTTCCAGTAAACTGGACACTGAATAATCTTAAATTGTACTCGTGTCACAAACCTAAAATTCTAGTTGGATTACAACATGTTTGTTACTTTGATGGTTGCATTACTGCCCATTAAAACTAATTATTTGTTTTTTCTTCACAGCTCCAAGTGGTCGGACCTGGTGGTGATCCTTATGGACATGGCGATCATCATTGATTTCATCTTACAATTTTCTTACAGAAATAAAATTTGCAAAGAGAAGGGAGAAAATTTCATCTCTCAAAATTACGAGGCCTTGTTTTGATTGGTCTATCTATACCTTGCAGTTTTGCGACTTTAGAATAGAAGTTTTGTCAGTATTTACTAGACTCATGCTGGTCATTTCATTGAGCTATCAAATCCTGCAAGGATTTTTTTGACTCTGCCAAATAATTGATAGCAACACTGATTCTTTGGCGATTCTTGAATGTGTAGAGCCTTCAACTATTTTTTGCACCCCTAAACCACTAAAGGGAGTAAGGGACTACCAATTTGATCCAATTGAGTCATTTTTTGGTTCCATTTTTGTTAAATTATGCCTAACCCCCCTGTGCTGTGTGTTTTACTTAACATTTTAACTTAAATGTCGATTTTTTTTTGTTAATCACCAAGATCCTTTCTGAAGAAAATAAAGCATGGTGTATTATAGATGATACTTTTGTTTCTTAATCAAAGGGTTAAGAGTACAAAAGTAATATTTGTTGTTAGAAATTAGTTGTTGGTTTTCAGTCAGGGAAATCATCATTTTCAAAATGTATCGTTTTTTGACTTAATGTGTGTATATAAATAGTAAACCTGGTCATATAATGCAGTCAGTTTTTTAAGAAGAAAGTAATTAATTTTATGAAAACTGTTTTAATTAAATAGTTTTGAAGTATAATTAGATTGTCGATTCTTTTCACCTTGTTATTTTAAGAAGCTGCAACAAAAACATACGATTATTTTAAGAAATAAGGTATTATTTGGTGTAAAAAGCATAAAGGATCCAGCATGTGCATATAAAAATATTAGTATGACATAGCATGTTATTAGTATGACATTGGTAGATAAAAAGTTGTAGAGTCATGGGATGATAGAAAGTTTAAAGAGGTAAAATATTTTGTCCATTTGAAATATTGTGGTAAAATAAAAAGGTTTTTGGTTATTGAAATAATTCAGTTTTAAGTAACTATGTTATTAATGTAAAATATATACTATTTTTTTAAACTGAAAATGATGATTAGTTGAAACATGTAAATTATTAATTTAAAGTATTTGATAAAATTAAGTGCTGAGTTAATTGCTAAAAATGTAAAAAAATATATTATAAGTTGTATTCCTAGTTTTAGATAAAAAATTATTTTAAATAGTTATAAGTTTAATACTTTTAGTTAATGGTTATAAAAAAGTGTCTTAGTTATTTTTTAACTCTTATTTTGTTTGGTTAAAAGATAAAATATTTTATTGAAAATAAAAAGAGTTAAACATCTTAAAAATTAAAATAAACCATTAGATATAAAAAAAAAAAGACAGTGAAAAACTATAAATTCAAACACTGCTTCAAATATTATGTAAGAAAAATGTCACAAGATAATGGGATAAACCCATTACTAAATGTCTTACTCTAGTAAAATTAGTAAAAATAAACTATAAACTAACTAAAACGAGTTTATAAGTGTAATTACAATAATAGGTTTTATTATTTCATCATCACAACATAAGATAATCCAACATGGTTTAGTTAAATTTAAATTAGTAACCATTTATTTAAGATAATCCAAAAGCATAACATTTAATGATTATGAGAGGACAAAACATGAAGTGCAATATATCAAAATGGCTTATCATTTGTATTTGACTTTCAATGATGAACTCAAACTTCTTTTTTAACTTTTAAACAAGTTTTGTCTTTTAATTATATTGGTCCACACTAACATCAAACCATATCTTGAAATCTGCATAGCAATCTAAATCTACTTTTTTAGCCAAACTAATAATGACATATTTACACTTTCAAGGAAAAGGATTTATTCACAGAACAATTTAAGAAATACTCTAATCCCTATATAAAAAAAAGTTTTTAAATTCAGTAAGATGAGAAAAATTTCGCAATATCAAATATTAAAAATCATCCATGAGAAAAAAAAAACTTAACAAATATAACAAATTCATTTTTTACTTGATAAATATATCATAATACCAACAATTGATTTTATAGACCTTAATTGTTTTTTTTTCTTTTTTTTCTAATGTATACTCTACTTGTTCATGTCCATTAAATAAGCATGCATATATAAATAATATTAAATAATTATGTTTATAATTAATTATAATATATTTTGTTATAGTTTAGAAGAGAAATATGGTTGAGGTCTAATAGTGTAATTATTATTTTATATAAGAGTTGAAGCACTCTTAAATGTTTATGTTTTTTTTTAATTTTTTAATTTTTTAATGATTAAAAAATATCATCATTTAATATTCACACAATTTTCCTTAATTGTATGTAAAAAATTGTTACCTAATGCAATTTCTTTTCACACTTACAATATAATTTTGTTATCTAAGAATAATATAATTAAGATAATATCACCTTTATTATTCAATACACTCTAAGAAAATCATTAAATAGAAACTAATTTTAAAAGTAAAAAATAATTAATTGGTATAGTGATTAGAGTAACAAAATTATTGATTTCTAAATTAGTTTATTATTGATAAATAGTTTCTAAATTGATATCTAATTAGTTACCAAAGTTTTTAAATAGATACTAATTTAAAAACTATTTATAATAATAAAAACAAATCTAGAAACCAATAATTTTTTTAGTCTTTAAAATAGTCTTTAATTTAATCACTATAGCATCTAATTATTTTTGTCTCTAAAATTAATTTCTATTTAGTGATTTTCTTATGAATATATATTTGAGTAATCTCAGTTTTAAAGGCAGAAAATTAAAGGTGTTGTGTTTCTATAACTTTTTAAACAATCTTTTGCTACATGTTTGAGATTTCACACCAAGATATGCCAAAAGTAATATGAATAGGAAAGGCTGCAAGGCGTGGTGCAGGTTGTGCTTTTCCATATAATTTTTTTATAAATGTTTAGAATGTTGAAGTCATTAAGTCAATCATATATAAAGGTAAGTTCTTTCTCACATATCATTCTATATTACAATAAAGTTAACAAGGCAATAATAAATAAATAAATTTCCATTTTAAAATGAGTATAGAAAAAAGTAGCATCTTTTCCCACCAAGTTAAGCATGGTTTCAATATATAAAATCCTCCTTTTTTGTTTTAATACATGAAATTGTTTGGTTTATTCTCATCCAAAAACTTTTGAATGACAAAAAGTGAAGCTAGAATCTAGCATGCCTAGTCAATAGGCCATAGATAAGGCCTTCCCCTCTTGGTTTAGATCATGATCTTTGTTTTCATAAGTCAAAATAAATAAATAAATATAAGTATTTTAAAAATATTTCAACCTTATTATAAAAAAAAAAAAGTCATAAAGAATCCTCGTAACATTTTAAAAAATTGACTTTTTATATTGGTACTCCTAAAAATCCAAATGATAATGATAAAGCTAATTAGTAATACAAAAGGGATGTTTAAATTAAAAATCTAACATTAAAATCTTTATAAGGTGAAATTATATATTTGTGGTTGGTTTGATAGTGATCTGATAGCAAGTGGTTTGTCCAATAAATTTTAATTAAGATAGATTTTAAATAACTATGATACCATATTAAAAAATAGATTTTAAGTCTAATTTAACCTTATAAAATCGACATATAAAATGATATTTATAGTTTTATATTGTGAAATATGATTGTTTCTAGCCGAAATCCAATACTTATGAAAGTTTTGAAAATGGTTAAGTTTTTTTTTTTTTTTAAGGTGAATGCAGAATTTGGCATTGAATCTCACTTAAATTAACTTATACTCTCTTGAGAAGACATTGGTGTGTGTAGAATTTGTGGTTTGGGTTAAATTTTTTATAAAAAAAATCATGTTTTTGTTGATGAAGCAAAGAATTTTGGTATGTGCATGCCAGCTTGTAGCAAATGAGATCTGGAAAAAATAGAGTAAAGATTTAAGATTTAGAAGTTTTTCAATTGTGTACTCAATTATGTTCCCTTTACTGAAAAGCTTTACCTATTTTGAGCCTCCCAATCTTAAAGATGAGAGTACTTTAATCTCCAATAACAAGCTAGTGCCAACACCATCTCTTGTCTCCTCATAACACAAACGCTCCTCCTTCTACTATTCTTTTTTTAATGCATTTTCAACCCTTTCTCTTTTTCACAAAAAAAAAAAATTCACTCTTATATATTTTTATTTCGAGGTTAATTTCAATTTAACAAGAAGGAAAACTTCATCACAAAACAAGACTAATACCTTAAATTTTAATAATCATCCGTCATCACTTGAACAGTGGAATAAGACTTTAAGTATAACAAAATTCTCCCTTTGAGAATTTAACTGTGCTAAGTCAAACTCAAAGTTATTTCGGTTTAATTGGAATAATTTCATGTCAATTGATTCACACGAGTGGTGGTAAATTAATGAAATTTTCCTTATCCGTCTCTAATTTATTTATATAAAATGTATAATTTAAAAAAAAATAGTAATGCATATTTGTTTTTGACAAGGAAGTGAGCCTTTTTTTATTATATTATTTAGATTTTCAATCAAGAGGTGCAAAAGCAAAATAGTTTTCGTGGAATTCCTAAAGAAATATCTTTATTACTAAAGCAGACAAGTTTAAAGCCACAGCAGTTAAAAGAAACAAAAAAAGTGTTACACATTTTTATTGTTGGATCGTGTGTTAGGACAAAAGTAGTGAATGAATGAGAACTATAAACATTCATTCACTTTTTTAAGTCCAAACTTGCCTATGTTATAAAGGATAACTCACGTGTTATAGTTCTAACTATTAATTTATGATGAAAATCTCACATCGACTAGAGATTAGAATATTTATAGTATATACGTGGGTGCAAACCTCAGTTTAAAAGTCGATTTTATAAGATTAAGTTAGACTTAGTTTACTTCTTAATATGGTATCAGAGTCATTTTGAGTTTATCTTAACGAATGTTTGTTGATCTTATCAGGTCACCCGACTGTTATTTCATATATATATATATGCAAATCTCACTTAAAAGTCAATTTTATAAGATTGAATTAGACTTCTTAATAAGTTATGTAGTGTTTTGATTACTAGACTAACAATCTTCATCATATATCATGAAAGTTTTGACACTAGGTAAAAGAATTTGGTCCATGACTCACGAGTTTTCCATAGCTTGATGACATCTCCCATCTTGAACTTTTCATGTTAGTTCAAAGTCTCCATCAATGCAAGCAATGAATGGTGGTAAAAGTAGATAGTGGACAGAAGGAAGATTTCCAAGTAAGCTTGCATAAAAGTTGAATTTTATAGGGGGACACACATAGTGGTGCACAATGAATGTACTCATTATAACCTATGCATGGTCATCTACCTCAGTAAACCTCAAGTTTATCTTCTTCAGCCTCTGATGTATGTTAGGTGCACCTTTCACTTTGCAATTAATATCATATTACTGTTGTTTTGAGAATCAAAGCTGCAAATATTTGCACAACTTATAGAGATGGAGAAACGAGAAAGTCATATCATATACCAATAAAATAAGATGATGAGTGAGATGTAATTGGAGTCCACTAAGACCCTAGCTAACTGACAAAACAAAACATATGCAAAAGTAAAAATTATGCTTATAGTTCATCACATTGAGACTTAATAAACAATGGGCTTACCTCTGTTATGTTTCCTAAGATTCCTTTTGGGGAAGATCATGACTTTAACTTCTGTATTTTGATATTCTAAATGTCTGCTAAACAGATGAAGTTTTTTGTTAAGAGTGAACTTTAAGCCTAACTCAACTTCATAAAATCGGCTTATAAGATGAGGTTATAAGGTGATGTAGGATCTTACACCGGCTACTAACTCGTCATGTGTGGAAATATATGTTATGCATGATCTGATAACGATCCGATAGTGGTTGACAAGATAAATCCAATAAGCTCTCGCTACGATAGACTTTAAATGGTTCTGATACCATGTTAAGGAGTGGACAACCTAACTCAACTCCATAAAACAAGCTTATAAGGTGAGGTTTGCATTCACTTATAAGGTGATGTGGGATTCCAACAGTTTTAGAAGGTTATTTTTCACCTAAATGGGTAAAAGAGAAGCTTTGTTACCATTATTATTTATCATTATGCTTTAGACCAGGTTTATAGCCTTTAGACTTGTTTTTTTTCATGTGTATAGATAAATAAAACTCTTCTTTGGGTGGGGTTAGAACAACTTTGATTAGTGGCAAGCAAGAAAACAACAAAAAAAAGGAAGGTTAGAACGAAAAGCTTACTTACTTTTTGTTGTCAATTCTAATTTGAAATCCCTGCTAAGTTCCATAGATTAATTATCATATCCCGGGTACAAGAAAGAAGAGGCAAATACCAATAAACTTCAGTTCCTTTTACAAGTGCAGTTCTTGGTGATTTCCATTTTTTTTCTTGAGTTCCTTTTAGTGGGAAAAAATTGAAAGAACTTTAATTTGAGGTTAATGGTTATCCATCAATCATGCAGAAAATCATAAACAAATGAATGTGAAAAGATTTGTTTTTACAAACTAAGGTTATTCTTCATTGTTTCAGTGATATTTCTTTTGTGGTTATTTTTTGGCCATTTCTCACTCTATGTGAGAGTGAAGAGCTCTCTCTTGTAGTTGTGCAGCTTAGAAATGGATGATTGTGTTATTCTATGCTTTGATTCTCTGTGCTCATAAAGGTTTCCTTCTTTTGTCCTTGTCTTTGTCTCTCACCTTTTCATGGATACCCTTCTAGACTGTTGCAGCATCACTATATATACATTGCAATGCATATTCACACGTTTCATTCCAACTCTACCATACCCTTTTGGGTGTAAAGGGGCATCACCATCCTACATTTTCTTCATATTCATTGCAGTTGTAGTAGCTGGGGTGCTTCTGCTTCACCAATTACTTCAAACAGTAAAATGAGTCATGCAATGGGCTCTGGTTTGTTCTTTTTCTCCACTTCATAGTCCTTTATCCTTCCTTGCATCTACTATGAATTAGTCTTTAGATTTCTATCACTTGATTATAGGACCTTCTCTGTTCTGTTTTTATCTGTTATGTAAACCATTTGGTATACTATTTTCCTCTGGTTTCCTGCATTACTCACTATCTCCAAACTGAATATGCCATTGACTACTATGTTTTCTTTCTTAAAATTGCAGGCAGTAGAACCACTCTAAGAACTTTTGAGTTTGGAAAGACATATGTAGTGAGACCCAAAGGAAAACACCAAGCCACTATAATTTGGTTGCATGGTCTTGGTGACAATGGTTTGAGGTATGGATGCCATCATAGGCCATTCTAATGTTGTCACAACAATTACTTGTTCATTGTCCTATATTTGCTTTTCTTCTTGGTGGATCCTTTCACTTCTCTTTTCCTTTCTACCTCTCATTATAATCTTTAATGTTCTCTGATGAGTGTTAATATGTTGACAACCTTGTACCAGATTACAATTCACACAACTGTACCAGATTAAAGCTGTCAAAAGAAACTATTTTTGTTGAAATGCAGCAATTTTGTATTGACATTTGGACTCTGGTGTAGGATTATTGACATATGAGCACTCTTTTTAATATTATACCTTTTTCTTCACCCAACCTCTCTTTTTCCTTTTCTTTTTCACTATTCTCTCTAGTGGCACATGTGAATGAATTATTTCATGTTGAATTTTCACACAATTCAACACGTGAAATGTTTTTGCCTATTTCTATATATAGA
Source organism: Phaseolus vulgaris (assembly GCF_000499845.2). Lineage (NCBI taxonomy): Eukaryota > Viridiplantae > Streptophyta > Magnoliopsida > Fabales > Fabaceae > Phaseolus > Phaseolus vulgaris. The sequence continues at coordinate 40,057,815 of NC_023755.2, forward strand.
CTCTAAATATGTGGGTCATGAATCATAATTAACATTGGTTGACATCATGAGTACTAAGATAGACACAAATTTTTCACATGACCATGTCTCATGAAAATGCAACATTAGAATATTCATTGCTGAATCCCCACTCCCATCCTCCACCTTCACAATCTCAACTTCCATCAAGCTCTCATCAAGGAGTTTAAAGGCTGGATCCAGCTTTCACTTCTTTCCAATCTAAAACCTTTGTACTATTCTTTTTCTTTTTTGACAGGATAATGTATTACATGAATCAAAACTGGTACATTCTAGTAATGCTCATTACAGTGTTTACTATGTTCATGAAAACACCATTGAGTTTGAACATTTCAAAACAGTGTCATGCTAAAGTGGGGGAAGTTTTAAACTTCCTGTGTTACACATTCCTTTTCCATGCATGGTTGAGTGCTTTATTCTAACAATGTTATCAAGCAAACCTTGGCTCCTAATGGATGTGTTATATTTACTTTCTTATATAAAACTTTCATATCATTAAACTTTCATATTCGACATCACTATGTAACGCGGCATCACTAAACTTTCTTATTCGACATCACTTTTCATATTCGACATCATTATGCAACGTGACATCACTAAACTTTCATATTCGACATCACTATGCAACGCGACATCACTAAACTTTCATATCCGGCGTCACTATGCAACAATTGTGTTATATTTACTTATCAGTGACATTCTTATCTGATCTTAAGCTTTGTTTATTGTAGCTCATCTCAGCTTTTGGAATCCCTTCCACTCCCAAATGTAAGAACTTTATACATTGAATCAGTTTGAGGTTAACTTGATTCAATTAGTTTGTTTTTGCGCCAATATTTCCAAATCCAATTGACATGATGCAGATAAAATGGATTTGTCCAACTGCCCCCACCCGTCCTGTGGCCATACTTGGTGGTTTTCCATGCACAGCATGTATGACATACATAAACTTTTCTGTTGCTACCCTTTTTGAATCAAATCATCACTATGTAATCTGAGACTTTTGTAGTCATGAAAAAGAACTGTAATTTGCTTAGTGGGTCATTAATCAGGGTTTGATGTGGGAGAACTTTCAGAAGATGGCCCAGATGATTGGGAGGGTTTGGATGCCTCAGCAACTCACATTGCTAACTTGTTGTCAACAGAGCCTGCTGATGGTAAACTCTCAAGACCATATAACATCAATTTAGACATCAAGTTTTTTTGCAATTTTACAATGTCCCACAACATCATTTCCGTTTTATGATTAGTTAAGAAAATTGATTAATCTCTGTTTTATTAATAACGTCCATTTATCTTTAACTTTGAAATAGGTTTCTTTTTTCTTTAAACATATATAGAGTTCCTAGATAGATATTAGAGCATTTTATAACATATAAGTGAATGGAAACTTCATTTTATAAGTCGGTTTTATAAGATTGAGTTAGTTTTAAAATTCACTTCTTAATATGGTATAAGAGTCATTTAGATTTATAATCTATCCTAACGAGAGTTTGTTGAACTTATCATACCACTTATTATTGAACCATACATAAATATATAGTATTATGCATGAGTTAATCTTAATGTAAAAAGTGCTATCAGAGTCATTTAAATTTATTGTCTATCATGACGAGAGAGTTGGTTAGACTTATCAGATCACTTATTATTGAGTTAAGTTTGTTAGACTTATCAGATCACTTGTTATTGAACCATGCATAAATATATAGTCTTACACACAAATTAGACTTGATCTATTGAACCATGCATAAATATATAGTCTTACACACGAATTAGACTTGTTAGATCACTTGTTATTGAACCTTGCTAATTAGACTTATTAGATCACCATAGTCATACACAAGAATTAGACTTATCAGATGAACCATTATGCATAAATATAGTCTTAATTTTTAAAGTAAGAAGTGTGTTAGAAATATAGAGATTAAAATATATAATTGAATGGAAAACTTTATAATTTTGTAAGGTTAGGTTGAGATACGTTTGAAAGATTTATTTTGTTAAACAATGAATAATTATGTGATAGTGAAAGTTGCTATTGGAGGCTTCAGCATGGGTGCAGCAATAGCCCTATACTCTGCAACTTGTTTTGCCATAGGAAGGTATGGAAATGACATTCCCTACCCTGTCAATCTAAGAACAGTGGTTGGACTCAGTGGTTGGCTTCCCGGATCAAGGTATGCTCTAAAACTATTTCTTTCACTCATTTCACAGTTTCCTAACAATTCCACAACACTCCACACACTAATTCACATGCTACTTCTAGGACCTTAAGGAACAAGATAGAAGTATCACATGAAGCAACACGAAGAGCAACTTCATTGCCCATTTTGCTGTGCCATGGAATCAGTATGCATCATTAAACCAACAAGTTCAGTCATTTTTCTTGCTGGATTCCAATGTTCTTGCTTTGTACCATTTGTAGGTGATGATGTAATCCTTTACAAATATGGTGAAAAATCAGCTCAATCTTTATGCTCTGCAGGGTTTCGATATGTTGCATTCAAATCCTATGAAGGGTAATGAAATCATCCCTCTAATTGCTCTAATTGGTGATGAATTAGTTGAAGAATGTGTTCATCTTTTGTGTCTGTGATGTGTGCAGGCTTGGTCATTACACAATTCCCAGAGAGATGGATGAGGTTTGCACTTGGCTTAGTTCAAGGTTGGGCCTTGAAGGCTCCTCATAAGTCACTTAGTAAATATTATTTCTCACATTTTATTTTCTCAGCCCTTTTTGTAATGTTCCTCAACAATATAATATATGTATTTCCCACATTATATTTCTACTTTTGTTTATTATTCTAATTAAGAGATTATAACAATAACAAGTTTTATTTATATAAACATAGGATATAGTTAATATTGTAAATTTAAGGCGAATTGAACATAGTTGAAGGATAATAGCAGCTTATTTAAAAAGTGATGCTGCAAAAAGTGATGTGGTGTAGATAGTAACTAATTTCTGTGATGGGCTTCATCGTTCTGGCCCAGCCCAAGAGTTTGCTTCACGGCTTCTGTTGCACCTTGGGCCGCGCCCTTCACCTTCTCCCCTGTCTGCTGCAGGAAGCCTTGGGTGTTGTCCTTCCCTGATTGGGCCGATTCCTTCGTTGACTGGCCCATCTGTGAGGCCTTCCCTTGAGCAGCATCTTTGTTCTGTTGGGTCTTCTCCTTTGCCGCTTGGGAAGTGTCGGAAGTTTTGTCCTTCACAGCATGGGCCGTTTGTTGGGCCTTATCCTTCGCAGATTGGGCCATATCCTGGGCCTTGTCCTTTGCAGCTTGGGCCTTATCCCCAATATTGCCCACAGTCTGCTTGGTCTTTTCCTAGATCACCAAACAAAAACAGATTATATAAAGTCTCTTCCTGCACCTCTACACTTTTCTTCTTGCACCCCTACATTCTTCAAAAATACCAAAATTATCCTTTAGATGTTTTAGATGTTTCCAGAATAGTGGTTCTATAAGCCAAAGATGTTCCAGAATATATCTTTTCCATAACACATTTTTTTTAGTACCGGAACACATTACACTCTGAAAGTCATTTTTCTAAAGGGGGCAAAACAGTCTTTTCTGAAAGTGAAGGGTGAAAGTGAGGGGGTGCAGGAAGAAATTTGTAGAGGTGCAGGAAGAAGTTGCCTAAAAGAAACATACAGACCCAGTTTAAAATATTAATTATAAATTAAAAAAGGCCTAAAACAATATTAAATATACAATTTTTTTTTTTTGAACATTGGAAGCATGAATGGTAGAGAAAAAAAGATGAAAAATGGTTGATACCTCAGTTCGGCCCTTGGTTTCACCAGCACCGTAGCTTTGGTTATGGGATGCCATGTTTTCTTCAATCTCTATCTTTTTTTCTTTTTTTTTTCAACTCACTTTTGACTGTGTTTGAGTTGCTTTCTTTTCTGTCTATTTATAGCGCTTCGTGCCTTTTGTGGTACTGACACGTGTCCATCTTCGTGACACGTCTAAGGCACGTGCCACTCTTAAAATCGAGTGCCTTTTACTACCTTTCCATGCAGGGAATGAGCCTGTGGATTTTCGCCACGTGCTACAATCTCAAAGAAGACAGATAAGGAACAGAGAATAGAGACAAAAATGTTTTATTTTAAATAAGTCGGATCATACTCGAACACACCTTTAAATTATGTGTTTATCGGACACGACATTCGTAGATATATATAAAACATGTGAAATTCAAAAAGTATTTGTTAGATTTATAATAATTGTAGTACGGTTCTAACATAATTATAAAATTGAAAAATATATTAATTTTTTAAAATTTAAATTTTATTGTATAAATTGTTATTATGATTATAAAAATAAAAAACAAATTTTTATGAATCCATCATGAAAACATCTTTTTTTCCAAAAAATAATCTGAAGCATACTTGTGCACATAAATCCTTATTGTCAATTTATATAATTCATAATTATATAATATATAGATTTGTGTTCCGTATCCTACATTTTAGAGACTTTACGTATCTTGTATCCGTGTCGTATCAGTGTTTGTGTTTGTATTCCAAAGGTCATATCTCATATCAATTACAGATATTTTATAATATATAAGAAAGTAAAAATTCATCTAATTTTACAAGATTGAATTAATTTAAAATTTACTTTTTAACATGATATCATAAATCAGAGTTTGTTGATGTTGTGAGATTATTCATTATCAAACTACTTATAAATATATAATTTTATTTATGAATTTAAGACTCTCGAAGAGTGTGTTAGAGATTTTACATTGATTAATTAAGGATAAAAGCATTTTATATCACCTTATAAATTAATTTTACAGATTAAATTAAAATTAAAAATTTTCTTCTTAATACCTCTTATACATGTATGTTAGTATGAAAATAAATAGAAATTTTGATTTAAAATAAATAATATATAGAAATTATACTTTAATAATAATATATAGAAATTTATTTAAAATAAATAAATATAAAATATGAGACTTTCTATTTATTTATTAAAAATTATTAACTTGTAAAATATACACATTTATAATTCGGTCAAAGGAAAATATCACAGATAAATGGTAGAAAATGAATTAATCAAACTGCTCTTTTGCTTGAGTTAATGAGTCTGATATGAATAAATTTCGTGCTTATCTTTAATTGTGCAACTAAGCTTAAAATGCCGGAATTTAATTTAAAGCTTAGTTAAATTTTAAGTTCACAATAAATTTAGATACTTTTAATCACATTCTTTTAAAAAATTATTCTATTGAATATTTAAATTTTGTATAGTTAGTTGAATTTGTTGTGCATCGTTATTAATTACATTTCTATATGTAAAAAGTAAAAAATAGTTTAATTAAATTTTAACTTCTTTCATAAATGTAAGTATTTTTAATTAAGTTATTGTGAAAAAATGTGTTCTATTATATTGAATGCTCAAAATTTTAATATTCAATTAAATCTGTACCTTCAATTGGTTAATATAACCATTTGATTTTAGAGTTTCGAATAAAATACCATAAATTTGAACAACAAGACAAATAAAATTCAGAACCCTAATTATTTATATAAAAATAGTATAACTTGATTTTATAAATTAAATAATAAAACAAAATTCAAATCAAGACATAAAATAAAAACAATGAGGATTTTGGATTTTTTTTTTCAGTATTTTACCAGAGATTATAAAATTAAACTATTCATCTCCAATTAATGATAGAAATGTTATTATTAGTAAAATAGTTTTTAATATTTATACAAAAAGAAAATTATTGCATTTTTCATAAAAGTATATAATTTTATGACAAAAAGTATATTCAAATTATAATTGTCTGTATAAATTTTTATTGACGACATTAAATTTAATTTCAAAAGTAAATATATAATTAAATACATAATATGCTGTTTGATATTCTCATTTAAAAAAATCAATATTTTTTTTTCAAAACATGTCCATTAAAGGTATCCTAAGGAAAAAAAAATGTATTTCTTCATTCTAATGAAGCAACCTACTCTTTCAATAAACAATGGCTTTGGAATTGAAAAATAATTAATTCAATAACAAGTTAGACAGAAAACAGTGAATTTGATAAGGTTAAATAATCTGTATTAGTTTATGATTCAGAATTTGTTTGTGTTCTACAGCATTTATTAAATAATCTGGGATGATTTGTATTATGAGAAATGCTTGTCTTAACCGATATGGAAAAATTAGGTAAAATTATGTATTATTTTGAAAAAAATCATGTGGTGGTGATAAATTTGTTAATTTATCTATATTCATAAAACGTATTTTTATTATTTTTTTTAGAGTTATTTATTAATAAATATAAATTAATTATATATATTTTTGTTGATATATGTATTTTTGTCTAATTTTCTATTTTATTGTATTTTTTTTAAATTTGTTTCATGAAGTTGCAGATGATTGTTAATTAATGTGTAGCTCAGGTGTAAAGTTTCGTAATAAATGAGAGTAATATTTTTTTTTCATGTGGTAGCGGAAAATTGTTAATTGATGTTTGAGTCTAGTTGAGATGTCAAGCTTTTAAAAAAAATAGTAAAAATATAAGATGATTACATAACTAAACTTGATCAGTGTAAAAAATTGTGTTGCTGTGATAATTTATTTTCACAAATGAAACATTTATTAAATTTGCATTTACCGATTTACAGTAACATTAGGGTATTGCTGCGTGATGAAAAAAAGAATTATGAATTAGGAAGTAAGAAGAAGAAGAAGAAGAAGAAGAGAAGGTGAAGTGTTTGTTTGTGTTGCAGTGGTTTTCGAGTGAGGGTCAGAGAAGAAAGATAAAGAAAGAAGAGAGAGGAAATCGGAATCGGTGGGTCTAAGAGTATTGAAGAGAAGAACAAAGAATCAATTGAATCGAAAATGTCTCTAACCAGCGTCAAAATGTCGGAAGAAGTGTGGTTGAGTTGCGTCACTCATGCATTGTCCACTGAGACCGAAGAGATTATGGGTCTTCTTCTTGGGGACGTTCAGGTAATTTAACCTAACATCGCTTTTTTCTGTTATCAAGTCAATTGAAGATAAACGCAGCACGAACTTTGATTGATTATTGTGATGGATTGATTCAGCATTCGAAAAACGGGAACGTCACGGCATTGATTTGGGGAGCGTCGCCGCAGACGAGGTCTGATCGGCGGAAGGATCGAGTGGAAACCAACCCTGAGCAGTTGGCGGCGGCTTCTGCCATGGCTGACAGAATGACCACCGCCACTGGAACTACCACAAGGGTAATTGGTTGGTACCATTCGCACCCGCACATTACAGTTCTCCCTTCCCATGTTGATGTACGCACCCAGGCAATGTATCAGCTTCTTGACTCGGGATTTATTGGCTTGATTTTTTCCTGTTACAGTGAAGATGTAAACAAGGTTTGTCTTCAATGCATGGCCAAAACATTCTTCAATTCTAGATTTTCGTTAAGTTTATCGTCGTGTACCTTTGGACTGTGTTCAGGTAGGCAGAATTCAAGTAATTGCTTTCCAGTCATCTGATGGGAAGCAGAATCACATACCGAGACCTATACCGTTGTCTCCTATAAATAGAAGCCCTGTTATTGATATTGATTCATCGCCAAGTTCCTCAGAGAATTTATCAATACGACCTGGTTACTTCAAGGCAGAGAACTCTGTGCAGGACACCGGTGATTCAACAGGTGTTGGTGCTAGTAAGGTATAATTTTTCATATCTCAACATGATTTAAACTTTGGTATGCTGTGCTGGTGGTTGGTCGTAGAATAGATGGTGGTATTTAGAATGCTTATTATGCTTGAATGTAAAATTAAAAAAATGATGCAGCTTACAGACATTGTAATTTCTTTATTTGTTTTCTGCTTTTCAGTCCCAAGTTTAAACCAATCTCTAGATGATTTGAAAAGGCTAAAATACCAACATGACCGAATGGTTTTTAGTGTCCACCTCCATTGGTGTTTTTGTGGTGTATTCATTCATATCATGACAAAGTTTTCGATGCAAGATACTTGAACCAACAAGCTTTAGAATCCCATTTTCTTTTCAGAATATGAAATGAAGCTATTGGATTCAGTGTTTGGAACTGGGACTAAATGGGTAGTAGGATCCATTGATGGATTGGAGTCAGTTAGTATTAGGAATATACGTAGTAGTAATTCTGCATTGGTTCTGTATTAGAAACTGCATGATTGCAGTTATTCATAGAAAATATTAGATTTAAGTGGGTTAGGAAGGATCTACTGATGGGTTGGAGGCAGATGGTATTAGGTGTATGTATACATGGGATATAAAATAACTTATGTTGTATTAGTAATTCTGCATTAGTTCTGTATGGGAAACTGTTTAGTGGCTGGTATCATAGAAATTAGCAGTTGTCAGTTACGTATTAAAATTATATCTAGTAATAGTGGGTGTGTATTAAGAAAGTGTACTGTTATTTGCAGCTTGTGAGCAGGGAGCACTCTCTATTAGAGACTTTTGTCTCTGGGACAACAAGAAAACTGTTGTATTGTGTATGATTAAGCCACTCGATATTGTATTTTATCATTTTGTGTTTTATCATAGAACCACCCTTGGCATGAGTCCAATCTGCATTTCTTTTCTGAAAATTGTTTTACTTGAAGTTTCCTATTATGACTGGTTCTTGTGTATACCTTTTGTTGATATGGCAGATTATGATAAAACATGAACTCTCGGTCCTATCAATAAAACTAGTTTTTTTTTTCTGTACTGGATAAAATTACTGCAGTGTGTTTTCTTTTTTTTAGGACTTATACAATTATATATTTTTGCTAGGACGGGGGGAGATCAGACTTGGGGAATTTCTTTGCTAATGCTGATGCCAACTACCATCCCAAAAATTCAGACGCTAATATAGTTGATGTTGATCCCATGGATATGTCAGAAAGTATGCAAGAGGCCATGCATCGTTCAAATTTGGAAATGAGGTACAGAATATTGACAAGTGTGAAATGCACCACTAATATTTTTTTCATTTATAAACGTATAGTTTAGGCTTATTTTTGGTATTTGGATTCTGTGGTGTCCTCTTGATACATAAGGGAACACGGGGCTGCTGTTTCATATTTAAAGCCTCAAATCTCAGGTGATTTGATAAGATTAAAGATATCTGCTAGGTATTTGCCAATAAAGACAAACACAAAGAAGAAAGAGGGGAAGACCTCAGTATCCATTTATGTTCTGAACAATAGTTGGTTTCCTTTGGCACATAAATTATAGCTTGTCTTCAAAATATTTCCTCTAATTCTTTTCAGGGATGATTCCCGTTTTGTTGTCTAGGCTTTCCTTAACTTGCTACACTATAAATTATCTATTAATAAAACACAGGAGATGGAGATAGACATTCATCATGTGGATGATTGTCAATCTCGGTGTTGGTTGAATGATAAATGGAAGCTATAACTGTAGAACAACTCTTTAGTTTAAAACAATAGCACCCTTTTCTGCATTCTTTGTATTATTATTGGTCAGGTCAACCTTGCTTAATCATTTGAGATTGACAAGATAGTTTCTCAGTCTTGGGTTTTAAAAAATATCGTTTATTGGTTTCAGTGGTGCAGCGTTTGTAAGAAGAGAGATTCCCCTTTATGTTGTGCCAGCCTCGTCTTTAACCAACCTTGATTCGCCGTTATCATCATACGCAGATCTGCAACATGTACTATTTGAAGAGGAACGAAATGCATATAATCAAGCCATCTTACAAAATATGAGGTGATAATTTGGTAAACTATATTCTCATTCTTGATACTTCAACGAACTGTCTTTAATTTTCTTGTTTACTTGCTTTAATTATATATCATCCTTTTTGTAGTGTCTTTAATTTCTGATGTACCTTTTGTTTGTACTCTGCAGGGATGGGAAAGTTCATCCTCTGACTTTTATACACCACACTTCTACTTATCAGGCTTCCTTGTGCAAGTTGATTGAATACTGGTCAGAGCAAAATGTCCTTTTTCGAGTTCCTACTTATTTTCTTTTACTTCTCCAATAACAATTTACTACTTTCTGACTTTACAGTTTAAGTCCTGCAATAAGTGCACTTCAAGATCGACTGAGAGATAATGAAATTCGGGTATTTATCAAAATTAAAGTTGCATCATGATAGTTATCAGTTCTAAACATTTATTGCACCTATATGTTGTATATGACAGTTATCAGTTCTGAATGAAGAAGCCAAAAGTCTGGAGGCTGAGGCATATAACAGAGGGAACGAAGCAAGTACAGGATCTCCTCGTCAAGTTGCATCTCCTGCAAATCGAGGAGGTTCCTCTCCTGGTCTGAGAAATTTGCAAGGTTCACCTGAATCATCCGGTTCTAGGAAAGTAGCAAGTCCTGGTAGCCGGAGCAGAAAAGGATATTGAAGAAAAACTCTATTTGAAAGTAAGGCTTCAACCAATATAATCGATGATGATTTACGATGGTTTTCCTAATATGGGATGTTTAATAGGTAGAATGTACATGGAAATGGTACTGCCTCAAGTTGAAATGATGCTAGGTGATGTATTCTGCTAGTAATAGAGTAAAAATGGCGTTTTGGTGATTTCTTTCATTTGGAAGAACACATTGAAATTATCTAATGGTGTCCATGGTTGGATTATAAGATCCTTTTGATAACCAAGATAATTGAGAATTGCCACTATTCCAAAAGTAAAAGATTTTCATGAAAAAGTTATTATTTGTGTATACGCTTTACATGAAAAAGTGTTGCAATAATAATAATAATAAACGATTAATAGTTTATACATATATAATAGGTAAGTGTTTTAGTGATCTGGTACACTTGTCAACACAGTTCTTAATTTGGTAATAGATTAGCCAATTTCATTACTATATTTGGTTATTTAATTTATAAGATAACACGTTGAATTGATTAATGCTTATGTTCAAAAATTGAATTTAAGTAATCAATTTAAAAATAAATCATAACTCTTTCATCTAAGTAAGTTGAGTTGTTCCTTGAAAAAACAGTAAAAATGTAATTTTTTTTAATAAAAAAGGTTTTCAAAGTTAATAAGGAAAAAGGACAAATGAAATAATCCAACACCATAAGATAAATGAAATTTAGATTTTTTTTGGGAAAAAAGAGTTCAAATCTGACACAATAATTATATAATATTGGAAGAATATACAAAAGCTCCGAATGAGCTAATAATTAGGGTGATATACATGCAAAACAATTCTAAATTTAAAATAATATTTATGAAAGGAGTAGAAATATGTAAAATTAAAGAGACCATTTAATTATTTATTTTGAATTCCTTGATTCAAAAGGTTTGTTTATAATATCGTGCTTTATATCAACATAAAATTTAGTATACATAGGGAAGGTTCTCGAACTGTTCAGGTAATCTGAAATAAAATGATAAAGTATTTAGTAAAATGATTAAACTATTAGTTAGTATATAATACTTAAACTACAAACTTGATATAACTCTTAATACACATGTTTATTCTATGTTTTTTATGTTAAGATTTAATGTAAAAAAACATAAGTGTTTCTATGTTTCAAAAATTGAGGGTAAGATATTCTTTTGTGAAAAAATAAACTATTAATAAAAATATTAAAAATGAGTAAAAATAATAAAATGTGTCTTTAAAATTATTTGATTTAATGAAATTAAGGTTTGTTTCTTATAATAAAGGATATGATAAAAGAAAAAGAAATTAGTAAATTTATGAATATTCACCAAGTTGAATAATAGTTAAAAAAGAAAATAAAAAATTGTATGACGAAATAAAGTAATAAAGATTTTTCAAATGAAATAAATCTAAGGACAAGTGAGAGAATAATAAAGATAATTTTTTTAAAATACTTATTAAACTGTGAATGTTATAATAATTTAAAATTATGACAAATATAAGCACAAAGATCGATATAAGATGAACGAGATAAATATATATACTTGTGGCCGAGACTTTATAAACATTATAAAACTTGTGGCCGAGACTTTTTTATAGATTTTCATTATAATTTTCAAATGTATAAATATAATTATAATGTTAAATATAGATTTTTTTTTTAAATGTATAAATAAAGAGGTACCCATTATAGATTCTTTGTATCTCTATCATTATTTGTTGCTGATACTTGTTATAGATTTTTCAACACTTAATGGCTGTAAATTATTTCTTTAATATACTTGAATAATTTTTTTTCCAATTTTTTTTCTTTTTAAAGTATTTCTATATCATAAAAGTGCTTTTAAGTAAGCAATTTAATAAAGTGTGAATTCCTCTAAAGTTGAATGCAAACTTCCAAAAAAGTCAAAAAATGAGTTAAAGCCACAAATTCCAAGATTTGGAAATTTGGATTCCCTTGCCATGTTGGTTGAAATTAAAGTGCTCCTTCAAAAATGCCTTTAACTTTAAACATCCTTGGCTTAGAGAAAAGATTGATAAGGAGAAAGAGGATCTCTATTCCACTTTCTCTGTGAGAAAAAAAAAACCATTTTTTTCACTCCTATGATGTACTTTATTTTAATGCATGAAATCTTGAAACAAAATGAATTGTAAACACACTCCAAAATATTTTGTCCAAAAATAAAGTATATCTATTACAAAGTAAATTTTAATATTAACTTAATTTTATAAAATTAATATATAAGATGAAATTTACACCTATTTATATATTACAAAAAGTTATTATTTCTAATTAAAGTATAATCTCTAAAAATATTTTGTTTTTATAAAAGTTCTTATATTAGACATTACTATAAAACTTGACATCTCAGTTAGAATGACACCTCAAGTAACAATCATCTGTCATCACATAAAAAATATTACTAAAAAAAAGGAAATACAAAAAAAATAGAGAAATTAAATCAAAATCCATGTATTAACAAAAATGGTACATAGGTAATTTATACCTACTAGTAAAAAACTGTAAAAATAATGGATGGAAGCCTATTATACCAATGAAAAAACTATTTTTTTAGAAGGAAAACGATAGTTTAACAAATCTTAAAGTTGTGATGAGTTTAAAAATAAATATATAATAAAAAATATATTTAAAATTAAATGATATAAAAAAATATTAAAATAATAGTACTAGAAGCTTTGTAATATGTTTTATAAAAAATGTGGATTTTCACATATTTACACTTTTTGGAATTCATCCATGCATGGTTTTCTTTTCCTTTTCTTCTTCCTTTTTTAGAATTTATCAAAAAATACTGCGCACACTCCATTCATTCTCTTTTTCTGTGGCCTCTCGTATTATATAAACCATCTTCCTCATCACCACTTCATCTTCTTCATCAGCTTCTGCTTCTTATAGATTGAAGAAACGATGAACAGAGTGGGAGACTGGAAGTGCAGGTGGTGCCAGCACCTGAACTTTGAGAGGCGCGAGTGTTGCCAACGTTGTGGCGGTTTTAAAGGCGGAGAGGGGAAGGATTACGGTGGTTTTGCTGAGTCACATGTTCGACCAGGTGACTGGTACTGTGATGTGTCTAACTGTGCTTCACACAACTTTGCTAGCCGTTTAACCTGCTTCAAGTGTGGTGCTTTCAAGAACACTGCTGCTCACACTTCATCCTCAACACCCTCTTCCAGACCTGGATGGAAGTCTGGTGATTGGATATGTAACAGGTGATCAAGAATAATTGTTTTTCCTCTCGTATTGCAGTTGTATCGTCTGAGTGTGAAACGTATGAATCGCGAAACGGTTCTGTATCGTTGTTTGGATTTATGTGTGAACTAGATCGGATTACTTGAATTTGTTTTATAAAAATCCTATGATATTAATCTAATCTGGTTAGTAATATAACCACTCTTAAAAAGATGGTTGTGATTATTAATTATATTTTTACTTGTTTATATGTTTTATATTATATTTTTTAAATATTTATGAATCTACGAAATTATTCATTATCCAAAATATGAACTCTTTGATTTACGATTCAAATACTATAGGTAGATCTCACATCGATTAGAGATAATGATATTTCATAGTATATAAATAAGTACAAATCTCATCTTATAAGTTGGTTTTACAAAATTAAATTTGTCTTAAGGTTAACTTCTTAATATGATATTAGAACCATGTCTATCCTAACAAGAATTTGTTGGTCTTATCAGACAATTATCGAATCACCTATAATATATAGTCTTACACATGATATCACGAGTCGAGATGTCTCAAGATTAGTTTTATTGTTATGATTTAAGTTTATGGAAAAACTCATTTGCAAGAAAGCGGTGTTGGCATTACACACGTGCAATATGATCTTTGTTGAGTTATACTTTCCTATACTTTTTATAGGGACAATGATACGTTCACAACTCACATTTTTTATACAATCACATTACAACTCTCAATATTATTATTTTAATATTTTTTTTATATCATTTAATTCCAAATTTATCTTTTATTATATATATTTATTTATAAACTCATCACATCAAGAATCATATTCAATTCTTTAAAAAATTATGAAAGTATCATTTTCTTGTTTTTTTTTTATGACAACACATGATTTTATTTTTTTGTTTTTCACTGTGCAGATCAGGATGCAATGAACACAACTTCGCTAGCAGAGTGGAATGTTTTAAATGCTTAGCTCCAAAGGACTTGCACTAGAAATCAGACTATCCCCTTATGTGATTTAACACATGAACTAAACCAAACTAAACCATTGTTGTTTTGTAGTTTAAATTTATTTTGCATTTGGATTTGAGAATTCTATTGGACATTTTGCTTTTGAATAGAAATAAAGTTAATTTATAACATATATATATATATATATATATATATATATATAGCTGAAAAGAAAACAATAAATGAGGAGGTGGAGCTGAAATTATGCTTATTTAATAGTTATTTCAATTTTTTAAAATTTTGAATTTCAAATAATTAATGCATATCACTCTTAGCAAGTTAAATTTTCTCATATTAATGTTATGGTTCATATTACTCCTACTCTACTAATATAAAATAGATTTTAACAAAATACACTGTAAAAAAATCATAATAAATAATTTTTGAAAAAGCAATTACAAATATTATTTTAATTATAATTCAAAAAAGCATTTTACTTTAGAATGAAAATACATGATTTTCACACATGTATTCACATTTTTACTACATTAAAATATATAATTTTATTATTTTGAATAATAATTAATTAAAAATATATATATATATATATATAATTTTGTAAAAATAATATTAAAAAATTATATAACTAATTGTTTTTTAAAAAAAATAAAGAAAAACTATTTAATTTATTTAATAAATAAATAAAATTTTATTTTTTAAATGATAAAATTGTTCAATTAAAAGATAAACCAACCATATAATGTATTTTGTCTATATAATGATATAGATAATTATTAAAATAAAAAATAATTAATAAATTATAAAATAGTAAATAATTACTCAAAAATAAAATGGTAAAAATCCAGCTGTAACTGTCTTCATTGTATTGCCATTGTTGTTGATGTTGTTCTTGTTGAGGTTGTTGATCTTCCCGTCTCTCTCTTCTTCTTCTTATTCCTCTTTAGTCTTCTTTGCCTTCACTCTTTCAACTTTCAATTGAAACCATCACCACACTCTTCTCTCCTCTTTCACCTTCCTCACTTCCCAACCCTTTTCCCCTTTTCCTCCAGCTTCCAATGGCTTCATGTGAGTCTTCCTTCTCTCGATTTTATCGATCCATCATTCCATTGCAAATTACAATTGATACTTCAAAGAGGAACCTTTTTCCATTATTTTAGGTTTTGCATGTGCTTTGCTTTGCAATATCGCTTCTGGGGTTGGGATATGAAGGGGAAATGTGATTTTATATTTGAGATTAAGTTTTCGGTAACATGGTCGTTGCTGGTTTAGTGATATTGTGTTTGTTTTGTATTGAGTACTGACAATCTACTATGTTTTTAATCTGATGGGTGAAGCACTCGGTGATCTATTTTACTAATCCCTTCGGACTTTCCAATGCTATAGGTATCAGATTGTTGATAAATTCGTAAATGGCTGCAGCCTTCACTATGATGGCTTTTCAATTATTTTGTACAATGTAACTATTTCAACAAACCGGATCTTGAGTTGTAATTTTGTAATGATTTTTTGAACCAGATATTGATCCTACTGGTTAAGTGTTCTTCCTTCAAGTAGGATTATGTATGGGCTTGCTGTTCTAAGCCTCAAGAATAGGCTACTAGTGGAATAAATTGACATTACTATGAATGATTTCTGAGAAACAAACACTGGTCACAATGAGTGTGAACGAAAAGAATACATGTCTCCCCCTTTAGCAGCTTTGTGTGTAAATATAATCATGATGAGTGTTGAAAATGGTACTTTTTCAGCACCAAGATCATGTCTACTACTCTCTGTTCATTGTACTCTTTGCCGAAGTTCCATTATATTGTCTAGGAATCTATTAGAAATTTCTATTATTTTGTTTCTTCTTTAGTATTTTTCTCTTTGATTTCATCAAACTATTTTTATCATCATTTACATGTGCATTTGACAATTTTTCTAACATTTCAAAGAAACTTTTTCTTTATTCTTCAATCAATCTCTGTTGTCTTAACATGTTGGATACTTAGTATGCAAATTATGAAAGTGTTTGGTGTTTCTTTTAAGACTACTGAATTGTCATGTACCCCCAAAAAATAGTGGTTATCATGTCATAAATTCTATCACAGGTTGCTTAGGTACCCCAAAAATTAAAGTATTGAACTTGCGCTTTAGTGGAAAAAATGTTGGCCTTTCACAACAAGTTGGTACAAGAAGCTGGAGAAGGCAGTCTTTGCAGTACACTAGTTTGGTTATGTCACGGCAGACAGATAGGTTTTTGGCATCAGCCAATGCCCCATCGTCAGAGACCCAGAGTAAGTTCTTCTATTCTTTGATTCTATAGTACTGTACTGAGGTTAATACTTTTTTATGATGAATCCGTGGAACTTCTACTGTAAAATGCATATACTAGTTTGTAATTTGCGCTGATATAATGATAGGAACTTAGGCTATGAAGTGTCCATGTTCCACACTGGGTAGTTTAGGATGCTCGATGGAGTATTTAAGTATTTGGTTCTCCCCCTCTTTATAGTTAGGTTTTGAGGGTGAGTTCCCCAAGTCCTTGGGTACTTATCATATAATTACAATCGTGAGGCTATCTAATTATAGATGGTCTGATCATCCCGATAGCGGGTAACACAATAGATACAAATTCTCGTTAGGATAAATGACTCTGATGCCATCTTAAGAACACTGGGTCAAAGACACTATTAACTTGATATTTGTACTATTGTCTGGCTTCATTAACATACTTTAAATGATTACATCACAGTTATTACAAGGTCTGAAGAAGGTTCTGAAGGGACAAAATCTTCAGTTTTGACAAGTCAGCTTATTCCCAATTTTAATGAGGTTAGTACTTGGAAAATCTCATTGTTTATTCATCATCTATTTCTTTTTTCATTTTTTCAGGGGAAGACATCTATAAAACAGATCCAAATTCGTGATGACTTTATTGTGCTGCTTTCATCTATTACCTTATTTGTTTGTTAGTCCAAATTTGATTAAGTTGTTCCATATTTATAAAATCATTTTATGTATATAACCTTTGTGTGCTCTGGTATATTTTATAGCATATGTTGCCAGTATATTTTGGTCCAAAATTGGCCAATGCTTATCTTGAAATATTGCTCTACATTAGGTTCTGGACCTTAAGCTCCTTCTGATTAAACTTACAAAGCACAGGCCAATAGAAAAGTACAGTTTGTGTCCAAGCTTATGAACCTATCAGATGTTTAGCATATAGCTCCTGAGGCTTGACCTACATCCCACCTTTCATTTGATATAACCCCCTGCTCGAAGAAAAAAATTTGTGTGGATTCTTCTGTGATTTTATTTACTTGGCTGTGTTAAATAATCATTTTAATCCTTTGGTTCTGAAGTTTTCCCAGCTAGAAATACTTTTCTTTTATGACACTTGAAAAGAGATTTGTCACATTGTAATGCACAAGTGTATTTTCTACATTTATTCTTCATGAATGGAAAATTTGAACTCATGTATCTCTATGTACTGTCATTCTTTGTAGGTGGAATTCCTCGTCACAAAATTATGTGACTCGAGTTCAATTGGGGAGATAGATTTAAAAGTAAGTACAATGAAGTTGAATTTTGATGTCTTCATTAGCACAATGTTATTCAAATTCTCATAATGGCATTAGATATATCATCTTAGACTTGCTTCTTATTGTTGTTTCCTCTCTTCATTGTCATATGCCCAACCTCCTAATGATATCAGCTTGCTGGGTTTCACCTGCATATAGTGAGGGATTTGACGGAACAAAACGAAACTCTACCTCCTCCTACTCCTATTCCTGCTTCTGTAAGTGTAAATGATGTCGTAGAAACGCCTAAAACAAATGGATCAGTTTCTACAACTTCATTGGCCATCTCGAATCCTTTAGGCCAGGTGTATTTTCCAGGATCTATCCAGAGATTCCTAGACAAAGCTAAGGATGAAGGCTTGGTGATAATTCCATGTCCAAAGGTAAGAATCTGAAACTTGTACTTTACATTTTACAAACCTTATATAATGCACTCTAAAACCATAAGCAGGTGGGGTACTTTAGGAGATCACGAACAATAAAGGGGAAGCGTGCTCCACCATCATGCAAAGAGGTACAGTTGTTGACGGCTTTGCTCTTCTCCTTTTGTTTTTGGCTTTTGATGTTTTTCATGAAGTTGTGTCCCAATTGACAGAAACAAATTGTTGAGGAGGGGCAAGTGATTTGTTACATTGAAATGCTGGGTGTTGAGGTGGCAATTGAGGTTTGCGTCTCTTCCAAGTTATTGTGTGACTCTGATGTTTATCTAATTTAGTTACTATAGTGACTAATTATTTTTTGTTTCTAAATTTGGTTACTATTTAATGATTTTCTTATAGTGGATGATGAGAAGGGGGCAAATGATCATAATATGATGACTACTAATCATTGCTATGATTCTCATGTTTGCAGGCTGATGTGTCCGGAGAGATCATCAAGATACTACGAAAGGATGGAGGTTAGTTTCCTAATCATTTCTGTCCAAAGACCAGACTGGTATTGTTTGGTGTGTGACTCTTATTTTTGGTTTTTCACAGAACCTGTTGCATATGGTGATGCGCTTATTGCAATATTGCCATCATTTCCAGGAATAAAGAAGCTTCAATAAGTTTTAATTTTTCAAAAAAAGACATTCTTGCCAACCAATAAGCTTTTTTATTTGTATTACTAGTTTTGCATAGCAGAGACAGAGCTAAACTCAGACAACTTTGTTTTCTCCTACTTTCCTGTGTTCTGTTAGTGGATTTGTCCTTGGAAATGATCCAGGCCATAACTTTGTGTAAGGAAAATTTTGAAACTTGAATCTTTTGATGTATTTGTATCTTGAAAATTTAAAATATTTTTAAACAACTAACATTTATAAATAAATAAATAAAATGATTGGAGAAAAAGAAAAGTCAAATCGATGTGATTTTTCAATCTTTTAATAACCAATTTTCTCATACTTTCCTGTTTCTGTTGGTGACTTTGTCATCACAGTTATAAGTTTTTATGCATTACCATATTCTTGGTCTTGAGTTAGAATAATAGGGGTTTTAAATTGTAATTTTATGCCATATTATATTATTAAGCTATAGTAAGTTCAAATTTTTAAAGTTATTTAATAACGATTATATATTTTTTTATTTATAAGGTTAAAAATTGAGTTACATATAAATTTGGGCTTATTAATTTATTTAGAGACATGTTATGTAACTTATTTAAAAGGGTTTGCGATAAATTAAGCTTTCAAACAATATTATTTTTTTCAATTAGGTTAGGATTCACAGTATTTAAACTGATAACAGGATTTTGAAAAGGAAAAAAGGTTAATTAAGTAAATTTATAGAAAAGGAGAAGGGAAATGTAGATATTAATAATGGGAGTGTAAATAACAAGATCAATATTTTTATTTTGAATAAGAAACTGACATTGAAGCCCAAAGCCCATATATATTGGGGCGGCTTCTTCCTGCATCTCCATATGTGCTTGTGGCACCCTCATAATTTTTAAAATTCCAAAACTGCCCTTCTCTAATTAAGTTAAAATGTTTGAAGTTACGGTTATGGAGGTGTGTGGAAGTGTTGGTGTGTGAAGAAATTGGTGAAGGAGCTGGTGGTTATTCTATTGCTATTGAGTTGCGTTTTCGATGGTTCATGGTGGTGCATGGTGGTCGGAGGTAATTGCATACGGTGAATTTTTCGTTTATGTGTTGTTTACTTAAAACCAAAAGTTTATATTGGATTTAAACAATAACTTTCTATTCACTTAATTTAGAATATATTTTTTCAAAATAACATGTTCAAGATTATATAAATTATAAACTATTTTCAGATTTCGTATTATCTTTCTGTGTATGTAATCCATATATTTTTCTTTAAGAAAATTATTATGGATTACATAAATTAATACTAAATCTGAATTGTCCAAATTCGATGAATAATTTTGGATTACAAATTGGCTTCCAACTTTTGTAATCAAAATGTTTATAAAATATGAAAAACAAAATAGCAACAAACATAATGACAAATCAAAAGAGACGAAAATAGAAAAATACAACTAAACAACTAACATTTTCCACCACAAATTCCAAAAATTACATAAAAAATCACCAATAAAACCTTAAGTGAGCTCAACGGGTACTCAGTGCTTGGAGTGGCGCGCTCAGAAAAATAGAAACAAAGGAAGAAGGTGTAAAACTGTGTGGGTTTTATTTTTTCACTAAAGGGTAGAAAAGTATTTTCATATTTATTATGGGGTGCACAAGCACATATGGAGGTGCAGAAAGAAGCAGCCCATACGGATGGTGAGGCTATTTTGGTATTTCTCGTGTCAATGTTTCATTTGGGCTCGAATTCCGTGTCGGGATTTGAGTGTCAAAACAGGTCAATATAAATTCAGTACATGCATATATTATATATTATACACAGTACAACGCAGAATCAACTCTTATCATTCTTTGATTTCATTCATTGCAGTGCGCTTTGACCGTTTCGGATTCAGAGCGGTGCATTTGGCGTGAAGTGAAGTGAAGATGGAGGCACAAGCAGCAGCACAGACACACCATCTCCGAAACTCAACAGAATCAGAAAAGCATAACAGTAATAATAATCACCACAGTAATCATAACAATAATCGTAACTTGATGGTGAAGACTGAGTTGTGCAGGAGATTCAGGAGAGGCGTGTGCGGTCATGGAATCAAATGCGATTACGCTCACAGCGTCGGGGAGCTCCGTCGCCAACCGAAGCTGTGCAGATTGTTCCTTCAAAACAAACACTGCCCCTACGGACGCACCTGTCGCTACCTGCATTCCGCCGCAACAGCGCTACCACCGCCGCCGTCAACTTTTCCGATTCCAAATCCACAATCTCAACCAGGTTCTCTCTTCTCTTTGTTCTATTAACGTAAATAGATCTATTAATTGCTTAATTACGCGTTGCGATTCCACGGCGACGCTGACGATTCCACGGCGACGCTTACGATTCCATGATTAAACAATGCAGGTCTCGTATATACACTACAGCTTCTTAACATCCTCAAAATCGTATTTCTACTACTCTACCTCTCTAGTAATAGTATATTCTGTGCAAGTAGTTAATTTATTATTTGATTGAATAATGTAGTTAATTATGATACCGATAAATCTTCTCTCGTCATGATACGCGCGTAATTGAATTTTATTTTATTAATCTGAAATAAAAATCTCTGTCATATATTGTTTGAAATTTTTTTGACTCTACGACGTGATAATATCCAATCATTTAATATATTTTTTTTTCCATTTGAAAGGTGCTGAAGATCAGATCGGTTCAATTCGTGATAAAATTATTTAAAGTAAACATTAACATTGAAAAAATGTTTTATCGTGTTAACATTGTTGTTAATTTCATAATTGAAAAGTAAATTATAGGAAATAAATTGATTATTGAAGAACTTTTGAAAATGACATTTACATAATCCCAAATAATTAAAGTGAAATTCCTCATTTGTTGTTATCTTGGATAGGATTACTTCCCACGAAGAGGACACATGAAAAAAAAATCATACTCGGTATAACCAAAATGTTCATCATAAATGAAATCCCACACTATCATTATCTAACATGTTAATATAAGTATATTAGAACTACGTTGTTCAGTTTTATCTAATATTGTAAAAAAAATAAAATTGAACTAAATCACAACAACAAAATATGTTCTTCTTTTCTTGTTTCTGGATTGGTTTGATAGTATTTCAATTTATTTATTTGAATTAATTTGATGATAATTGGTTTAGTTTAATTTTGAACACCACTAGTCAATAGCCAATCCATTCAATAGCACTGAAATAGGTCTTTGCTAGCCGAGCCAGCAAGCTTGGTCAGGTATGGATGGATCTGTGGGAAGAAAAATAATTTGGTCCAACGAAAAACAAATTCTGTTTTCCTTTTGGAAAGAATAGAGACAGACACTCTTTTTTTGCCATTTTGATGAACAAAATTGTTGGGTTTGATTTGACGCTATATTTGAAAATATTTGCATAGCATTTTGTGGTTCAATAGAACATGGAACTATATCCACGTTAATAAAGTCTGACCCCTGTTTTTGTGATGCAGAAGTAGGGCAACTTGATCGCTCCTCTTCTGCCGAATACAAGAGAATGCAAACTTATGCTGCTGTTCCAAGTGATAGCTACCCTTATGCAGAAAATAGTACAATGCATACTGCTATTGCTGCTACTGCAAATGCCTCAACTAGCACTCTGGCAGCTGGCTCTTCCCATAACAATGAACCATATGCTGTGAAGTTCGTGTTCAAGAAAAACGAACTAAAAAAGATCAATCGCATCTATGCTGATTGGATTTCAGATTTTTCCCGCTGAGAAACTGGCTGGACAAGTTAGTGGATAACTATATTAAAAACTAAGCAATTTCTACTAATGGGTAAAAACTCAAAAATCAGTCTGATCGAGTTTGTTTTGAGGAATATGGTTTGGTTTGATATTTTGCCCTTTTTTTGCAGAGTATATGCTTAAGTATTGCTTCAGATATTAGAATACACTGAACTTCTTAAGCCTACCAAATTTATGGTGAAATGAGAAACAAAACATAGAGCACGCCGGAAAGAACATCAAGGTGATGTCTTCCAAGTAATATTAAGAATTATTTATTCTTCCAACTATGTCTAGACATAGCATCATCAGTAACGATCTATTTGAGCCAAAACAAAACTCTTCTATTCATACATAAAGCTAAATGACACCTAATTAAAAACAGGGCTTATATAGGTTTTATATTACTGGGCTTAATAACTTGTATTGTCGTACTTTTGGTTAAACACGTGCCTATATTGGGTTTATTTACTTTCTGGCTTTATGTTTGCCACCAGTACTTAACACCAAATTATAGATAATGTACTCAGAAAGCCGAAAAATCTTTGGACAAAAACAGGATATCTCTCATTTACTTGAAAATGGAAGAGGATGTGCCTGCAAAATGTATAGTATTAGTAATGAATAATAAATGTCATTGAATGTTATCCCAAACCTGTAAAATGTCAACCCATTTATAGAGTTATAATGGGTTTTAGATATCCATATAATTATTTCTATCCACTTAATCCTAATAATCGTTGTTTCAGATAACCGAGAGGTATCCGGTTCTTTTGTCTGAAGACTTGGTTTATAAATAAGATATAAAAAAACCACGACATAGATTAACACGGTTGACTGAATAATAGAGTTTGCATTAATGAAATGAAGGATATCAATGAAATCAGAAGAATATTGATACAAAAAGAAATAGAGTAGTTACTATCTTTTGTTATTCATGTATTACGCCCAGAGGATTTTATCCATTTCAAAGTTGACCTGACTAATGCGTCCATTGGATCAACACATTTCTTGAGAAGAGGGTCATCTGGGGGCAAGAGGTCCCGCATATCATCAGAAGCAAGAATAACAGAATTTGCTGCTCTCACCAAAAGAACTTGAAGTGCGATTCTCAATAGATTGCATGCCCCTTCCATGTCCTTTCTGTTCAAAGCTTCAATTGCAGGTATCACTGTATGCTCCATTGTTGCTCTATCAGGCAGTACAACCTCAAAACCCTGAATATCATTAAATGAGAGTAAGAAATATCCAAATCTCTATAGCTTGTCAAGTGTCACCCCAATACATTGTCCTTTTTAACCATTGCAGAAAAAGTGAAAAACAACTAGTGCATTATATGTAAGTACATACTTGACAATCAACTCCTTGTTCATAAATAAGAAAACGATAAAATTGCAAAAACCAACAAAGTGTTGCATGTGCAGGCGCAGAAATACAAAATTCATTATGAACATATTGACAGATACCATTCAGGTTTTTAGCAGCAGTGGTAAGCGGTGGTAACTCTGCAGTGCACAGACATAATAGTCTAACAGAGCTGCAGTAGAATAAAGACGTAGCCAGGTAGAATTCTTTCAATGTTCATAATATTAATCATGAGGTCTAATTATTCTATGTATGCACGAACAGAGATTATTCTTCACATACGAAAATGTGCTAATGAAACTAAACCAGAAGAGAAGCAATAAACACATGAAGTAGCGTACACATTAAGGCCATGTAAAACATTTATGAAGTGTATGTTGTAATAAAGCAAAAGCTCCTGATAGTACATGCTCTGCATTACCAAGAAAATATTAAGATCTTGTTCTCTATGAGAGAAATATGGGATCAAAATTCCCTCTGCCTTAGGTTTTTGTGTTCCAGCTGCCATTATACCAAACCAATACTAAAGTACTGATTCATTTGAACCAACAACTAGAGACTAAATATCGTGTTGACTAAGGTTTAATGATCTATAAGTACTTTTTGACACAGGAAATAGATAATGGATTTTACTAAGGAAACTGGATCTTCATGAATCATGGGAAAGAAACCATGCAGCAGTGCTTTTGTTTTAGCATATTAGAAATGTTGTCGGCACTTGTTGAATAAAGTTAAGAAACAAGTAAACGATACAAACAAATTATCTACTCATTGTAAACATACTCTTCTATTGAACAGAAACAAAGCTTCCAGCAATGCACATGGATATATGGCTTGCGCAAGAAAAAAAGAAGGACATGGATATGAAATTGAGAGGTCAGGAACTGCCCCTAATAGAAACTGGCTCGCTCACAAGAAGAAAACAACAAATTTCGAAAGAATTTGTTCCAGGTCTGTATCATATAGTGGGTTCTGAAAGTTATACTATGAAAAGCAAAACTGTAATGGACATTCCTCAGAGCAACTACATTGGCCTGAGTTATTAATTTCTCTAAGCCTAGGGTGCAGTAATAAGATTTGCTTGATAGTTAAGATATCAGGTTATTGAAAACAAGATAGGGAAATTACTTCATTTTGAAGCTTCTCTTTATAAAAACCAGCAGCCAGAGTTGCATTTGTGGCTAGCACTCCAATCGGCAAAGGACTACTGGCTTAAAGAGGCTTTAGCTTAGCTTCCTTGAGCTCCTTGGCAACACACTCGGCCATGTGAAGAACAGGAACAGAACATCCCTCGCACACTTGTTCATACCAAGAATGTGACACATTACAAGGCATGACTATGCAACTGGCCCCAGAATTCTCAAGAAAAACCCTCTTGTTTCTAAGACTCTGCACAATCGAAGAAGAATCGAGCTTCAAATTTTCCGCTCTACTTGTGCTAGAAACAAAATAACTCCTTTCAAAGGACAGAAGCTCCTTACTAAAGAAAGGATCAGAACACAGTAGAAAAGGAATAGAATTTCCTCCATCTTCTGAACTCAACTCCACAAGTTTTCTCAAAAATTTGAGAGTGGCATCCACAGACACCCCTCCAATTATACCCACAGTACTTCCCTGAGTGACAAAAGGAGCACCCCTTCCTGAAGCAAGGTTTGTGGCATGAATCTTCTCAGAAAATTTCCCACTTTCATCTGCATTCAAAATAACTGAAGATGGGGGTGTGGCCTGAACATGGCACCACCTTGTCCTGCCAAAGTATCTGGGAGTAGGAGCAGTTACACAACCTAGTAATAATGTTTGGAACGGATAACTCAAAGACATCACATCCAACATCTCCAATGTCTAAGAAATTTGAGAGTTGGAGTTCAATCTAGCCTTGTGTTTGTTCTTCTGTTGTGTGTTAAATCTACAACCCCATTTGAGTTGCAGAGTGAGAGTCTGAATGAAGAAGAAGCACCCTGTAGAAAAGCCCTTCTGCGGACATGTGGCTTCACAATTTCTCACCAACCCTTCTGAATTCTCACCTCAAGGTAAAACCCACCACACAATGCTTCTCTCTCCGTTTACTCTTTTTTATTAAAAAAAAATACACATTCTCATAATTATTACATTAGTAAATGTAATCGGTCAATTATATTAATTTAAAATTTGATTCCCGTGACTTAATAGATAATATTAAAATACATTTAAAAATAATAATAGCAAGAGATTACGATTAGATATTTAACATTTAAGAAAATTATTTAGTTTTTAATACTTTTAAGGATAGAAAGGCAATTTACTCAGTCGGTGTATACAAAATTTCACTAGGTTTTCCTTATTAAATATTTTCTAGGGAAGCTCCCAAATTAATTAAATTTTGTATACGTGACATTTGGAAGAAATTACAAATTATCATTAGTACAATTTTTAAATAGTTACTACAAAAATAAATGTATTATGTTTTAAGGATGGAAAACGTGTTAAAATCCTCGAATGTTGGGATCTAAGTCAGCCACCTCCATCTTTTTCAGATTATTCCTTTTAATATCTGTTTATTTCTCACTTTTTATCATTGTTTTTAGTTTGTATTTATTGTATTTCTTATTAATTAAATTTCTTTAATATCATTATTAGTATTAAAAAAATTTAATTATTATATCTCACACAAGTAGCTCAATTATCTATAAATATTATTCAAGTAGGTATTACTCCTAACTCTACTCATATAAAATAGATTTTAACAAAATACACTGTAAAAAAATCCTAACAAATAATTATTTGAATAAGCAATTAAAAATATTATTTTATTTTAATTCACAAAAGCATTTTATTTTAGGATGAAAATACATGATTTTCCCATGTGTATTCACATTTTTATCACATTAAAATATATAATTTATTATTTTTAATAATAATTAATTAAAAAAGTGAAAATAATACAATTAAAAAATATATATATATATAATTTTGTAAAAGTACTATTAAAAATTTATATAAATATTTTTTTAAATAAAGGAAAATTATTCAATTATTTATTTTATTAAATAAATAAATAAAATTTCATTTATTAAATGATAAAATATTCAATTAAAATTTAAAACCAATCAAATAATGTATTTTCTCTATATAATAATTTATATATAGATAATGATTAAAATAAAAAAAATATTATTAAATCTAAAAAAATAATCATAAAGTAATTATAAAATATATAAAAATAACTTTTATATTTTTAAGTAACTTTTTATTTATTTTGTAGGTATATTATAGATAATTATTTTAGTTTAGAAAAATAATTACTCAAAAGATAAAATAGTAAAATTTATTAAAAAAATCTCTAAATTAATATCTTAGATTTAAAAAATGGTTAAAAAAATTATAATTAACTACAAGTTAAGTTAAAAATTTAAAATGTAGGTGTTATAAGATCTTAAATGACATAAAATAAAAAAATTTATAAAGTAACTTTTCTTTCATAAAACTTAAAAAAAAAACAATTAAAGTGAGGTCTCATAAAATGTT
Source organism: Phaseolus vulgaris (assembly GCF_000499845.2). NCBI lineage: Eukaryota > Viridiplantae > Streptophyta > Magnoliopsida > Fabales > Fabaceae > Phaseolus > Phaseolus vulgaris. The sequence goes on from NC_023755.2 coordinate 40,085,607, forward strand.
GGATTGAAAAAAAGTTACCTTGAACTTTTAAAAATTAATGTGGAACAAGAAAAGTTAAATTAAAAATCATAATCAATTAATAATTAATAAAATATTTAATATCACATTAAAAGTGGAGATAGAATAGTGAATAAAGCATGGAGTTTTGACTGAAAAATGGGGATAGAAAGGGAAACAGAAATAGTAATCCTAAAAAATCCAGCTGTAACGGTCATTCATTGTATTGACATTGTTGATGTTGCTCTTGTTGAGGTTGTTGATCTTGCTGTCTCTCTCCTCTTCTTATTCCTCTGTAGTCTTCTTTGCCTTCACTCTTTCAAATTGCAATTGACGTCACCACCACACTCTTCAATCCTCTTTCACCTTCCTCACTTCCCAACCCTTTTTCCCTTTTCCCAGACATTTTCTGCCCCACCTTCCAATGCCTTCATGTGAGTCTTCCTTCTCTCTAATTTATCGATCCATCATTCCATTACAAATTATAATTGAAACTTCAAAGAGGAGTATTTTCCATAATTTAAGGTTTTGCATGTGCTTTGCTTTGCAATATGGTGACTGGGGTTGAGATATGAAGGTGGAATGTGATTTTATATTTGAAATTAAGTTTTCGGTATCATGGTCGTTGCTGGTTTAGTAATATTATGTTTGCTTTGTATATCTACTATGTTTTTAATCTGATGGGTGAAGCGTGATCTACTTTACTAATCCCATCGGACTTTTCAATGCTATAGGTATCAGATTGTTGATAAATTCGTAAATGGCTGCAGCCTTCACTATGATGGCTTTTCAATTATTTTGTACAATGTAACTATTTCAACAAACAGCATCTTGAGTTGTAATTTTGTAATGATTTTTTGAACCAGATATTGTATTTGTCTCTGAAACCATGTTTATGGGTTCTTGTTTTTTGAGTTTGTTAGGTTCATGCCCGTTGTGAGATATATATTACCTCCGGTTTCAATCAAGTGTAAGCCAAAAAAACACTAATTCACATCAATTAAGAAATGATGTTAGTAGTGTTTAATTGTTCTAGTTTCATTTAAGAAAGTAATATTTGTCGTAATCTAAATTTTTCAAAACTTGATATCAAGAATAAAAGAGTTATTATTCTCAATTAAATATAGGCATCTTAGAAATAGTCTCATTAAATGATGTAAAATTAGTTGAGGTTTGCTTATATTTGGGACTGGAGAGGATATTTTGAAAAATAGTGCGAGTAAGTTAGCCCTGACAACAAAACTCTGTTTTTTTAGTATCCTCGGAATAGGAAAAAGATGCCTTGATTTACACAATTTATATAGTGTGTGAGGGCTTGTGAGACAGCTTGGCGTTTTAATTTCATGACTGAACCTTAGGTATTTTCCTGAGCTGCTGACATTGCAATAGTCCAACTCTATTCTTTTTACAGATTGTGGCAGCTATTTCTTCTTGTCCTTTAATTTGTGATCCTAATGGTTAAGTGTTCTTCCTTCAAGTAGGATTATGTATGGTCTTGCTGTTCTAAGCCTAAAAGATGGGCTACTAGTGGAATAAATTGACATAACTATGAATGATTTCTGAGAAACAAACACTGGTCACAATGAGTGTGAACGAAAAGAATACATGTCTCCCCCTCTAGCAGCTTTGTGTGTAAAATATAATCATGATGAGTGTTGAAAATGGTACTTTTTTCAGCACCAAGTTCATGTCTACTACACTCTGTTCATTGTACTGTTTGCCGAAGTTCCATTATATTGTCTAGGAATCTATTAGAAATTTCTATTATTTTGTTTCTTCTTTAGTATTTTTCTCTTTGATTTCATCAAACTATTTTTATCATCATTTACATGTGCATTTGACAAATTTTGTAACATTTCAAAGAAACTTTTTTTTATTCTTCAATCAATCTCTGTTGTCTTAACATGTTGGATACTTAGTATGCAAATTATGAAAGAGTTTGGTGTTTCTTGTAAGACTACTGAATTGTCATGTACCCCCAAAAAATAGTGGTTATCATGTCATAAATTCTATCACAGGTTGCTTAGGTACCCCAAATATTAGAGTATTGAACTTGCGCTTTAGTGGAAAAGATGTTGGCCTTTCACAACAAGTTGGTACAAGAAGCTGGAGAAGGCAGTCTTTGCAGTACACTAGTTTGGTTATGTCACGGCAGACAGATGGGTTTTTGGCATCAGCCAATGCCCCATCGTCAGAGACCCAGAGTAAGTTCTTCTATTCTTTGATTCTATAGTACTGAGGTTAATACTTTTTTATGATGAATCCGTGGAACTTCTACTGTAAAATGCATATACTAGTTTGTAATTTGCGCTGATATAATGATAGGAACTTAGGCTATGAGGTGTCCAAGTTCCAAACTGGGTAGTTTAGGATGCTCGGTGGAGTATTTAAGTATTTGGTTCTCCCCCTCTTTATAGTTAGGTTTTGAGGGTGAGTTCCCCAAGTCCTTGGGTACTTATCATATAATTACAATGCGTGAGGCTATGTAATTATAGGTGGTTTGATCATCCCGATAGCGGGTAACACAATAGATACTCTGATGCCATCTTAAGAACACTGGGTCAAAGACACTATTAACTTGATATTTGTACTATTGTCTGACTTCAATAACATTCTTTAAATGATTACATCACAGTTATTACAAGGTCTGAAGAAGGTTCTGAAGGGACTAAATCTTCAGTTTTGACAAGTCAGCTTATTCCCAATTTTAATGAGGTTAGTACTTGGAAAATCTCATTGTTTATTCATCTATTTCTTTTTTCATTTTTTAGGGGAAGATATAAAACGGATCCAAATTCGTGATGACTTTATTGTGCTGCTTTCATCTATTACCTTATTTGTTTGTTAGTCCAAATTTGATCAAGTTGTTCCATATTTATAGCTTATAGCTCCTGAGGTTTGACCTACATCCCACCTTTCATTTGATATAACCCCTGCCCGAAGAAAAAAGTAACTATTTATTACAGAAATTTGTGTGGATACTTATGTGATTTTATTTACTTGGCTGTGTTAAATAATCATTTTAATCCTATAGTTCTGAAGTTTTCCCAGCTAGAAAAACTTCTCTTTTATGACACTTGAAAAGAGACTTGTCACATTGTAATGCACAAGTATATTTTCTATATTTATTCTTCATGAATGGAAAATTTGAAGTCATGTATCTCTATGTATTGCCATTGTTTGTAGGTGGAATTCCTCGTCACAAAATTATGTGACTCGAGTTCAATTGGGGAGCTAGATTTAAAAGTAAGTACAATGAAGTTGAATTTTGATGTCTTCATTAGCACAATGTTATTCGAATTCTCATAATGGCATTAGATATATCATCTTAGACTTTCTTCTTATTGTTGTTTCCTCTCTTCATTGTCATATGCCCAACCTCCTAATGATATCAGCTTGCTGGGTTTCACCTGCATATAGTGAGGGATTTGACGGAACAAAACGAAACTCTACCTCCTCCTACTCCTATTCCTGCTTCTGTAAGTGTAAATGATGTCGTAGAAACGCCTAAAACAAATGGATCAGTTTCTACAACTTCATTGGCCATCTCGAATCCTTTAGGCCAGGTGTATTTTCCAGGATCTATCCAGAGATTCCTAGACAAAGCTAAGGATGAAGGCTTGGTGATAATTCCATGTCCAAAGGTAAGAATCTGAAACTTGTACTTTACATTTTACAAACCTTATATAATGCACTCTAAAACCATAAGCAGGTGGGGTACTTTAGGAGATCACGAACAATAAAGGGGAAGCGTGCTCCACCATCATGCAAAGAGGTACAGTTGTTGACGGCTTTGCTCTTCTCCTTTTGTTTTTGGCTTTTGATGTTTTTCATGAAGTTGTGTCCCAATTGACAGAAACAAATTGTTGAGGAGGGGCAAGTGATTTGTTACATTGAAATGCTGGGTGTTGATGTGGCAATTGAGGTTTGCGTCTCTTCCAAGTTATTGTGTAACTCTGATGTTTATCTAATTTAGTTACTATAGTGACTAATTATTTTTTGTTTCTAAATTTGATTATTATTTAATGATTTTTTTATAGTAGATGATGAGAAGGGGGCAAATGATCATAATATGATGACTACTAATCATTGCTATGATTCTCATGTTTGCAGGCTGATGTGTCCGGAGAGATCATCAAGATACTACGAAAGGATGGAGGTTAGTTTCCTAATCATTTCTGTCCAAAGACCAGACTGGTATTGTTTGGTGTGTGACTCTTATTTTTGGTTTTTCACAGAACCTGTTGCATATGGTGATGCGCTTATTGCAATATTGCCATCATTTCCAGGAGTAAAGATGCTTGAATAAGTTTTAATTTTTCAAAAAAAGACATTCTTGCCAACCAATAAGCTTTTTTATTTGTATTACTAGTTTTGCATAGCAGAGACAGAGCTAAACTCAGACAACTTTGTTTTCTCCTACTTTCCTGTGTTCTGTTACTGGATTTGTCCTTAGAAATGATCCAGGCCATAACGTTGTGCTAGGAAAAACCATTTCCAATGAACTGTACGGTGTATCTTGAATTGAATTTTTAAAGATTATGACAAAAATCATTGATTTTTCTAAAACTATATTCAAATGTTGAGATTTATCATTTTTTTTGTAAGACTTTTATGACTAAAATTTTGAAACTTTAATCTTTTGATGTATTTATATATCGAAAATTTAAAATATTTGAAACAACTAACATTTATAAATAAATAAAATGATTGGATAAAAAGAGAAGTCAAATCTATGTGATTTTTCAATCTAAAGAGGAACTACGTTCTTAACATCACGAACAACTAATTTTAAGTATTGTCTCACCGATCTTTTTAATGGATGAAATAATATTTTAAACACTTATATGGTCAATTTTAAAAGTTCATTCAGAATTTCCTTTTCGTATTATAAACTCTTAATATTTATAAACAAGTATTCAAAATTCGTTTTCGACAACGTTAAGAAACAGAAAAGTTAGATGGAACGAATAAAATATGAGTACATGTTCTTTGAGCAAAGCAAAGGTTGTACATTCACAATGACATTCACAGTGACATGTATGGCTTAAAACTAAACACCACTTATGTGTTATTTATTTAATGAAAAGAGCAAGTGAGTTCATTATTCTCTTTTTCCTGAAGCACAAAACAATGAATGCTCTTAATTGGACTATAATCCTTGCAATTTGCATCATCTTTGCCTTCTCATCACATGCAACACCAAATGTTACTCGGAGTGAAGCCATGAGATCTTCCAAGCTCAACCAAACCCAACACCAAGTAAGAAGAAGCTTTTCATTATACAGTATTCCATTCACATACAAGGTTTAATTAGTCACTATACATGAACTAATGGTATTATTGATTGAAAGAACATATATTATATATAAAGGTATAGTTAGAGATAAAAGGGGTGCTCAAATTTCAACTGATAGCATTTCCAGATCTTCTTGCAGATGAATGAGTGCAGCTACGTTGTTAACGTAGAGACAAGCTGCAGTTCTAGTTTCTATGCTAGAGGAAAAATCGATGTTCTATTTGGGGACGCTATTGGCAATGAGGTCCCTTCCTTACTATCAATATTCAACCAAAATCACATATATTTTTCTCCTTTCACTAAAAAAAAAAATCATTAAATAAAAATTAATTTTAGAGATTAAAAGAATTAGTGATTACATTGACTAAATTAAAGATCATTTTATAAACTAAAACATTATTAATAATATCTAAAATAGTTTCTATTATTAATAAAAATTTATAAATAATTTTTAAATTGGTATTTAACTATTACTTATCAAGGTTTTAGCTACTAACAACTTATAAGAATCTAAAATATTAGTAGTTAAAACTTTGTTAACTAATTTAAATATCAATTTAGAAACTATTTTATAATATTTTATTAATAATAAAAACTACATTAAATATCAATAATTTTATAGTCTTTAAATTAATTTTTAATTTAGTCATATAATATAATGATTAATTATTTTTTATCTAGTGATTATCTTGTATCCTTTTTTTCCCTCTTATTTTCCGTATTATAAACATCAAAATCTATCTGGTTTGTGAGTGGTTGATGATTAATAGGTGTATGTTCCACAACTGCATGGTCCTTTTGAGGATTGCACTATGAATATATATGACATATATGGAGCATTATGTTCAACCCAAATCTGCCGTCTACACATATACTGGAGTGGAGATGGTGGTTTGATACTGGAGAAAGTGAGCATACATAGCAACTACTACGATCCTGTTACATTTTACTACCACACTTATATTCCTGAGGGTGGTTTCTATGGTTTTGACTATTGTCATTATTATTAGTACAACATTATTTCTTCAAATAAACTATGGAACTTCACTTCTTTTTTTTCAACTATTTTTGCATAGTATATGGCATATTTTTATTGGTATATATTATTTATGACTACATTTGTTATTATAATAATAAAAATGATTGTAGTTTGTCATCTAATTAAAGTAAATTAATAAATATTAGGTACTCTCATTGGTACTACTAGTTACTAGTTTTAGGCAATACTTCAAATATTACAATTGATAACTATTGTTTTAATGAGCTTATTATATAGATTATGAAAGGGGACAAAGTTACCATATGAAAATTAAAAATTAAAGAGTACAAAAAATTGTTAGTCCTAAATATTAGAGCATTTTGAATTTAGTTTTACGACTAATTCATGCTTTAAACTTATTTCTTCTTTGGAGTTTACATCACCCCCGAATAATAGAAAAAATTGGAATTTATGTTGTTTTATTACATGATCATTTCAAACTTTGAGAAAGTAAAATTGAAAGGGTGACTACAATAACTTTCCTAGCACTAAAGATAAGAAGTGTTTTGATTCAATTATTAAAATATTGTACAGATCTAAATTTAAAAAATGAAGACACTTACTGAAAATTTTGATTTTTCACTCGTAATAAATTTTTGGTTAAGTATACATATAGATATGTATTAATTAAGAGATAATATTTATTATTTATTTAATTAGAAAAAATGGAATTTATTGACTTTTTCTCTAAAAAAATAGCTATTGAAAAGAACTAAAAAGGTTAAAATAGAAATTGATAATTCATATTATATATTTTTATAAAAACTGTTTTAGCCCCCAAAATTTCCATACACGGTACTTGTTGACGTGAAAGCTTTAACAATCTATAGTCATTAAACCCAGAAGCATTTTAAATCCATTATACAGAAAAAAGTATGGCAAAAGAATGTGATACTCATGAAGTTCACAACATGAGAACAAGCTAGTTTTTTTAAAAAAAAATAAAAACTCATGTTATATATCAGTGTAAAACTTAACATCTCAGTTAGACTAAAATCTAAACTAACAACAATTATCTACCACTATATGAAAAAAATTATTAAAAAACGATTAATAAAATTCATATATTAATAAAATCGATTCAAGTAGCATATACCTATAAAGTCTAGGAAAAAACGAGATGAAATCATTCACATCGAATTTTTGACTCATAATATAGGCTAACTGCTTGAAGACAAGCAGAAAAGATACAAGATTGGACAAAAATAAAAAAATTGGCAAGACTATTTCCCCAATAACTCTAATCGACAAGACTTATAATTTCTTTTAAAGTTAAAACAAACTAATCCAGACAAATTTTCATTTCTTTTTTAGTGGATTTTTTTATAATGTGCAGGAGTTGATGTTACTCCCACCAAAATAACGAAAAAGACGCAAACAAGAACATCGTGATATTTGGTATTGGTGTTCTTATTAATACAAATTGAACAGTGTATTACCATTAGTTAAATCAAAAAGAGTAAAGACTGTGAGAACATTCATAAACAGTGTGTTTCCTTTTGTAGTTCCTCCCACTATAACCCCAGGAGGTACAGCAGGAAGGTAATTGAGACTATTTTACATGTGTTATACTACTGAAAACCTTTAACCAAACATATTATGTTGCCTTTCAAGAACTCAAAGGTAAATACAATTACCATCGCATAAGCAACTTTCACAACCTCTGGGCAACTCTCTCATACAAATCACGAGGCCAATTCCTCTTTAAATTATTTGCAATAAAACTCGCAATCTGCAAAAAAAAAAAATAGCCATCAAGAAACAAGAACACATATTAGTAAAGTAAATACCAAATAGCACTGTGATGGTCCCATCAGACACCAAATGTAACTGGATACTATAACCTACAAATGCTTGACATAATCAGCTGAAAGTTCTAATTTAGAACAGATGATAATTAAAAAGGCTTTGCCGCTGACGAGGAAGCTTAACTAAACCCTAAACCCTAAACCATCATTTACCCTCCTCCGTTCAATAGTGGGTAAACGAATATTTTCGTAACAACGTAAATTAAAATCTACCAACCAATGGATTGCTTTAATTTTATTCCCACGTCATTATTTCCTTTTCTTCTCGTATTGACAATAGATTTTATACAAAATCAACCCGATTGTTCCTTTGTCTGTCTTTCGTTTCCACACACAAAAACAGAAAAGAGAACGAATGAATATTAACTACAACAAAAGTGATTAAGGGAAGAGTAGAAATTATTATCAAACACAGATTCATATCAACAGATTAATACTGATTCTTGGGAAAGCTTCAAGATATGGGTTAGTAGATTTTACCATACAATATGGAAGGCATATGCTTATTATAGATCTGTGACTTCTCCCAACACATCATTTTTTAAAAATAATAAGAAGAATTATGGTATTTCAAAAAAAGTGAAAAAAGCATGGAAATAGCCCAACCAACCAATGGTATCCACAAGATAATACCTTAGCCCTTAAGGCACGAAGTGATCCATCAGAGTCAGTCAAATTGTCCAGACAACTAAGGGCAACTTTCAAAAGATCTGGAACACAAGCTTGGACATGCGAAGATAAATTTTCAAACGCATCAACAGCACTATCAGAGCCTCGAGGGTCTAGAGGAAGAAATGGAAGTTTAGCAACCTCCCTTAATGCATCGACATAATGCCCCAGTCTTGCTAATTTATGAATTGACAATATTGACTCAAGTTGTCGTAACACGGTTTGCTGCTGAAAAACGTGTTCTCTCTCTTGATGACTGAAAAAAAGAATTCAATCAATCATTTTACTGAAAGACGGAATGCTGCCATGTCACATATAAAGAATAACAATAATTTTATATAGTTAAAAGCATTCATTATAGAATTCTGATTGAAGTGCGAAAATGAGCACTGTTAGGATCACCAATTCATTAAAATGTGCATCTTCAACTTCCGAAATCCTTCTGATTTGCAGTAACTCAAGCAATAGTCAGGCATCTTGGAATTTCTAAGTCCTACTTTAAGAATAGCAAACACCTAATAGAAATTACACCCATGGAAGCAGCAAATCCTATAGGTAGTAAATCTCAATTCACTCCAGTTATGCAAAAAGCAGACATTTGGTCTGCTTCCCCCCATGATAATAGATGTGTTTAAAGAGCAAAACATATTCAGGGTGAAATCATGTCAGAATAAGTTCCAAACGTGCCTCTAGGGTTCATATATTTCAAAGAATGAGCAGAAATGTAACAGTATCAATATCCCAGAGCAGAGCACAGCTATATATGAAATGAGGTACAAGATTCAATATGACCTGACATCTGGATAATACGCATATGTCTCCAAAATCTCATTGCCAGAATGGATAAAGCCGGCAGTCCGACTTTCACCATCTAATCTTCCACGGAAAAGGGCAATAATAGCTTCAGAAAGGCACTTGTTGATGGTATCCAGCGCCATTGAGAAGGAACCTACTCTCTTCTGAATTTCTATAGACTAAACCAAAAGCAATATTAAGGTTAGATGAAAACCTAGTATTCCACAAGCAAAAAAAGAGGGATAAAGAATAAATGGATGATGGAAACGAAGTATGGATAACATTATTGCTAAAATAAATCTGGGAGTAAAGACACAAAACAACAAAACTAAAATGTGAAAATTAATTAAAATTTATATGAAATCACATTTATTAAACATTGAAAATGAATGAGTGAACAATATCCCGGAATGCATTAAAATAATGATTTAGGTCTGCACCAGAAAAATGAAGTCTATGAGAGGACAAATCAAAATGAGCTCTCAAATTATAATGAAGTGTTTTTCCATTCCAGCTACCTATGAAACCTGATTATTATGATGTGAGATAATTCTTATCAGCCAGGTCATGTTATAATTTGGTATTGGCAGGCAGACATTAAGGTGATGGTGGACAAAGACTGCCTTCTTTTCCTATTTTCCTTCTAATAAACGAAAACAGTAAGATAAGAAAGAAAGAAATTACTTTGTCATACATCCCAGCCTCCTGACACTGCAATGCAGCTTCAATTAGAAATTGTTCCCTTGCTTTTGGATCAGTCACAAAACGTCCCAATTCACCTTCTTCTCCGGAACCTCTTGCACCAAGTAAAAGATATATGCCTCCATCCCTTAATAATAGTTCCGTGAGAAGCTGCTTCAGCATCAGATTTCTCTGCCTTTGTTGATCAACATTACCTCTACCAGTCCACGACAACTGCCCACCGCCCACTGCTGCAGCAGCTTGTGCATAAAATTCTAGGGCCATTTGGAGATCACCAATACGTAGATACATAGATCCATATTGCCTGATAATGGTGGATACTTCTGCATAAGCATCCATCACTCCCAACTTTTGCCCAGAACCAGCACCTTCAGAAAGGACCCCATGATCAGCTAGCACAATTGATAGGTGTACAGCATCAATGTTATACCCTTCATCTCCTGCTTCCTTAGACAAGTATAATACAGCTGGAAGCAATTGAATGCTTAAAAGCAAAATATAGGGATATACCAGAGGATCTTTTCCATTTTTTGTATAGTATGAGGGCTCAAATTTATTCAGGTAACTTTGCAAATCGTCCAGGCTGTATGGAATCAGACTATCGCTTAGAACAATGGATGAAGGTCCACTAGGACAATCCCGCACAGCTGACAATTTGAACCACAAGAAATCTTCTATTGTACTAAAGAGAGTTGGCTGATCTCTGAGCAGGCGATCAATATGTCTTCGGGAACCTGATATGATGGCATACAAAAGTAACTTTTTCTTGTCATATGCAGTTCGACCAACCCTATCACCAGTTCTCAGCATTCTTTCACATTCCTCTGATGCAGCAGCTGCAATCTCTTCTGGGACCATCCCTCCAGTATTAATCCACTCTGTGAGCTGTCAGAAACAAGTAAATTATTGAGATATATTATATCATCAATTAGTAAGTGGTGACCATAGTATGTACCAAAGGAGCAAATTGATGTGAAGCACGTGAAGATAGGGCAATATTTCTTGCGTCATCGTAATAACCAGACCTCAGGCAAAAATATATCTGTCACCAAATAAATAAATGAAATATTACAAGCTTGGCTCATCAACAATATTAATTTCAAGAAACAAAAAAGAAATTATAGATATCAATAAACTAAGTCAAACCAAGGAAAAATAAATTCAAGAAAAAATATAATTTAGTATAGCCAATTGTATAGTCAGATTAAGTATCTGAGACCTGCTGCCATGTTGTATCAACAGGAGGCTGCCGCCGAGCATCACCAGCATCAAAATCCAGTACTCCATAATCCCTCAACCGAATCTACACATAAAAACAAAAATCAGCAACCGTTTGAAAAACTAAATGCATGACATTATTTGTAAGACATTATTCAAATTGAGACAAACCCGAAGAAAGGCACGGATTCTGTGCAAATTCCCAACACCACCACCAAGTGCAGCCTACCATTAGATAGAAAAGCCAACAGAAATTAAGTGCTATAACAAAAACAAATTTATGCATGCTCTCCATCATATATGAATAAAGAATACCAGAGATAAAAAACATTGAGAGAAGCTTGAAAAATACTTCACAGTTTCTAGAAGCATATCCCTCAAAATCATGTGAGAAGTATGAACAGTAATAAATAAACAAGTTCAAACAGTTTTTGAAAGATAAACATTGGCACAAATAATGCAAAGAATGTGCTTTGTTTATATTAATAAAGAACTAGTGGGAAGCAAAATTATTCTGAAAGTGTGACAAAGTTTTCCTCAAAAAGAAAAGCTCCCTCAAAAGCATAGCCTGCAAGGGCAGGGAGTCAGCCGTGAAGAAAGGCAGAATTAACGGTCTACAAAAATAAGTAAGAAAGTACTAGAAAAATTATTTGCAGACATTAGTACTACTAGTATGGAATTCCTGATAACAAATTACTTGTGCAGGATGGCTTTGTATGGTGTCCATTATGTATTTTTCATGTCCCCATTCAAGGTGGCGTCTTGCGCCAATAATCAATGACATCCGTTTTGAAACACGTTGCGGGGCTGAGTCCTCACCCATCAGCATCTGCTTCAATGAGTTTTATAGAGGATAAATAAAATATTTACTGTGACAAGTAGAAGCAATAAAGTTGCAGGCACACATTATTTCTGTTTTGTCTATTAACATTATAACGGTATCAACTACAAGAACAACCTGAACAAGGTGCCATATCTTTCGCATCGTTACTGATTTTCCACCACTAGCATCAATGCCCAAATTTTCATATGCACCCTTGAAAGCTGCTGCAGGCTAAGAACCATAAAAATTACCGATTATTAACACAAAAAGGTAAATATAGCTAAGATCTTTTGGGAAGGTGGTACAGAAAACACATCAAAACATATAATGTGCTATTGTATATTCGAAAATGAAGAATGGACATGATATTGGATTAAAATTCCAAAAACACTATTTTCACGGAAATAAATATTTTGATCACCAAAAGACATGACTTTTAAACAGGCAACACAACACAGTTTAATCAAATATAGAAATCTCATTATAAATTGAAGGGATGCAAAAAGTAGGGGACATACTTTAAATGGTAACCCAGATTCCCTTGCTTTATTCAGATTCTTCACTACCTCAGCATAGACAGATGCCTTTTTCTCCACAATAGGTCTGCCAGACAGGGGAACAATCTCCATACTAGAACTACCAGATGAGACTTGTGGAGTAGAAGACACAGACGCAATCTGACCTGGGAGGGTACCCACACTGCTGTTAGCAGCAATGTTTGTCCTAGGTAATGTTGAAATTCGACTTAAACTCTGAAGGAAATCACGCTTTTCTTTTTGCCAATCCTCCTGTCATAAAAGTAAATTCTACTGCACAGTAAGGAAGCTGAACCACAAAATTAAAAAACAAATAAACCCTATCATAAAGTAACAAATGGAATAGTATACTCATCCCAATTTAAAAATTGCAAATGTGACACAAAATCATTTACTCGCTTCATTATGCTACCTCATTTCATATGTGAAGTTCCATGGATTAACCTAAGCAAATTCAATTAGAAAAGCAATCATCTAAAAGGAATGTTTTTATGAAAGTTAAGCAGGTTAGCAGACCTAATTGTCATTATTAAGTTAAGACTGCTAAAAGCTATTAAGTTGCATGACTTGGACCGAAATATTTTTTCCTTGTCCTTTGGTTTTGTCTTCATCTTTATTTTTTAAGAGAAAATGGAAATTTTACAGAGTACATATCGATTACTAAGAAGGTTAACTCCCCCAAAAAAGAAGATCTCCTCATTAACAACACCAAAATAAAACATGGAAAAATAGACAACCCTGTTAATATAATAAAAATATTCAGTCCCTTCGTAATAAATTTGTTGCAAATCTCACATCTATATAGTTCTATATAATTTAGTACAAATCTTACATTGCAAGTCAATTTTATGAGGCTAAATTAAGTTTAAAAGTCTACTTTTGAAGATGGTATTGAAATTTATCTTAACAAGGTTTCTTAGGCCTACCATGTCGCCCACAAATATCTAGTCTCACATGTTCGACATGTATAACCCACAGTATAAAGGGATGTGTTGGAGATCCCACATTAATTACAAATATAGTTAAATTATAATATATATATATAAGTAAGTGCAAATCTCACTTTGCAAACCGATTTTGTGAGATTAAGTTTAGGCTTCCCATCTACTTTGTACGAACATTTATAGTCAAGTCCTAAAGGCCATAAAAAATCTAAAGGCATTTTGAAACAACTTAACAAATAAAAGAAAAGGAAGATATAACAATATAGGACAGATTTAATATTTTCAGCAATGTAAGGAATATAAAAGAAAGTGCACAAAAAAAATGGTTTACCAATACTATGCCAAAGATTCATTTTTTGATAGTTTTATGAATATAACTTAGACAATTGAAAACTTAATGAAGTATCATATCATAAAAGACATTATTACACTAACCTCTAAAACTTTCATCATGTAATCATTGAAACTCCTGAGATTATCCTTTTGAGCTTCCTGAACGGCAGAGACCATTGCCATTTCATGAACCTGAGAGTAAAATATGGTACACAAATTGTCTCAATTCCATTTAAAAAGGAGTAGATGTTTCAGACTACAAAGTAAGAAGATTTTCTTCGTTTTCCATAACAAGCAACAGAACTCCACATATAAACTGAATCACATTGATAAAATTGATCCTTCCAACTAGAATCATTCTAATGTCCAAATTAAATGTTATAATAAATCCGAAATTACTAGAAGTCAATCTGAAAGTGTAAAGTACCTGCTGCAGATACTCTTCAACACTTGTTGCCTCAACAGGAAAAACATCCTCAAAAGTTGTCTATAAAGGGGGGGAAAGATAAAAGGTATGGCATCAGCAAGATAGTAGCCATGTGAATTAAGTAATAGAGAGAACCACTGCAAAACAACTTGACATGAACTTTCAAGGGAAAATTACTTTTGCTAACTGACAAGTTATATCAGAAAAAGTGGACAACAAGTGTGTGAACAAAACTAGGGCTCACAGAAATTTATGAAACCTATAATGGAATGCATAAACTATCTACCTAACAGGCAAAAAATATAATACTTAATAAGTCAAGCAAAGAGAAAATTTCAGTGTATAAAATATTACAAGGTTGGTTAAGTAGTACCTTCAGTTCAAATGACTTCAGATCCCTTGCAAGCTGCTCTGCATTTATCCCCTCACGAGCAAGAAGCCTGTTCGTGCAACAGAAATAAGAAGAGTGATAATAATAATCGACTATGTGTTATCCTTTGACCACACACACTCTGCTTTAAAACAATATGGAAACCCATATATTTAGGGATGTAAGAAGACAATCTCCACATGCCCTATGAACAAAAATATGATGTTAAATGGATGGCCCTTTAAAAAGGAATAGAGGAAGACCAAAAGAAACCTAGTAGTGGAAACTCGAAAATGGGATATAAGATGTTAGTTAACCATTGGCTTCATGAATGAATGATACAAGATTGAGTTTGAATGAAACGGAAATCTGGAACCCAAGTTGCCAACACCTTTTGGAGGCAATAAGGCTTGGCTAGGAACTAAAAATCTTTCTAACTACTCAAAGCACTCCAACTAGCCATAAGACAGTCTAGGATTTTTATAATTTCTAAATTCTTCAAGATTGACTACTTCAGACATAACAAAAAACTTGCAGCAATCAAAATTTATAGACAAAGAGTACCTTGTTGCAGCGATAGATTGAGACGGTGCCTCAGTCCTTACGGTTTTGGATTTAAGCTTCTTGGATAATGATTCGAGTTGATCTAAGTTCCTCTGAATAACGTACGAAAGTGGATTCAGAACCAGAGATTAAAAAAAACACTCTACATTTAATCATCAGTAGTGACTAGTCACAATTCTAACTGACAGCAAGCAATGCTTCTTCATTATCTTGAACAAATTGAAGCTATACTTGGTTCACAATCGAAATACACACTCGGACTCCAAATTGATTCGGCGGCATTGGTATGAAATTCAGAAATGAGCTATGAAAATGAAATAGTGAAGCGAGTTAGTTTGGAGAGAAACCTGAAGTGGAGGGAACTGAGCAGAAGGTGCAGCTTGTTCTAGAAGCTTCGTCGAAGAATGTAGCAGATCAGTCCAACTACTGAAGTCTTCGTTCGCCATGGCTCTCTCGTTGAAGCTTCGCGCACGGAGAGAGGAAGAAGGAGAGTTTCACAGTAAAACGCTCTTAAGCCCTAAAATTTGAAAAGTAAGGTTCGGTTCTGCACCACGACGCACCCAACCCAACGGGTTTTTCGAACCGGATTCGAATCACCAAATATACTCATTTATATTTATAACTATTTCATAAAAAAGCTACACTATTAATCAATTATAAATTACTATAAATATAATTTTTGAAGCAACTATTTCAAAATTAATAATTTTATTGCATGTAATAATCTTAAAAAAATAATTACTCTATTAATATATTCCATTATATTACAAATAAATAAATGGTAAAAATAAAGTTTACTTTCTATGAGAAATTCCACATTTAATTTTATTATGAAAAATATTTATGTCCAAATAACTGTAAGTTTATTTTAATAAAAAAAATAATTATTTCTATAAAACTAATTAAAATTATGTTTTCGATAACCTATTCAAGCGTAATTTTTGTATAAAAATTATAATATTGTAATTTCTACAAATAATGTATTATTTCTTTATTTTAATATTTATATGAGTGCCAGGAATTAACTTCGTAATTTTTTTATATGTGTAAACTAGATATAAATTTATTTTATGTAAAAATATATATGAAAGGTAAATTCTAAAACTAATATAATATGGATGTGAATAGCAATGATTTAGGTATAAGTTGGTCAAGACTTTAAAATTTTCAATAACAAAATAACAAATAAAACATAAGTGTCTACAACATATGAATTTTGGTTGATGTATATTTGGAAAGAAAAAATATTACACCTTATTCTATAAATTTTTTTGGTATTTATTTTTCTATTTCTGTATCGGTCGGACGACCGAAGACATTAATTAATAGTATAATTTAATAAACATGTAACAAGAAAGCAGTTACAATTAACGTTGAATTAGTTAATGACACTTCGAAACACACTTCCGTAATATCAGGAAGTCACTACACACAACCCGATGACCACTACACATGTCTTGACAAACTGGTTATTTGGTCCACGTGAGTGAAAGCCCCAACTTGAGCGTCGGAGTGCAATCGCAAGTACCCGCTAACCGGCCGAGCACGCGCATAGGAGAGGAAGAACTTTAAAAAATTCAGAGACTACCAATACGACAGTAAATTGTGTATCAAGGATTAAAATTACTTAGGCGCCGAAATTCACACAAGTACAACTTTTTTAGATTATTTGTATTGTGAATTAAACTAGCTATAACCACAATGCTTTTTTTTAGTTTATGGTGGTTGTGGCTCGACCAAATTACAACAATGGTATTTAAGTTACTAAAAAAACGTTAAAGTAATTGTATAACACGTTTGATAAACATTTTAAATTTGTGTTTGGACAATAAATGTTATAACTTATAAGAAACTTAGATTACTTTAATTTTAATTTTAAATATTTGTTTTTAATAAAATAATTCAAATTTATTAAATTATAGTTTTTTTAGATAAATTATTTCAATCACATTTAAAATGAAAACATATAAAATAATACTAGTAACATGAGTAGAGCAATATACATGCAAATGTCACTAAAAATAACAATTTTTTGTTGGAATAATACTGATTTTGCAATAAGTTATTTAAGTGAAATGGACTACTATGCATTTTATTTCTCAAACTATAATATTTGAATTCTTAAGTGAGAATTTGAACTTTTATTTTTTATTTATTGTGGTGAAGAAGATATCACCAAGTATGATTTCTAGAAACAAAACAAAGAGGAAGAAAACAATACTTTAAGTACCATATGTATTAGCTGATGTGTTGATCTTTTGATGACGATGATTGCACATTCAGTATCTTAAAGTAGTTAAATGTAAAACAATAATCAACCTCTAAGATAATTTTTGGTAAAATTATATTTTCTATTTTTTTAACACAATAATTGGTTATATTAAGTTTATAATCAATATACAATTTATTATCTCAATTAATAGTCTATTATCCTGGTCAAAATTGATTTTTGTGAGTTTCAGAAAAAAATATCATTATAATAAATACTCAGTTATATTATGCAATATAAAAATTACATTAGCTTAAAACATTTTGAGTTAAATAAAGAACATAATAATTAAATATGTTTAGTTATAATTATTATCTCAATCAATAACAATAGAAAATGTTTTCAAACTTCTCTAAAAAATAACATTTCATTGTTCTCATAATTAGCTACTATTTTCAAATACTTTTGAAAGTTTTTAAGTGGTTTTCTGGAGTTTTTTATAAGAATTATCTTTTACATTTGAAGAAATATCATTAATCAGGATCATCAATCAATATTGAAAGTGATGTAGGGTTTTTTTTTTATTGTAAGTTTTTGAGAAATATTTGCACTTTAGGTTATAATTTTTGTTGTTGTTTATGTAAAAATTATAGTGGAAAAATCTAGTTAAGATTTTTCAATTAAATTGAATGTAAATCAAACCAATATAAAAATGGGTGTGCATAATTTGTTCATCTTTATTATATTATTTTGATTTTGTTTCATTATAATATTGTCATTACTTAACCTTACCCTCTTCATAAAAGTTGAGGATGAATTGTTTAATTTGAAGAGGTATTTTATTCAACCAATTCATCCCATTTTACACTAAAAGACTATTAAAATGTTATTAAGAGTATCATTAAACAAATGAAATTAATATTAAGTGTTACATTATGTTTTGGTGATCAAAATTATGTTAATTTGGATTTTGTAAGTAATATTGATAAATGAATATTTACTACTAATTATGTGTTTATACTTGCAATAGTCAATAAGTCAACTATCCAATGATATGTTATAACTTTATCTATCAAAGAAACTGAGTATATGGTAACTATCCAAATATACACACACAAAAGCTTTTGGATTCAAAAGTTATATAAAGGAATTAAAGCACCCAAAACAAAGAGTGTGACATTTAGAGTGTTTTACACAAGAAATGGTATTTTCATTTTAGTACAAAACACACATGTAAATGTTATTACCTTTTATTTTTATTTGAGAATAAAATAAGTGTGAATATACAAAAATATTCACACAAATATTTCTAGAAAAAACTCTTATCAACACTAATTGAAAAATAACCTTGATTTATGACTTGGTCGAGGTTAGTAAAAAACAACTTTAATTAAAAAGAATTATCTACAATAGACATTAATATAAAATAACATGAGTAAAATAATAAAAAATATCTAATTAACCATACTTTGTCTTTGACCAACAAACGATTAAAATAAAAAATAACAATATCCTAATTGAAGTTAGACATAGGAAAATATAGAAATAAGTAACCTAAAATTAAAAGATATAAGGTATAATGAATTTATAATTTTTAATCAAATTATTCTTATAAATTTTTAAAATGTCCATTTCTTTTATTCTGTATACGCATTTAAGAATATTTTGGTATATGTATTTAAGTTCAGTGGAAGTGTGACATGTATAGCACGAGTAAGGCCACTGCATTTGCACATAAAAGTGAGTTCAGATTTTAACTGAGCAAAGATTCCTCAAACTTTAATCAAATCCTTATCCCATCTTTTAATGTACTTTCTTCCTTTAATATCTTTATCATCTCTGCACAAAGTTTCCATGTGAATTCTGAAACACAACTCTTTTTTTTCAATGATATATTGAAAATTATTCTGTGTCGGTATTGTGAATATAGTTTCACATTATTCAGAGGTGAGGTTTAATATAATTCTTCATTTTTCAATTTATGAAATGTCTTCTAAAGAGAAAATCGTGATAAAACATTGATATTTAAAGTGAACAATATATTAGATAGGGTGATTTGTTATTTATCGAACTTAAAATCGGAATAATGCACACAATCTTCACTTGAGTTACACTCTCTGAATTCATTTTCAGTAAAAACACTTGGGACTGATAACACAGAAAAAAAAATATTTTAATCATTTTATGTAAAAAGGGTAATTATAGACATAAAAATAGAGTTATAGATTGATACAATTTGTCAATATATATATTTTTTTTATTGGGTATTAAGGGATGCAGTGAAATTTATGTTGTTGTAAATTATATTTATAAACATATTATAGAGCTTTTAGTTTCTTTGAATAATTTTGTGTCTTATTCTGCTTTTAGCACCCCAACTTTGCTATTTAGTGCTTTGCACATGTCTTTTAACACATCTATTTAATTCTATAATAGATATTATCCCATTAATTTTATTTTTCTTTTTCTTATTCCATTCATATGACATACACATGACAGTTAATTTTGGATTTTCTGAAATTTAGTTTTGTTCACTTTTCTTTAATTTATTGTATAGGTTTTTTAATACTCTGACTTCATTCAAGGGCAGTAATCCAAATCAAATCTTTAAGTATATATAATTAAGCTAAGTTTAAAGTATAAAAAAGTTAGTTAATAGTTAAAATCACATTTAAATAATTTTAATTACGGAAGTATTCATTTGTTGCAATTATACAGTTTAAACAAATTCACTCAAATTATTGTATAAAATATTATACTTTTGCTAACATTGATTAAAAAATTAAAAATAATTAAATTAAGATAAAATACATTAATAATTTATATAAATATTTATTGTAAAAAATTTCGTTAGCGAAATTGGAAATGTTTTATATAAAAATATTTGTCATGCATAATGCATAATTAAAAGTTGAGTTAAAAATAATTTGTATTTTTATATAATAATAATATTTTTTTAAATACTACTATTTTTGTCATGTTGTATATTTTAAAAAATATTAATATTAAAATTAAAGTTTACATAGATAAATAAATTTTTGCATATCTCAGACAACGAAAAAAAAAATCCAAGACTAGCGCCTTTTTTTTATGCATGAACACACATTGAGAAGTATAAAGCACCGCAAAGCACACCATTTGCGTGACTCACTCTTTCTCTGTCTCTTCCTCTTCTTCTCTTCCATGGACGATTTTCTGCATCGAGTTTGCCCTAATTCTCCATTCGTACGCATCTCTTCCTCTTTCCAATGTTTTTCTTTTCTCTCTTTTCTGCAAGAAACCAACACTTGTCTCCGGCAGCCATACATTTCCGAAGTTTAATCAACCTCCACCATTTTATTTGTCATTCTGTTTTAGATTCCAATGTTTTACTATTGCATGTTTCTACCTGTGTTCGTTTCTTACTCTGTTCAAAGAAACTGCAATTCTCTACTGCATGAAGACTCTTAATATGCATTTATCGCGTTTGTTACTAAATTCTTGTTCTGTGGTTTTGAGATCATGTGATTGAACAATCATATGAATCTTTTTCTTCGTTTCAGTTGACTTCAAAATTAACTATACTTCCGTGTCACTGCCATCTGAGTGACTAACATTTCTTGAGATTGATGAATGACTCAAAATGAAAGGAATATCATAGTGTGCCTTAATGTTTATACATTAAAGATCATGAAAATTCATTGGACTCTCATCCTGACTTGCACTTTTTTTCCTGGTTTACAGATTTGGGATGGAGAGAGGTTTTCTGACTGCTTTGAAGACATATATCCTCATTCTTTTTGATATTTTAGTTTCAGCTCATTCACTGATTATATATATATATACACACACACGCACATATGAATTGATTTTCCTTAATATCTCCTACTGTTTTAGGTTTTGCAGTTAACATAGTGACGGTTGTTATGGTCGTTGTGCCTGGATTTAGTCAGAAGATTGGTCGAGGAGTTCGAAGGTCAGATGGCCAGGTACTACCTGATCTTAGAGGTTTTTGAGAAGGCACTAGAAAACTACTAAAAAAATTATGTTAAAAATCTATAAACTGGTCTCTGTATTCTGTTTACACAACACTTACTTGCGAGCCTTCTAATCCTGTAGTGTTTCTTTGTAAGGTATTCTCTACAACTCGTGATTGTCCATAATTGTCAAACTTTGTTGAATTAAAATTGTCTGGTTCACCTGGAAAAGCTATCATTACCCCCACATATAGTTTCTGTATTCTACAGTAGTATGTACCTGAGACAAATAATGATATTCATATATTTGATGCTTTACATTGAATAAACAGATGACCTTTCAAGAAAAATTTGTCCTGGATTTTATACCAGCTGTTGGAGCATGTCTTTCAATTGTAGACATATTTTTTCAGTGGAAGAAAGAGCATAGTAGTCACTTTGTTGGATATCATAAATGGTTCTATAGCTGTTCTGAGTTGATGGTGTGGGTAAGTTTCCTGACTTTTAGATGTCAGCTACTGTGTTATGTAGAGTTTAATGCATTTGATAGCTTGTGGTGTAATTATTCAGTCGTATCTATGTGTAGATAAATATTATTTTCTTCACAAAGTGTGCCAGCAGTCATCACATTGTCTTCAATCGTGTCTTATGTTTCTGGTGGATTCCGAAAGCAATATTGGCAGTTTTATATTTGATGACAAAGATTTCATCATTGAAGGTGCTATTATTTCCTGGCTTAGTTTTTTTTAATTGGGCATGACAAGTTTACCTTTATTACTAACAATTTTTTTCGTTTTCAAATAGTTTGTAAATCAGTTAGTTACATGTGAAAGATTGACACAATTTTAATTGTAGGTTTCAATATGCATCATCGAAAGTTTAGTTGTTCTCTTGAATATCTCATTTGGCATAGCCATCAATGTGATTAGGATAAAGAGACCATCTTACAAAAGCAGGTACATACTGGCATGTGTTTCTTACATGGTCACTTTCTTTTTTCCATAAAATTAGTGATAAGGATTAGATAAAATTTTAAAAGCATATAGTAAAATTAATAATCTTTCTCTCTTGATTTGATTGTAGTAGCAGGCATAGTGCATTCATTTGATAGTATATGTGATTTAGTATAGAGATATGAAAATTACATTTTGTTTCTAGAGCACATTTAAATCTCGACTGATTCTGCTGTCACAATTTTAGTGTTTTGGAAGATCCACTTCTTTCAAATGGCGTGGACCTTGAGGAAGGTGGTTATGAAGACCTTGTAAGTTTAAGTAGTCACCAAACATAATTCTCTTCATAGACTCCTTTGCTTACTCTCAAAATAATTAGTCTCCATTTTGTATGGGATGAAGTGTAGAGTATAATTTTTGAATTTAAATACAATTTAGTTCTTGTGTGCTTTTTGAGTAGTTGGTTGGTGGAAAAGTTAAAGGGAAATGTATAACTTCTTTTTTAAGTATGGGGCTTTTGATAATTACAGAGATTCCATAATTATTTTGGAGATAATTACATGTTTGGCTTATATTTTAAAGAAAATATACTCTTTTCATGTTGTTTTATTATGTTATTTTTATTTCCAATTTGTAAGAGTGATATGTTTTTACTATTTACTTTTATTAATATTCTTTCTATGTAGGGAAATGATGGAAACTTTTGGGATTTGATGACTTTCAACTTCATAACTCCAGTAATGAATCATGGTGTGGTAAAACAATTAGACTATGATGACCTATTGCCACTACCTACTGATATGGGTCCTTCTTCCTGTCATGATGTGATTTTATCCTGCTGGCAAGCTCAACTGAGTAACAATGGTTCTAACGCATCTTTATTTAGAGCACTATGTAGTGCATATGGATGGCCATATCTCCGCCTGGGTTTATTAAAGGTATTTTTCAATAGGAAATCATGTTTTCCTCCTGCACACTGGATAAATCTATGTTGATGGAAACCAAAGCTTGTGCATTACTCTTTAGTCTTTATACGCAATATTTACACCATATGTTTAGGCTGCTATGGACTTCTGGAATCTAATTCGTCCAACCATGTAATACCCTTCTTCAACATTTTGAATTTTCATTTCCAACATGGGATTCTGACTTTTTCCGTGGAGATGGAAGTTCTAGCATTTTTTTATCTTGAGATGAAAGGAAATTTAATCCCTGTTCTGTAGCTCAGAAGTTTATGTCTACAGAAGATGCCTTTTGTTTTGTACTATACATTGAATTCAGTAACAACCAATGGTTCAAGGGCTATCATCAAAATAGTGATAGGTTCCTAACTATTGTTGTGATAGATAACTGATTGTTTATGTGCCTAGAAATTTCGGTTGGTGCCACTGGAAAATATATTGATAGTATGACAGCTTGGATGTCATAACATGTTTTACTTGTACCTAGACATCTTTATTAGAAGAATACGATCCTTATCAATTTCTAAATAAGTAGAGAATGTTTCATAGTTTGTATATAGCATCCCATGGCCAAAGGTAATTGATACCTTTACATGACTCTGAATTGTTTATCATGTCAATTTAAAAATAAGATCACTTAAGTAGGATTACCTGGATTATTACATAATTTTAATGGGATTGACACCTGACACTTGGCATATATACTTATTAGTTACAAGGGACAAAACAGGATGTTTCCATATGATAATGAGTCTTTATCATGTCCTTCTATTTTGTATTTGGTGTCTTTTATTTCATAAATAAACCAAAATTTAATCTGACTATGCTTTATTTTATCTTGTTTCAATTTATTTATGCATCTACAACTTCCAGGTGATTAATGATTGTATTGGTTTTGCGGGACCATTGCTTCTCAATAAGCTGATCCAGTTTCTTCAACAAGGTATTACAAGGAGTAATAGTTTGTGTTTCTCCACTATTGATTATTAAAATTTTGACTTGTACCGAAGCTTTAGTTATCCTCTTATTTGATAAGCTTCTTCATTACTTTATTCCTTTTATGCACTATACTTTTATTTCACATTCCTTGATGCATAACTTTATACATCAGTTGAAAACATTGCAAACATTTACATGTCAAATATATTAACATAAACATGGTTATGGTGATGGTTATGTCATTCCTTTTTTTTTCCTTAAATAATTTTCTTCTATCTGCATATCCATCAACTGCAACAAGAAAACTTCATAAAAATTTGGTTCCATTTTGTTATTTCTTCCAGGTTCAGCGAATTTGGATGGGTATTTACTTGCATTATCCTTGGGGCTCACCTCTATAATTAAGTAAGTTTAACTCTTGTAGTTATATAGTTTATTATATTATAATTCACCCATATGTTTTTCCTGTATAATAAGTTTAAGGTTCAGGTGATGATTGTCCAAACTTAATAAGCTCGATTTAAGCCATTCTTCTTTTCTTATTGTGTGTTATTGTTAGAAAGTTATCTTGATTGTGGTCATCCCTAACATGCCTTAGTCTTGCCCCTTTGGATGTTTTCTTATTTGTAGCCTTAAGATGGTGTTTAATCTCATATCAACTAGGGATATGACTTAATTAAAACTTACAAAGCTTAGGCAATCCTCATCTTACACAATATGAAATGAAACTGTATAGAATAACTCCTCGCCATTATTCAACCATAGTTGATTAGATAAAATGGCAATTCAATTGTGTAAATAAGATTAAATTCACAAAGTTAGAATTGAGAACCCAATAGAAAAAAAATCATTATCTTCTTTTTCAACAGAAAAAGAAATTGTATCAATGTGTTCGAGATATAAAACCATCCACAGGCCTCCACATAAACAACTTAAGCTTCTAGAGTAGTGTAGGTAAGAGAAGAATGCAACTTGAGGGAGGGGAAAAGTTAACCTTCTAACATATAAAAAAAGAAACAAAAAGTCAATGTTTCTAAAATTGAAACAATTCTGTCCAATCTGTCTGCAAATCAGAAATTGTAATCCTCTTAAAGCAACTATGTGCAGAACGGCAAAGAGAAAGGTTTCTCTCAGTGAACCTTTAGTCATGTCTTTATTGCATTTTCTTTGTATCCAGCAACATTTTTATGTTGCATTCTGTTGGACTTTGAGCAATGAATATTTAAATGTATGGGTTAGCATAACTTTGATGTTTTTTGGCTTTATTTACCAGTAACTAACAATTAGTGAGAAGTGTCCTTCTGGTCTAGATCCTTTTTAGATACACAATATACTTTTCATCTTTCCAAACTGAAGCTGAAGCCGCGATCTAGTATCATGACTCTAATCTATGAGAAGGTATGCAATTCTTTTATTTTATTTGTTTGTGAATGCTGAAATTATAGTTTTTCGTAATAATAAAATGCACATACTCTTTTTATATACTCTCCTAGTGTTGTTACTGATGCATGCATGGCTTTTGACAGTGTGGCTCATGATTATGCTTTGGTACTAAAATATAGACATTGTTTCATGTGTTTGAAGTGTCTACGTTTGAACTTAGCAGAGCGTTCAAAATTTACAAATGGAGAAATTCAGACATTTATGTCAGTAGATGCTGACCGAACTGTGAACTTGTGTAATAATTTCCATGATATGTGGAGGTATTCCCTTTTTAATTTAAACTTCTTAATGCTAATACATTTTACCAATATTGTTTTTCTGTTCTCTTTAAATATCTGTACCCAACAGACTTATCAATTGTAAAAGATCCTTATTTTGTCTTACTATGAATGAAATTCACAGGTATTCAATGAAGTTGCCGTGAGTTATTTATTCTATGGGTTAAAGATATGATATGTGTATAAGCTACTTTAGTGTTTCACTGAACCTGCTGAGGTTTAGCTGTATGGGATAATATTGGGTTTTACATCAGATATATTTGATAGAATTTATGCTAACCTGAAAACATCTTCTGTAGCTTACATTTGATATGAAGTCATTCCTGTTAATAATTAATGATGTAATTTGTGTAGATCTTAAGCATTTTTGTTTTGTTTCAGCCTGCCTCTACAAATTGGAGTGGCTCTGTATCTTTTGTATACTCAAGTCAAATTTGCATTTGTATCTGGATTAGCAATAACTATTTTATTGATACCAGGTAGAAATATCACTTAGAATTTTGTGTGTGACAATAAGCCGCACTTGTTACATTACAACCCATGTTTAATCCTCTTTCACCTGCTTGAGTTCATCATGGCGAATATCAGTTGGAATGAATTTGCATATAAGTTTGTATCTATAAATAGATTTGTTTCTTAAATCCAAACAGTAATTTTTTCTTAAATATTATCAATAACTGAATTTAGAGAGAAGTTTTTATTTTATACTGTATCAATAACATTTGATTTAAGTTGTACTCTCAGGGATGTTTGTCTGCTATCTGTTTTGATTTAACTTGTATCTTAGGGCATATCTCATACGAGTTTTAAGGTATAAAAATATTGTTTTTATTTTGAATAAACTGTTTCTTTTATACGAAACAAGTCTTAAGGTGAAGAAATTGGTTGTGCTACGCATATTATCTCCAATGGGGGATTTCTTGAAGAAATAGTTT
Organism: Phaseolus vulgaris; assembly: GCF_000499845.2. Classification (NCBI taxonomy): domain Eukaryota; kingdom Viridiplantae; phylum Streptophyta; class Magnoliopsida; order Fabales; family Fabaceae; genus Phaseolus; species Phaseolus vulgaris. Next base: position 40,112,806 of record NC_023755.2, read on the forward strand.
CTTCATCCTAAGAATTTTGAACAAAAAGCCTGTTGGAGACCCTCTTAGAAGTCAGATGCTTTTTATTTTGGATCATTTTTAAGAAATATTTACTTGACCTTGAAGTTCATTAATCTATTTAAAAAATTAATATTTGTTTTATTACTCAATTTTAATCTTCAGTGAATAAATGGATAGCGCAATTGATTGCAAGGGCTACTGAGCAGATGATGAAGGAGAAAGATGAAAGGTAACCATAAATAAATTGATTAATTTGGTAGAAAGTTTCCAAAGATAAGTCATACTTTGACTTTCATATTTCCATTAATTCATTTGGTCAGCTCCCTCCTCAAAAATTGCAAGTTGTGTTATTACAATTTGTGTTGCTTTTCCAATTATATTATACATGTCAATATAATTTTTCCATCAACGATATTCTTACAGAGGACACACAGCGCATTGCATGTTGCTTAAAATTCTCTTAACTCCTGAAGTTGTGACACAATGTTAAAAGAGTAATTTAAGTTACAGTCACATGTCTCTGATGGACATGTAATGTAATAATTTGCAACACATACGCTGCTATGCATAAATACTAACATTTGTGCAATCATTTCTTTTGCTTTGGAGTTTGAAGAGGTTATCTAGTTATCAGTGAATGGTCGGAGTTCCTAGAAAGTAAAGTCTTGGCTTGGCTGAGAAGCAATTTTTACTCTTAAGAATATAATTCATTTTTCTTCCAGCAGTTACTTATCTTGAGAATTCCCGTTCTCATCTTCTGCCCCTTAAGATTAACAGCTTATTATTCTTTGCCTGATTTTCTCATTTTACTGAAACGATGGATGAATATGAATGAAATCTGTTCATGCATATTTGCAATACTAAAATTTATGATTTTCTTATAGGATTCGTAAGACAGGAGAACTTTTGACGTATATTCGCACTTTGAAGATGTATGGATGGGAACTTCTTTTTTCTAGTTGGTTGATGAATACAAGATCTTTGGAAGTCAAACACTTAGCTGTAAGAATTTATATTCTGATTTTATCTATTTATGGATAAAACGGTAAAAAATTTCCTGAAATCCACTAAGGTAGTATTGAAGAATGGCAAAAGGAAATTGTTTGCCTTCTGTCTTATTTAATTTTTATCATCATGTCTCATCCATTTTTTATAGACTCGAAAGTACCTGGATGCATGGTGTGTTTTCTTTTGGGCTTCAACACCAACGCTCTTTTCTCTTTTCACATTTGGACTTTATGCATTGATGGGACATCAACTTGATGCTGCAATGGTATATTCAAATTTATTTCACCTAATCTTACTGACAAGTTTTTCTTCTTTATTTTGCATTTAATTATTTTCTGTCATTGTTAAGAAATCTAATGCAGTAGAAAACCTCTATTGCAGGTTTTCACTTGTCTTGCTTTGTTCAACACCCTTATTTCTCCACTAAATTCATTCCCTTGGGTAATTAATGGATTGATTGATGTGAGTCTTCCATATTCCATAGTTTTTTATGAACTGAGTTTATTTGTACATGCATTAGGATGAATTGTTTCTGTTAATATAACTGCAGGCCATCATATCTTCCAGACGGTTGAGTAGGTTTCTCGCGTGTCCTGAACATAAAGTTGAAGTGGGAGACACGAGTTCATTCCTAAGTGAAAAGCTTGATTCTGTACAAGGTTTGGGTGTATTTATCCAAGATGCATGTTGTACTTGGTCAAGCAGTGAGGAACAAACATTAAATTTGGTGTTGAATCATGTGACTCTAAGTGTGTCCCAGGGTTCCTTTGTTGCAGTTATTGGCGAGGTCAGATCCTTGTTTGAATTTTATCAAGATGTCTTTAGCAAATAAAATCAAATAATCTTGTATGGTAAAGTAATTTCACGGGATATGCACATCCATCATATTTTGGCATCACAACTAAAGAAAAATAGATGCTTGAGATCATTAGTTCAAAATATATAATGTATGTCATGATTCCATTCACTCAGTCTTCTGTATCTGTCAAGATCACTAGCATTTCAATATTCACAATTCAAATTGATATATGAACCTACTTCTAATATGTGAAGCACAACTTAGTTATATCTATTATTACTTCACCAACTGCGTGTATTCAGGTTGGTTCAGGTAAATCATCCCTGTTATATTCAATTCTTGGAGAAATGCAGCTTGTTCGTGGCTCTATTTATTCCAATGAATCCATTGCTTATGTACCTCAGGTTTGTATATGATAATTGATATGCTTAGTCTCTAGTGAAATTTCTTAGCTCTTTGTTTCCTCAAAGTCTCACACAGCAGGTCCCTTGGATTTTATCTGGAACGGTGCGGGACAACATATTATTTGGGAAAAGCTATGATCCTGAAAGGTATAATGCCTTCAACTTTAGGAGTTTTTTATACCTCATAATTTTAATCTAGACCTTTTTCTTCTGCTCAGTGTGACCTTGACCTTTGCAGACATTTTTTGAACCGAACCAAAAGAACTAATGCTCTTTACAGGTATACTGATACACTGAAGGCATGTGCATTAGATGTTGATGTCTCATTGATGATTGGAGGTGACATGGCTTATATTGGAGAGAAAGGAGTCAACTTATCGGGTGGACAGAGAGCACGTCTTGCTTTGGCAAGGTGCTATCTTCCAATTCTCTTTTTATTATAAGTATATTTGGGGGGTTTTATGCCTTGATTATTTTTATAAAAAGGCTGTTCTAAATTCTAATACTGTTCAATTAGCAGGGCATTGTATCATGACTCAGCTGTTGTTATGCTTGATGATGTCCTGAGTGCAGTAGATGTACAAGTTGCTCAATGTATCTTATACAAGGCCATTCTAGGTCCCCTTATGCAGAGAAAAACTCGATTGCTCTGTACCCATAACATTCAGGTTATTGTGACTCTTCAAAACTATTATTTATGATCATAATTACATTGGTTGTTTTGTCAAGTATTTCGATTAAATTCAGATGAACATGATATTTTCTCTGATATTTTTCAGAAGATATGTATTGTATATTTGGTATTTCTATAAAATGTATACTTATATAAGGATTAACTTATTGATGCATCTCAATTTATGTACAGGCAATATCTTCTGCTGATAAGATTGTTGTAATGGAGAAGGGACACATAAAGTGGATGGGAAATTCACATGACTTTCCAATTAATTCATTTACAGAATTCTCTCCGTTGAATGAAATTGATTCAGCTTTACAGAATCATAGACAATCTTGCAGCCCAAATCTTTCTTCCAAATCCAAGGAGCAGTCTCTTCTTGATACAGGTATTGTGCATGATCTGGAGGGAGCACAGGAGATAGTTGAAGTTGAGTTGAGGAAAGAGGGAAAAGTTGAGATTGGAGTGTATAAGTAAGTACAAACATAAACGTCTCTGATAGATATGTATGGGTATTGTCAGTTTGTAGATAGGATTTTGTGATCTTCAATAGTTGATTAACAATTTAGTGCCTTTTGAAGGAATTATGCTGTCTTCACTGGCTGGTTCATGACAGTCATTATATGCCTATCAGCTATTCTGATGCAAGCTTCTCGTAATGGAAATGATTTATGGCTTTCATATTGGGTTGATACAACAGCAGAAGGCAGTCAGACAAGATATTCCATCTCCTTCTATCTGGTAAGGGGATGAGCAGCAGTGATAGTTTGCATAGTACATTTTTCTTTCTGGACATGACTTATGGACAACTAAATATTTTATGGCACAACAAATATTTCATGGACAATTAAATATGTCTTGTGCAAAACGAAATACTTATAGTTCAATTATTTTTCTTAATTATAATAGTTCTAAGTAATGCAAAGGAGTTTTTTATTGGAAACTTCAGTTTAAAGAGTTTGAATCTATTGAAAAGAAAGAACGAATTCCTCACTTTCACCCCTATAAACATCATGCTGGAGAATGGAGTTAAGTGAAGCTTGTAATTCCAGATAATTTCAGTATTAAACATTATTTGAAATTCTTGGTTCACTATTTTAAAACCATTTGTAGTACGTTAAAATTACCTGACTATTTTACCTACCACTCTATGAGCTACTATTGAATGTAACTTTCTAATTTGTTTGAGATGATAATTAATGGTGCAGGCTATACTATGTCTCTTTTGTATTATTAATTCCCTTTTCACATTGGTGAGGGCATTCTCTTTTGCATTTGGTGGATTACAAGCTGCAACTAAGGTACACAATAAATTGCTCAACAGGCTTATGAATGCACCTGTCCAATTCTTTGATCAGACCCCTGGTGGGAGAATACTGAACAGGTTAGAATAAGATGTCTTCAGGGAATAGCAGATAATGATAATATAAATTTATGTTTCACGATTTATTATGTTTTGTGCAGGTTATCTTCAGATCTTTATACCATTGATGATTCACTTCCATTCATTCTGAACATTCTCCTAGCTAATTTCGTAGGCTTGTTGGGTATTACAATAATTTTGTGTTACGTACAGGTACATTGATTTTCTTGGTTTGTCATATGTACTATGGAACTACCAAGATTTGTGTTAATGTTCCCCATGATCTGTTTTTATCTTTCGATTTTATGTAGGTCTTCTTCTTACTCTTGCTATTACCATTTTGGTATATCTACAGTAGACTTCAGGTATTATTTTTTCTTGTTGACACTCTTATTTAAGCTCTCCTTTGTAAGTTCCTAAAACTATTAGGATTATTTGTTATTAAATTGTATGAATTTGGAAACCCGCATAATTATGGAATATAAAATAAGGGTATAATACTACAAATAAATTATTTCAGTATTTTTGAGTTTCAAACGTTTAAAACCATAATCACTTCTTTGACTTGGTATAATAGACAATCAAAATCAACTGATCTATGCAGTGGCTTCAGTTCTTCTACAGGTCAACATCAAGAGAATTACGAAGACTGGATAGTGTTTCTCGTTCTCCAATATACTCATCTTTCACTGAAACACTTGATGGATCATCAACTATTAGGGCGTTTAAATCTGAGGTAAATATGTAATTTTAAAGTAATGATCTTAAATAGAACTTTGTATCATGTTGAAGAACTTTACTGAACAAGGGTACTTAAGATATAACATGCACATCACATCAATAAGATCCGAGGACGATAAAATAGCTATTTGTTTAAAATCTTTTCTTGTCATGTATATTAATGATATGGAGTGAACCTGGCTATTGTAGTTTTCAGTGTTGGCGAAGACCAGTTTACCATGTGAAATTTCTTACAAAAAGATATTTATACTGTTAAGTAAAGATTTAGATGTGGCTTGAAACTAATTGTTTTACCTTTATGTTGCGTAATTAAGAGATAATTATTCCATAATTAGTACATATTCAGTTTTCTATTTATTAGGACATATTTAATATCTTTTGGTGATTTGATTAGTATAACTTTAATTATCTATTATTTCTTTTCTTAAGTAGATTGTAAATAGTCTATAAATTTAGACTGTAATCACATTTAGAAATACATTCAATATTTTTCCTTCACCTTGGTTACTTGGAAATACCTACCATTGTCAACTGAACTACCTTATGAGGTGCTTATTATTTGTTTGGTTTCTTTAATTAGTTGTGGTGCCTTTTGCGATACTTTTTTTTGTTGAAAATCTTACATTGACTAAAGATAAAACCAAATTGTAATGTATAAGTGGGTGAAACTTCATGTTACAAGCTGGTTTTATAGGGTTGAATTCTTGATTTTCAATGTACTTTAAAGTGTTTTTTTTTCTTTGGTCTTCTACATGAATTAGTTGTTTGTCTTATGTACCGAGAAAAATTATACTAGCCATGTGAGTTGGCGCAACTAATAACTATAATACAATGATCATTTTTACCAGGACTTTTTCTTTACCAAATTCACTGAACATATAACGTTGTATCAGAAGACTTCCTACACAGAGATAGTGGCAAGTTTGTGGCTTTCCTTGCGTCTCCAGGTAGTCTTTGAGTCAATTATATTTATTGACATTTCAAGATGAGAAAATACAGCAATTCACCTTAAACTTTACATTTTACAAGATTTCTACGTGCAAAAATAAAGTACATCCATCGGTTAAATTTGAATATGTATTAAATCTGGAGTATTAGTTGTTGCTAATAATTACTTTCTTCCAGTTATTAGGTGCATTTATCATCTCCTTCATAGCTGTGATGGCTGTTATTGGATCTCATGGCAGTCTGCCCATCAACTTTGGTACCCCAGGACTGGTTTGTTTGCTATCCTTTTATTAAATCTCTGATTTGATCAACAGATTTTGTACATTGAACTTTTTTTTCCACAGGTAGGATTGGCCCTCTCATATGCAGCTCCAATTGTGTCCTTATTGGGGAGTTTTTTATCAAGCTTCACTGAAACAGAAAAGGAAATGGTTTCAGTTGAAAGAACTCTTCAAGTATGAATAAGACTTATTTCCCTTAGTTGAAACATGTTTAGACACATATACGCTGATGCCTAATATTCGTTTAATGTTTTCTAGTACATGGACATTCCTCAAGAAGAACAAACTGGATGCCTATACTTGAATCCAGATTGGCCAAATCAAGGATTTATCGAATTCCAGTGTGTTACTTTGAAATATATACCATCTTTGCCAGCTGCACTCTGCAATCTTAGTTTTAGAATTGCTGGAGGGACACAAGTCCGTGAACTACTTTTGAATTTGCACTGAAGTTTTCTTAGGTTTAACACACCCATTACGTTTAATACTAATTGCGTGAAATGTATTCAGGTTGGAATAATTGGAAGAACAGGTGCTGGAAAGTCCAGTGTGTTAAATGCTCTTTTCCGTCTTACTCCAATATGTACAGGCTCTATCTCAATTGATGGCGTGGATATTAAAAATATTCCGGTCAGAGAACTACGTACACATTTGGCCATTGTTCCTCAGAGTCCATTTTTGTTCGAAGGATCATTAAGGTACTTCATTTGGATTTTTTCACTTAAAATACTTCTGATGCAACCTCTGATTTAGCTCCTTCTAGATGATAATGTTCTTACATTCTTTTCAAGAAGAAACTGTATTAGCATTTACTCTGACTGCACCTACACTTCATCTCTACATAACACTCTGTATTCTCAATGTTCTAGGGATAACCTAGATCCTTTCAAAATGAATGATGACTTAAAAATTTGGAATGCATTGGAAAAGTGCCATGTGAAAGAGGAAGTAGAAGTAGCTGGAGGGCTGGACCTTCTTGTAAAGGAAGGAGGGATGCCATTTTCAGTTGGCCAGCGACAACTTCTTTGCCTCGCACGTGCACTTTTGAAATCTTCCAAGGTAAGAATCATGATTAAGGAATTTTGGTCTTTGACTTTTTTTATTTCTTGTTAACAAACAACTTTAATATACGACTAAATTATAAAAAATAAAAAATAAGTGAATGTAAATTTCACATACTAATTTTATAAAATTGAATTAAACTTAAAATTTACTTTTTAAAATGTTATTATAGTCTATTTTAATAAGATTTATTGGTTTATGAATCAATTTTGAAATTCACTCAAGTAAGTTTTCAATATGTATTAAAAAAAATGTTTCTGGAGAAAATATGACATGCCACTTCCAAATCTTAGTGAGAGGTTCCTCTTGCCCTTTTAGGTTCTCTGTTTGGATGAATGCACAGCCAATGTAGACATTCAAACTGCTTCACTGCTGCAAACTACCATATCTGGAGAATGCAAAGGAATGACAGTCCTCACAATTGCTCACCGGATTTCAACTGTTGTAAATATGGACAACATTCTGATTCTTGACCACGGGAAACTGGTATGCTTTATTCATGTAATTTGGTGTCATTATTAGAAAAGAATGAGGCAAGATGAAATAACATGAGCTTTCCTCCCTCGTCCGCGTAGGTTGAACAGGGTAACCCACAGGTTCTTCTGAAAGACGACAGCTCGATATTTTCTACTTTTGTTAGAGCTTCAGCAATGTAGCCATGGAATCCTTTCTGTGATGGTATGCCTACTGTAAAATATCAAATCCAAACTTTCAATTGCCTAGATCAATGCAACTGCAAAACATGTTCTCGACTTTTCATCTAAGTTAGTAGAACTAATTTTAGCCAACAACAGGTGAGGTGACAGCATAACATTCAAGGCTTCTTCTTCCTGCACCCCTATGTTTTTCTTCCTGCACTCCCACAATTTTCTAAATTCCGAAACTGGCCTTGACCTTTTATATGAAAAAGGGCATCGTGGTTACTGGAAATAGGGATATGGGAGTGTGCTACGGATTCATCAATTCAGAACTGAATCATTTTTTTTTGGATGAGGGTGTGTTCTGGAAGCAATTTTTACATAATTATTGATTTCCAAATTGCTGAATCCGAAAGTCTAATTTTGTTACGGATTGGTGGATCCAGAATGTTTTTTTTTTTTTAATTATGGATTTCTGAATTTGGAATGCACATTTCTGTTATGGATTTGTGGATCCAGAATGCTTTTTTTTGAATGTGAAATGCATATTTTAAATTATGGATTGGTGATCCGAAATTTTACCAGAAGTGCTAATCCGAAGTTTTTTCGGATTCCATAATCATAATAAAAAAAAATACAGTTCAAATGCATTTTAGGGTTTTTAAAAAGTAATAGGGACAGTTTGGTCTTTGCATAACATTGTGGGGTGCAGGAAGAAAAATGTAGGGTACAGGAAGAAACTGCCAACTTTCAATTGCTAACTTAAATCCTTTTATTTACCTGCTTCTGTTCCAATTTATAAAAGTATAACAAATTATGCTTTCATTCCAAAATTATCCTTACATTAATGTCTCAAAAATACATTTCTTAATAAATCTAGGGTACATAAATAATTTTGCAAGGAACTAGTTCGAAAATATGTTTTTATAAATAAAATTAAACAAATTTAGTTTTTTTTTTTTATAAATGGGAACAGATGTAAACGAACCTGAGATTGGGCACTCAATGATTATTTAGAAACACACCTATACTACTAGTAATAGGTATTTTTTTCGGACACACTCTTTCTCTAATCTTATTATGAATTATTATTTCCTTGATTCAAAAATAAATAAGATAATTCATTTTCTATATAGAATGACACGATCTCAATAAATAAAATGGTTACACGTACCATTGAATATAGCTTTAGATTTAGTCTAAGACCTAATCTTATAGGTCATTGATTAAAGTCATTAATTTTATACTATATTGACTTTATGAATGAACTTTAGAAATACTTCATTCTATTGAAATTGATCAATTCAAGTCTAACAAATTATATTATGTTAATTTAATAAATTCAATTTTATGTTTTTTAGTCATTAATGAACTGCTGTACAAAGACTTTACCGTTAGTGGGAAATGAACTTTTTCTTTTGTCCTAGAAGAGACTCTGATATTTCATATTTCGTATACGACTTTTCATTCTAATAAGTCTTGAACGGGATTCTGAACTTGAGAATTAAATTGGTGGCAATGTCTTTAATGCAACGAATTATGAGTGGAAAAGAGTTAAATATGATGCGGCCTAAAAGAAGCAAAGTTGGTTTGATTAATGCCTCCTATGGTTTGAATAATGTCATTTTGGAAATGCTTGGATCTAATGTCACATTGTTATGGAAAACTAGCCTGGATAATGTTAACCTTTATGAGATAATTATTGTTATATATAGTCTTGGATAATGTTGATCTTTATGAGACAATTATTGTTATGAAGGGCTGAGACTATGACTATTACTGATTGTAAAATTGATTTCTTCCATAATATTTTTTTTTTACATAATTGTTACATTTATTTATAGTATTTGATAGACTCCTGTTAAACCTAAATTAAGACACATGTCATGATTTAATTAATGTTAATATATATTTTAATTAATTAATATATTTACCTCCATGAATTGGTAGTAGATACCAATCATTCCGGGAGCATTCAACTCCTAGAAGTACAGTAACTATGCAACCATCATTGCCTCTGTACAAGAGCATTCAATATCTACATTCTCTTCCGCGAAGGAAACTGGTGTGCAGATTTCATGGTTACACTGAGATCAAATGGCCTCCTTTAGGAGTATCCTCCTTGCTGTTAGCAAGTCTCATGGGCATAGTTTTTATTTCAAACTATCTAACTTAAACCTTTATTTTCTTGTTTCCGTTTGTAACTTGATAAAATTGTATTATTTTGCTCATAATTTTCTAGCTTTAAAGAATTTGTAATTTATTTATTTAACTTTTAAATATTCTTGGTATCATTTTTTTAAAGGAAATGAAAGTAATTGGGTACTGTCTAGGCTGGCAAAACCCATTGCATAAGCCTATGGTAGTTATGTTTAATAAATATTAGATGTAAAGAGAAAATGTCCAATTAAATCTGAAGTCTAATAAAAAATATTATAAATAGGTGATTAACCTTAGAGTTAAGAGTTAAGTATAGTGAATTTTATATAATAATTAACTAAAATCTAATTTTATCATCGAAACTTCTTGTAGGTGCACACATAATACCTGAGAACAACTACCAAGACCATAGATCGAGAGTTCCAGTTGATTCAGTTCATAAACTATATCCAAATCCAAATCAAATAAACAGTGTAACAAAGTTCAAGTCCAAATAGAATATCGAAAAGCTGATAGGTCAAAAAAGAAGATTGTTTGTAATCCAATAATAACAAATATTGTCTAAAACATATTTTTAAGGTAAATTCTCTTTTTGCACTTTATTTTATATCAATAAATTCTTAGTTTTTTTTTCAAAGTAAATATTTTCTATGCGTGCAAAATATATAACATTAGATAAAGAGAGTACTAGTAAATTATATTATTAGATTATATTATTATTATAATAAGCATATAAGTAAATATATTATAATAATTTAAGACGAATTCCAAATAGAAATAATTAAAGGTATTATTAGAGGCGACAAGGAGGTGAATGCGTTTTGTTAGTTTGATTCATTGAGGGATTATGATATGACAGGCCAGTGGAGTTAGTGTGCACACACTCACTCACTTGGTGGACCTAACACCCCGTCTCTCATGCTAAATTGCGCACAAACTCATAATGCCCATCATTTTTTATATCCACCGCAAATTAAAAACCCATTAATTAAAAATTCTTTATTTAATATTTTCAAATATACATTCAACTTTTCGCCCTCCACCATTTAATAATTAACTTCCTATATTAATTACTTTCTTCAGCATTTTAACGGTTTATATATATACAAAAGTTGAGTTAATAGTTTGTTTTGAAGTTAATTGTGTTATATTTACTATTAAGACTATTATTTTTTTTGGATTATTTATAGTAAGTGGACCATTGTTAAAATGTGGAAAAATTAAATTTATAATTTTTTACGGGCAAATGTTTCCTGCACCCAATATATCTTTTTAGTTTACAAAAATGTCCTTAATTTTGGAAATAAAAATTTGGAATTGAAAATAATATATTCTAGAAAAATAAATTCGAAAGTGATTATTGAGTTTTGGAAATAAAAATCTGAAAACAAAAATTAAAATCCTATTTTGGAAAAAAAATCTGGAATTAAAAATAATACATTCTGAAAAAAAAAATCCAAAAAAGAGATTATTGTGTTTCAGAAATGAAAATCCAGAAACAAAAATGAAAAATCCATTTCGGATAAAAAAATCCGTAATATAAAAATTTGTTCTGAAAAAAAATCCAGAACACATATTTCAGAAATTTTTTTTAAGGACAGTTTCGTCTTTTTCACTGGAATCGGGTGCAGTGATATGGTGCAGAAGTAATTGCCTTTTTTACATTTTTATTAAATTGAATGTATGAACTGATAAAATTGTTAACTTATAATTTATTTAATGAACAATTTTGTTTATAAATAATTTTTCATTTAATCCTTCGTGTGATACCAGATGATTATTGTTAGTTGATATCGATATAACTAAAGTGTCATAACTATGTCTTCTACTATATTTAAAAAAAAAAATTGAAATTGTGAAGTGTAATGAGGGATTACTAATGGCTTAATAGGAGACTTCTATGAACCACTTTTAAACATTTTCTTCACCTTCACCAACTGTCCCCTCTCTCTCTCTCTCATTTATTTATTATGCGCATAGAGAAGAAAAGTGAACACAACACAACAACCACAGAGAAACAGTTAGAGAAATTGGTGCCAAAATTCAGAATTGCTTACTCTCGCTGCCATGGCTGGTCTTCAAAGATCTGCAGTTTCCTTCAGGAGGCAGGGTTCTTCCGGCTTCGTTTGGGACGATAAGTTCTTATCAGAGGAATTCAACAAACTCAATAACCAACACCAAAACAACGACGCCGATCAGACTAAAGACCTTCAACTTCAACCACCGCCGCCTCTCCAGAGAACCCGCACCAGCGGCGGAGCTCGCGCCTACCGCACCGGAAAAGTATCGCCGGCGATCGAGCCTCCGTCTCCCAGACTCTCTGCATGCGGCTTCTGCGCCGCGTTCGGAAAAACACCGCCGCGGGACCACAGCAAGCCGCAACGGACTATGGCCGCGAAGCATCGAGCGAGGTAGACGACGGAGGGTGGAGGTTGTTGCAGGCGACGGAGAAAGAATATTCCGGCGAGGTTTCTACTCTTTGGTTTTATGATGTAATGTTTTCACTTTTAGGTTGGTAGTGTAGGGCCGGTTGAGTTGAATTTATATTAAATTAAGGACATAATCATCACCTCACTACTCTATTACTTCTCTTTTCTTAATTTCAACTCTCTCTTCCATTTTTTTTATCATAATGTTTTGCTTTTTTAACTCTCTTTCAACCTCAAATTCAAGTGATAATATATTTATCCTAGTGAATTACTGTATTTTTGAGATATTATTCATTTTAGAGATTAATATTTTATCAAATCCATTTTTATAAATTAAAAAAAAAATGTATTTAAATTATCTTAAATGTTGGAGATCGCACATCGACTAGAAATGAAAATATTTTATTGTATACTAGTTTTATAAGGTTGAGTTAGGCTTAAAGTTTACTTCGTAATATGATATCAGAACTATTTCGAATTTATCCTAATAAGTGTTTGTGTTGGATTCTGCACCCTATTAACCGATCTTATGAAATTGAATTAAACTTAAAGTCCATATATTAAAATATATTAACGATATCAGAATATTTATAAACTGCATTTTTGTTAATTTAATTTTCCATAATTTCCAACAAAAATGAGAATGGAAGGAATAAATACTATATATATACTATTGATGATTATGAATTGACAAATCATTATAATACTTTAACTTTTTAACGGTTGTTATCCTGCTCTATGTTTTGTAGTGAAGTAATGATATGTAATTATTTTGTGTTGATATAATCTATAATATTGTTTTATATATTCAATAATTTTACCAATAGGCCCACAAATTTTACTAAGAAATTTACACAAGGGAATTAATTTTATATATCCTTATATTATAAATAGGAGTTGAGTTTTTAATAGCGTAAATTATAAAATGGGATGTTATTTTAGAATGAGGATAAAATAATGCGTAGTTTTGGTTTAACTTATGTTAGTTAAATAATTGCGTATTCTGATTATTTTTTAGAGAGTTTTTTTTAAAGAAAATAACTATTCTCCCAAAACTAATTGCAACCAAACATTACTCATGTTATTTTCTCGCTTTAATTTTTATTTTTTTTTCTTTGATTAATTGTTATTTAATAGGGCAAATTTTGATTATTAATATTTATATAATAGAAAAATGTAAGTGATTTTATGGTATCCCTTTGTTTGGCGTTTTATGCGTGAAGAGGTGTCCACTAGAAGGAGAAAGTATGAGCAAGACACTCATTTTTTATCTATGCATTGGTTTTTGGTGTCTCTTTGGATACATACCAAACAAAACACAACACTTGCTTGGATAATATGAAGCCCAAATTTTATGGTGGACACTCACTAAGCTTCTACACCCACTTCATCCCAAACCTACTTTATAATATTTTTGTATTTAATGATTTTTTTATAGTATATAAATGAATGTTCTTTTTGTTGATACGAGACGGTTGAAATTTTCTTTCCTTACTTCAGTATCTAGTAATATAATTTTCAAGAAATGAGGGGTTCCATCTATAGAAAATACTGAGTTTCAGTAAGATCATCAAATTTTGTGTATATAGTGAATATAGTGCTAAAAAATGAGTTTGGATCACTCCCACCCTAAATCCTAAACCCTAATATGTTATCATCTATTTATAAGCTTTCATGGACTTGGATATTTGACAATAGTTTGTTCAGGTTTTAATGTGACATATTATAGTATTATTTCATAATAAGATTGATATTCCCATAATATAATTCTCCAAATTAATGTTATTACATGGTGATAATTCTATAGGGGTTCATCAATAATAGTCCCACGAATCTTGGTTAATTTTACTTCGTCACGGGCTTTCCCACGATTTAGGTCAAAATGGAACATATTCGACTTGGACTTGATCGATTTTATAAAGTTAAATTAAGTTTTCACTTTTAACAGTGTTCAGAGTTATTTAAAATTTATCTTAACAAAAATTTATTAAGTTGATCAGGTCACTTCTATTGGACCACACTTAGATATATAAACCTTAAAGTAAAAATGGATTGGAAATTCTATATCAAATAGAAATAAGGATATTCATAGTATATAAAAAATGCAAACCTAACCGATTTTATAGGATTGAATTAAACTTAAAATTCACTTATAAATGGATAACGTAAGATTAAAATGATAAAAAAATTAATAACTAATATTACATAAATATACTTATAAATGCATGGCAATATTAATTATTACTTTTCTTATCAATAAGTGTCTAGAACAAAAAATAGACAGTTAATTAACTTATTTTAAGTTGAAATTATGTATGGTGATTTGGGTGAAAACAAGAATAATGGATACCAATGAGAGTTATTAAAAATAATTGATATTCTGAGATATAGTGGTTGAGTTGAAGTGATTCTTGAGAAGCATAAACAATAAGATGGTATATGAGATGACAAGACAAATCCAATACAAGAATTAAACACAAGCATCCAATACAATTAATTTATAATAATATAAATAATTAATTATTATATATACTATTTTATAACTTTTTAAAATTGATTATATTTATTAAATCACTCACAAACTTTCATCATTTTTCATTTATTTTTTACTATATTTATGTTAATCCAAATAACCTCATTTTCTTCATATTTTTTAAAAATTTATTCTCTAATACAAACAAAGCATAAAAGATATATTTTAAAAATATTCAAATTCTTGTTGTAAAGAGGTAAAAATTTATACCTAATCATCATGATGTTTCAATTTGCCAATACATGTTCTTAATATGTTGTAGAATCGAGGACCAAAAAGTTGTATAATTGCACCCTTTTGTTATGTCCGAGTTCTTTTCTAGTGTGTGTGGACACATTCTGTTTGCAATTTTTCTATTTGATTTATTTATTTGAAATTCATGTTCAAGGATTATTTTTTTTAATGTCTCGGAGTTACATTACATATGTAAATTTTATCTTATAAATTAATTTTATAAAATTAAATTAAATTTCTTTCTTAATAACAGGACCAAAATGTATCATTTTTAATGTTTTAGGTTAACTTTCTTAGTGTTTTTCATATATCAAAACGTTTTAGAATTCTGAGTGTATGACTATTAGTTTCAGATTATATAACTAAAAAACCTTTTCAAAATTTTAAGTTTGTTGAAATAGTATCATTGAATCAATCAATCACTTTATTTATTTAAAAGATTTAGATTTTTTTAAACTCTTTTACAATTTTATTTTTAAAACTTTTCGATAAATTAAAAAAGATAAATATATTTAAATTATCATTAACTCGATCATAAAAAAAAATTGACGCTAAAAAAAGTTAACAATTTAGCAACCCTAGTTAAAGCAAGAAAAAAGCACCAAGAGAGAGAGAGAGAAAAAACGACGTAACACGAAATTCTTTATCATTTGGATCCAGTTATTTTGTATGGGAAGCAGAAGGGTACAAGAGAAGGAAATTTCGGCTCTTGCAAGATTAGATTACCAAGAGACAAATTTTATGCTAAAATGAAAAACAAATAGCTTCGATTATGGTTTGATGAATACAAACATTGCCACTTACGTTGTAATCTTGTGCAGTGTCTTTAAATAGTGTTTCTGTTACGTGTTACTCTTTAACTAGTTGTTCCTACTGAACCAGCAACATAAGATTCTCTCACAAAACTTCCGAATCTGACAGAAAATGAAGAACCTCAGATATTGTTTCAGTTGGGCATTTATTATTATCTTCATTCATGTAAATGTACTTGTCACTCCATATCTCACTGGTGCAGAAGGGTTTGATTCTGTGATCCAGCACCCACGTTCCAGGTGGAGAAGAAGCAGAACTAGAACCAAATGGGTTCTTTATGTCGATGATTATGGTGCAAAAGGAGATGGCTTTCACAATGACACCGAGGTAATTGCTTCCTTCTATTTCACATGCTGCTTTTTTTTTTATCAGCAATCATAATGGTGTAATTGTTGCAACAGGAAAATCACTTACATGTAGTGAACCGAATTGCTTGATAATCCACAGGAAAGGGTGTTTGTTTAGAGTGTGAATCAGGGAGGAGGGTATTTTGAATGAATCTTCTGCTTAAAACTGAAGTATTCAGATTCAAGTCTTGCTAAATGCTTAGGAATAGTTAAAGATGCAACCCTGTTGTCTTAGATCTCATAATAGCCATGAAATGTTTGATAATTTGTATGAAAGAGCTAGGTAGGGTTAGGAATCTCCCCTGCAGCAACTGCAAGCACAGTAACAGCCACCATGACTTTGTTTATTTATTTATCTTTTCAGGCCTTCCTGGGGGCTTGGGGAATCGCTTGTTCTCTTGCTGGAATTATAAATCTTGTTTTTCCATTTGGGAAAACTTTTCTTGTTCATCCAGTTGACATTGGTGGGCCTTGTCGATCTAAGATTACTTTGGTGGTATGCTCACAGAGTCAAATCTCCCATTCTTGTCATGTGCTCCTTTCAGTTCCCGAATGAGGTGTGATTCTATAGAAAATATGCACTCTATTAACTTTCAAAGTTGTTATAGATATCAGGTACAATAGTTGCACCGCAAGATCCTGCTGTGTGGCTTGGTTTAAACCAGCGCAAATGGCTTTACTTCCATGGGGTGAATCACCTCACTGTTGATGGTGGAGGGAGTATCAATGGAATGGGAGAGGAATGGTGGGCCAGATCATGCAAGATCAACACCAAAAATGTATTGCTTCCTGGAAATAAGTTAATATTTTGTTCAAGTTTAATCAACTGTGTAACTAAAGTGGCTTCAAAATGTCCTTTCGCAGCCATGTCATCCTGCTCCAACGGTTAGTGAAGCTTCAAATATGGAGAAAACCAGATCGGTTTCCCTCATCTGATATCTGTTATGTGTTTTATTGGCTGAATATGAAACAACATTTACACTGCAGGCTCTGACTTTTCATAAATGCAAGGATCTAACAATCAGAAATCTTATGCTGATAAATAGCCAACAAATGCACTTGTCATTCACTAACTGTATGAGGGTTCTTGCCTCCCATCTCAAAGTATTAGCACCTGCTTTCAGCCCTAATACTGATGGAATCCATATCAGTGCAACAAAGGGGGTTCAGGTCAGGGATACTGTAATTAGAACAGGTACTGCTGAACACTTATTTTCAACCAAGTGTCATTTTAGGCTTGAATGATGTTAAGGTTTCAACGGCAATTTAAATGTTCTTTACCTCAAATAGCAATTGTCCTGTAATTATTAAATAATTAGCCATATTACAGAACACACTAAAGAAAAATCAGAGGAACAAAAATGAGCAAAACTTGAACAATAACAGGCAAAATATGAAGAACCATGCATGTTGCAGAATTTGGACGAGAGCTCACTCTAATTGCAATGATTACTCTCATCACTTACATTATGTTCCAGAATAAACTTTGGTAGTGAAATCATATACCAAAAGAAAAATAATGCAGTCCATTATTTTCAATTTCAGGTGATGACTGCATTTCAATAGTCAGAAATTCTTCACGGGTCTGGATCAGAAACATCTCTTGTGGTCCTGGCCATGGCATAAGGTGAAAGTAACTTTCACTTTTCAATTCTCAAGACATTAAGTGGTGTAATTGTTTTAACCTGGAACCTAATTTTTCAGCATCGGTAGCTTGGGAAAATCAAAGAAATGGGAGACGGTGCAGAATGTAATTGTCGATGGAGCTTATCTTTACAACACAGATAATGGGGTGAGAATCAAAACTTGGCAGGTGAGTTTCTTAACACTGTAGCACTTTCTTTTTATAGTCATCCAGCAATGAACACATTGATTGACTTCCCTCAAATTTTCATTAGGGTGGTACTGGTTTTGCCTCCAAGATCACATTCCAGAATATATTGATGGAAAATGTCTCTAATCCAATACTAATAGATCAATACTACTGTGATTCACAACATCCATGTGAAAACCAGGTACAGAATTTTTTGATGTTTTTGCTAGCACATTCTGACAAATTTTCCTTTATGTGGAGTGATGCATTATAGTTGGTTGGGGAAACTTTTGAGGAACTGTCTCCATAACTTTGAGAAAAAATATTATTTGGAGAATATACTTCGCATTGATTATGTAGTCACTAGACCTCTGAATCTCCAAGGAGGACAAATCACTTAGTCCTTGTTTTTTCTTTCAAAATTTATTCCAAACAACAGAGGGATTTAGCTTCTAGAATTGATAGAGAAGTTCAAATTTGTAGTAAACTATACTGAAGCTCAAATATACTGAAAGAATGTAATTTCCTGTATCAAAATACAGACTTCGGCTGTGAGAGTGGAGAATATATCCTTCATTGATATACAAGGAACTTCAGCCACCGATGAAGCAATTAAATTTGCATGCAGTGACGTTTCTCCATGTGAAGGACTATATCTTGAAAATATTTTTCTTGTATCGTGCTTCGGAGGAAATACTAGCTCTTTCTGCTGGCAAGCTCACGGTTCTGCTCGGGGATTCTTGTATCCTCCTCCCACTTGTTTCTCAACCAGTGATGATTTCATTAGACAAAATGTCTTGGTAGAGTCAAACCCTGTTATTCATTCCATTTGAATCAAAGGTATAGAATAAAATGAGTACTCTATCGTTTAAGGGGAAGGTATATATGGTGGTCACCTGTGATCCATTTTGAAGGTTTGGAAGTCTAGATTTGAATTATACAACTCGTATTTTTCAAACAATTTTTACACATCAAGATATCTGCAAAACAAGTCACTGGTAAGTCACGTTTTCAAAATATCAAGTTCAACTTTGATCATGATTTTAGAACTTGTTTCTTAACTTTTCAAGGGCTTCTTTTACATAGTAGCACAAAAAGTCTGTCTAGTTTTTCACCCAACAAACATAGCGCAAATCCAACAAATACGAAGAAAGATATAATAAAATCAGTGAATTGTGTTTACACGAAATCATCATTGGTAGCAAGCATATCATATACCACTTTACAAATTTCCAACTCAACATTCACATTTCAAAACTGGTTCATAAAATTTAAAATCATAGAATAAGAACAGACAAAAAGATTATACTATTGAACAAATGATTTGTTTTCATTATTTTGTAAACCATTGTCTATGGGGAAAACAGATATCCATATCATGATTGTCTCGTCTCTTTTGTAAATTCCAATTACACGTTTTTTAAGTCTTGTGTAATCTTTGAGCATCAAAATTATGCTCAATGATAAGGAAAAAAGAAAATGCACAGAAAGAAAAATGTTAAATTCCATTTGCATGATGTTTCTTAATTGTCAAACTTTTCTACCATTTTCATACAGTAGAAGATGAATTCTTCAGCAGCGCATAAATGGTAAAGGAACATTACTTGAATAGACTAATAATAAACATACAACTTAATATCTCAAAAGTAAAACAAAAACACGTAGCGTGTTTATGGTACATACCCAAGATTCGTTGTATACACAGTGTAAAAAGCTAGGGATGATTAATATCAAGAATATTGAAACTTGTATGAAGTGAATTGATCAGACAGAAAGGCAGAATTCAGACACTGAAAAGTGAGTGAAATTTAGTCACTCCCCAAACTCTAAATATTTCTAACTTAATGCATCTGGACTACATGCTAAGATCTACAAGTGACGACTTTTCACTAACATGAACAAGAAATTTGTGAAGAAGCTGTTTCAAAGCTTCAAGCTCTAAAAAGCAACAGTGTTAGCGAGGGCCAAGTTTGGGGCATCCACGGGCAAGAGGCTTAGAACTGTTTTCTGGAGCTCTGAAAGTTCGAGGTACCATCTTATCAACATACAGTGTTCCATCCAAGTGATCACACTCATGTTGTAAAATCCGAGCCTGCCAACCAGTGGCATTTATTTTGATGGGTTTCCCGTAACGATCAAAACCTTCGACCTCAACATCAAGGTGTCGCTCTACCACAGCGTAACCAACAACACTGCAAAATGTCATTACAGATGAAGATGTTCTTATATGTTAAATTATGACAACAACATTGACTAGCTGTTAGCTCAACAATAGTTAATCAACAAATTCAATTGGACCCAATCAGGTTGGTGGACAATCTCACTGAAAACGTGGCACATTTACAAGAGAGAGGGATAATATTGTTAAGAGATCCCACTGTTCTTTTGCACATGCCCTTTTGAAACTGCTTTTAAACCTCCACAAACTCTATTGAATATCGAAAGCCACATTTAAAAAATAAGGAAAAGAACATACAGATAAGATACAAAAATTAAGACAAACATGGTTGAAACTTAAACCCAAGCTACAACAGAATATGGAGGTCACAGCTTCTTGTGATCTCAAAGTTTAGAAATCATCTAAGCAATCATCTTATAGATAATTTATAGATATTAGCAGAACTTTTACGTACCGGTTACATGCACGAACTGAAGACTCATCGTTTGGAAAGCAAATAAGAAATTTGCGACATTTTAGTTTAGCCCTTAACAACTTCAATCACATTAACTCTGAACCATTCTTTAAAATGGAAGAATATATATACATATGGTATATGTATAGAAAATCTTCAGATAATATGGTATCATACTAGTAATCACTTGAAAACAAGTGGATCTTTTTTATTTGTTCCATAATCTCTTCTTTGTTATGCTAAAGTAATTGAGAAAATTAAAGGCAGGATGCTGGTCTCGGGAAATTTGAAGCCATAACTCAAGAAATGACCGACTGCGTCAAGAGTCTAGACAGACACTTAAATATACAGCACGCTCTCTATCATTGATTAAAGATTGTTGCAAAAACATAAAACCATGATTGAGACTCATTTAAATGTGACGAAAGAATTTCAAAATTTAGTAATGTGAAATAAATTTTCAATCAATAATAAAGAGTGAGTTCAAACAAGTGTATAGCAAAGTATGTTACCAGCATTTCTCAATGTAGAATTCCTAAAAGTAAAAACACAAATGCATCTGCCACTGAATGTTACTATAAGGAGGAATGGAGATATTGAAACTTATGGAAAAGCAAGTAATGAATTGTTAACAAGGTATAGGCACACCTCAAGCATCCTTCAAAAAAGAGTGCAGACCTGTTGGTCTTCTTCTTCAGCTTAGGATTCAAGATCACCTACCTCAAATCAAGAGAGCTGAATGAATTTGCATATTATGATGTGAAGTTGAATTGAATAGTTCTCTATTGTTTGCATTGCATAGAATTGGAGATGGAGACAGACATAGACATACCATAAGATGAAAAGGTCTTCTATCTTGTTCTTTGAGCGCTTCCTCATCATCATAACCCATATATTCTTCTTTATCTTCCAAAACAATTATCTACACACAAACACATAAAAGAAATCATATATTTCGATGCGATTGCATAGGTAAGTGTTATTGATCCAGAAAATGATAAGGCACATTAGATAAGATAGAAACCCTAAGGGAAATTCCAATCTGTGGAGCAGCGAGACCAACACCAGGTGCCTTTCGCATGACGCGGATCATGTCGTCGATGATCTTCTGTACTCTCTCTGATTTCATCTCTGACGCCTCAACTTCTTTGGCTCGCTCGTGCAGAACCGGTTCTCCGGCTTTCACAATTTTCGGTAACTTCCATGCTCCGTCCATCAACCATCCCGAACCTGAGCTCATCCTCTTCCCTGCCATTCCGTTCGTGCTGGTGGTGGTGGTGGTGGTGCTGCTGCTGCTTCGAAGGCACCCGTGCATTACGACGCCGTTTCGTAAGAGGTACGCCGCCACCGGAACCACGCGCAGCCGCAACGCCACCAGCTGCACCGCTTCCATGCTTTCTTCTTTCACCCACTCCCATATTCAAATTAATTTCATTTTATTCTATTTTCTATTTCGGAAAAGGAAAATAATAGTTTAGAACTTTATGAGATGGATTTAAAAATAAATATAAATAATTAAAAGTAGTTTATAATTAAATAATATAAAAAAATATTAAAATAATAATATTTGGAATTATAATATAATTATATACAAAATTATAATGGTTAATGTATCATTACGAAAAATATGGTTGAAAGCATAGATTTACCGTTTTTTTTTCTCTTATATATATAATATTGCCAATTTATTTAGTCAAATATACTTAACTTAAAATTTAGGTTGAGAATTCGGTCAGAAAAAACCGAAATTTAAGTTTTTTTTTCTATTTTTTATTTAAATTATATTGGTAACTAATTTTGATTTAAAAAACAATTAGATAAATTTGTTTAATAATTAATATATTTAATATAGTTTTAAAAATGGCATAAAAGTAGTTAGTTAATTAAAATATATTTTAATAAGAATTAAGAATTTATAATTAATAATCAATAATATTTAATTTCAATTTTGAGTATTATTGAAAATTAACGAAAAAAAATAATGATTATTTTAAAATTATGATAGAGTAAAAATAAAAATATTTTCAATATGAAAAAATAATTTTAAAATAGTTATTTTAATTATTACATATGGAATTATAAAGAAGGTGGAACATGTATATCAATATCATCCGGAAATGAATTATTTAGATAATAAAAGCGTGAAAACTATTATTCGTTATAAAATTACTAAATAAATTAAAAAAGGTTTTATTACTATCTTCCGAAAAAGTAAAAACCAAGTTAATTGCGTTTTAGTAATGTCCTTTAAAAATATTAGTTTTATTAATGATTATTTTAAAATCCATATTTAAAACAATTGATATTACTTCACTATATAAACCTTTGCATAAACAAAATAATGATGATAATGTTAAAAGATACTAAATAATATTTGCTAAAAATTGAATATGCACTTTAACTTTTATTTTTATGAGTATCTTATCACTTTCATAGTACATATCACATCCGAATCATGTTTATTTTTTATAAAAATGTTTTTATATTAAGTATTATTATGCAACTTGACATCTCAAACATTCAGGTATACTGACAACTCAAGTAACAACACAATAATTTATCATCACATAAAAAATATTATTAAAAATAAAATTAAAGAAAATATAAAAATATAGAAAATTAGGACAAAATCTATATATTAAAAAAAATATGTATATAAACTATATTTATTTATAAATAATTCTATAAAACCATAAATTCTAAATCTTAAACCCTAAACCCAGAAAAAATTCACTTATGTATTTATAAGTATCTGGTATGTATTTATAACTATATGGTATAAGTTTGGTTTGTGTCTGCTTTAGCATTTATGTTGTGCATCACATTCGTCTAATGCTTTTATATCTATATAATTAACATTGCTTTGTGTGTCAAGAGAATATGTGGTATAAGGTTTTCAAATTGATATGCTAATTTTCAAATTAGGGTTTTTGATAAAGATGTTGTGGTATAGAAGGAAGTGTAGGTGTTGCAAATAGAAAAGCCTTTATGTACCCATTTGGCATTTTGTGAGAGAAATAGGAATTCCCCATGCCTCTTAATCAATGCCACGTATGGGAATCACATGCCCATCATCATATTTAATGCACATACATTGCACCCATCTAATCTATTATGGTTTAGACAGGTCGGTATAGATGCTCAATAATTTATCTTCTCCATCATTGCTTTTCAACAATTTTAACTACACTTACAACTATATCAAAACATTAGCATTTCGTACAAAGAAAAAGTTTGTTTTCAACTCAAACTAGAAGATAATATGAAGATAATAAATATATGCATCTTCTTCCTCATATATAGTGATTCAAATTTCACTCACACTCACTAAAACTTTTTCTGTTGTTATTTCTAAGATGTTAAACACATTTTTTATGTCGATATTCATTATATATTAGTGAGTAGATATTGACATTCTTCAACTCGTAGTTAATATTATATATTTATGGGTAATTCGATAACAAATAAGTTAATATAAAATTATGAAACTTTGATTAAAATAAATTTTAAATAACTCTAATAATATATTAAAAAGTTATAAAATTAAATTATAAAGGTTTAATTACCTTTTTCGTTCCTATATTTATAGTTAATAGTTAATTTGGTACCGTGGTTTTAAAAAAATTCAATTTGGTCCCTAAGTTTTTTTAAAATGTATTCAAAATGGTCCTTTCTGTTAAATATCACCAAACGGTGTTAAGTGGTGCTTATGTGGCAGACACGTGTAAGTTACGTGGATAGTGCTTACATTACTTTAGTGAATACTGAATTATGGTTTAGGTTATTCAAATTGGGGATTTCGAATTTCTGATTTAGGGTTTCTAATACGAGGATTGCTCCCCTGGTTGGATTCTGTGGTGCGCTTCCCAACTTCGATTCCATTCGGAGGTGTGCTCCCCTCATTTGATTCTGTGGTGCGAGTGAATTCGGAGGTGCGATCTTAATTGAAACTGCAACTCTAATTAATCAGTTAACCAACATAGTTTCAATTATGAAGTTTACTTCGCTCACTGCAACCATTGTGGAATTGTCCATTAGACCACAGAATCCAACCAGGGGAGCAATCCTCGTATCAGAAACCCTAAATCAGAAATTCGAAATCCCCAATTTGAATAACCTAAACCCTAATTCAGTATTCACCAAAGTAATGTAAGCACAATCCACGTAACTTACACGTGTCTGCCACATAAACACCACTTAACGCCGTTTGGTGATATTTAACATAAAGGACCATTTTGAATACATTTTAAAAAACTTAGGAACGAAATTGAATTTTTTAAAAACCATTGTACTAAATTGACTATTGGTTATAAATATAGAGACGAAAAAGGTAATTAAACTAATTATAAAATAAAATTTTGATTCAATTATATTATATTTATTAATTATTTTTATATTTAGTTGATGTGTGATTCCAAAACTATTTAGAAACTTAATTGATAGTGAATGTAAAAGAAAGTCACAGTTATAATCCTATAAAATAAAATATTTATTATAATTTGTGAAACATGGCGTCTTGAAACCTGATCCTGGGAGGCAGGAATGGGCATATCACCATGTCTTAAGCCGCAAGATGAAATTCAACGGTGCATTGCACATGCCACAACCGCGTGGGATGGACAATAATTTCTTTTTTTCTTACTCAAATTTTAGCATATATTATTAAGAAATGAATTATTGAGTGAATTGGAAAATTAATTTGAATATTATATATATATATATATATATATATTAATTATTATGGTTGACGTTGACGTGATCTGATAATCATATTTTAATGTGATTATTTTAATATGATTATGTCTATATCTTATTATGTTAATTACTTTGATTTTTGATTGATGTTTTGTAAAGTTCTTTTGTATTCTTAATTTAATTCAGTGTTAAAGAAGTTTGATCTGAATTTTTTTATATAAAAATTAAAATATTTATAAAATATCTCATTTTATTTATTCTCGTTGATAGAAAAAAAAACAGCTAAATATTCTGTCTGAGGCACTTTTTTTTCTTCCCAGACTCAATTAACTTTGGTTTGAAGCTAAAAGCAGTGTGAAAACATTACATGAAGCAGAGGCAAAATAAAGGTATGAATTAAAAAGTAGAAACCGCATATTCCCTTCTTTGTTCATCTATAAATATGCTGCTGCATTCCACAACAAGAACACAAGCATCAACAGCAAATTTCTGATATGGAGATGGAAGGAAGATTGAGGAAGAAGCAGTTGCAGGGATCATCAGAAGAGGGATCAGAGAAGAAGGTGACAGAGGGGAGAGAGAGAACAGAGAAGGCTGTTGAAGACATCAATGCTAGTGCTGATGCATTCATCAAGAACTTCAGGAACCAGCTCCTCATTCAGAGGCTCCAATCCATAGAGAATTACCACCAAATGCTTAATAGGGGTCTCTAAATCTAATCATATCCTTAATTAATTTCCTTTCTCTTCATTTCTTGTTTCTTTTGTTGGAGAACCATGCATGGTTTGGACAAATAAAAGTATACAATCCCTATCAGTTTTAACCAATGTATGATTCCTTTGGCAACCATGGTGAAAGTTAAAGTAATATTATTTTAAACTTTTTTTTTTAATCTCATGTCGATTAGAGATACGATCAATTCATAGTATTAAGAAGTAGATTTTACGCAAAACTCAACCTCATAAAACTGGTTTATAAAGTAAGATTTGCATCCACCTATATATTATATGTGGGATCTCCAACACATTCCTCACGTAAAAGTTACACTTATATCTGAGACTATATATCATGGGTGGTCCGATAACGATCCGATATCGTGTAGCCTGGTAAGTCGAACAAAAACAGAATAGACTCAAAACGACTCCAATACCATATTAAGAAGTAAACTTTAAGTCTAATTAAATCTCATAAAAGCGATTTATAAGATAAGATTTGCACCCAGTTATATACTATATGTGTAATCTCCAACCCATAGTACATAAATAACTGCAAATCTCATCTTATAAAAATATTTTATAAAATTAAGTTAGATTTGAAGTTTACTTCTGATATTAAATTTCAATTTTACTTGAATTAAACTTAAAAAGTCATTTTTAATAGTATTAAAATCCACTTTTTAATAGTAGATGACAACGTTTTTATATTCACATCTCATAAGGTAAAGCTAAGCCTATATCATTGATATGTTAGTTCTATAAAATGATGTTTCAATAGCTTCTTTATGATGGGTTTATGTTGGGATTTCACATGATTTTTTTTTATATATAAAACATAATTTTTTTTCTGCACTTTTTTTTATCTCACACTTTTTTATGGTCATCATACTATTTATGAGTATGCAGGTTAAGTTTTATGACTACATCTTTTATAAAATTTATAACTGAAATTTAACAATCCCAAAACTAATGAGGGAAAAGTGATTTGGTTGTTAGGTCATTGATTTTAGGCATATGTATGACAATTTTTATTGGATGATAATGCATAAAGTTTTTACACTTTAACTGTATACTAATATAAAAAGTTATGCATTATCAACTAATTAAAAATCACTATAAATATTATTTTTAAGATAATTATTACAAAATTAAGTCAACAAAGTTACTTCACAAAAAAAAAGTCTAAAAATGAAATTTTAATTTATAAGTCACACCAACAAGTTCTAACACTCATTCAGGCTAATTCTTCCACTAATAAAATCAATTGTGATCTGCATCCAAGTACAAAAATGTTTATTTTACTCTTAAATTTTCGAATATTTATATTCACAACATAAAAAAATAATATGTGTATTCTGGATATGATCTTCCGGAACATAGGAATGTTTTTAAACACTAAGATCCAGAAAAAAAAATGCAAAATCTAAAAAAATTATAAAGATAATTTGGAGTTTAAAAAAAAATATGAGTGTAGATCATAATTCATGTATAGGCAGAATTAGCCTTACATAAAACGGAGTCAACCTAAAACTTTGGATCAGCCCAAAACTATATATGGGTTTTAAAATATTTTAAAAAACCAATGTTTTAATTAAAATACATTGTATATTATTTATTTAATTCAAGATTAAAGTATGCGACAAAAAAAATTAATGAATATCTATCTAAAAAAAAGGAAAAATAAGACAAATCAAAATGAATTATTGTTTGTAGTAATTACTTTCAACGTCATATATCTATACGAATTTTTAATTGGTTGATAATATAATTTATTTAGTATGAAAGTTATCTCAAATTAGAATTTTATCCTTTGATTTCCCCTTCACCCCTTTTATCATAAAACGGAATAAATATATTATTTAACAAATGAGCATACAAAAGTAGTGTGAATTAATCAGGAATTATTTTATGATACATTTAATAATAATAGATTCAATTGTTTCTTTCAAATTTTTTTTTATTATTCTTTCATTTTATGTGAAGGATCGTATTCAAAATGTTCAAATATTTTTTATTGAAATGTATGACAGTTTTTTTATTATTGAAATAGTAACTAAAAGTCAGTAACCATCACTATTTTCTAACCTAACTTTTTGAACCCTTCACATGCAACTTTTATTTCATGAAGACAACCTTTTTGTAATTTACTTTTGTGTCAAATTATGTTTGCAGTTCATCAAAATTGATTCTCTCGCGTCATTCAAAGTTTAATTCTTTTATCCTATTATTTATTTTATGATAATTATGTTAAAATTTCTACTAGGTTGATTTTTAAAATTTGGGAAAACTAATTATAGACGCCAAAACATAAATGAAAATGTAGTATGCAAATAATATTAACTAAACTTAGATTTTATAATAAAGTTTGATGTGAATGGAAGAAATAATTGAAGCATTTTATAATTTTTGGCATAAAAAATGGTGACGAAACAAAATTGGCATATCCAATTCAGCTTTTGTGTTTCATTGCTGGTGCTGACTCACCATGTTTACAGTCAGTAACTCTCATCCTTATTGCATCTCAATTTCAATTTCTTATCTTACTCTTTTCCCTTTCTCAATCAATCCTTGTTGATGGATATTTCACTATTTTCTTTCTTTTCATAACAACTTCACAATTCTTTTGTGTTTTTTCTTCCATGGATGGTACATGCAAAAGATACTCTGATGTTTAGGTGAGATCTTGATGTTTGGTGTAATTAATGCGGGACAATGACATACTTATTTTCAAAATCTGTGACTATTTATATGATTATCATGGACCATTTGTTATTGAGCCGAATTGGAATTTTGGATCATAATTAAGAGTGTAATATCTAATGCTTGATTACTATTTAGTTTTGTTAAAATCTTCTGGTAAACTTAATGATTTTGTTTGTGTCAGTGAACATAAATATTTTTTTAGTTTCTTTCACTGTGAAATTTATTTTCATTTCTAAGCTAAACTTTAGGTATTTGTAATAAGAAAATTACTAAAACTATTATTGTCAGTTTTTTTTGTCATAATAAATGAATTTTGAAATAGGATGTTAAGATGTGGTATTATTACAATACAAGCTAAAATTTCGTTTCTTACACATAAAAAAAAGTTGTAAGAAATCATTCCAAAAATATTTTCTTACTACAAATACTTAAACTCTAATATTTAGAGTAGGGACAAAAAATAATTTGGCATTATAACCTTTATTTTATGTGTTTCTATGTTATAACTTCTTACCCAAAATTATTAATACGAGGATTTCAAGTTTGGATTATTTAATCAAATTTTACAATTTATTTTCCCACTTCAACGTAAAATTATAGATTCATAAATACAGGTAATTAAATAAGAAATAAAATCAACCAATTTTTTTATATTTTTTAATAAACTCTAATATGTAATAAAAATATATATCACTATCATTTCCCACCCTAGATTGGTGAGTTTGTTGATTCTCAAATTTTACCTACCCTTCTAACGATGGTTGCTTCATTCTATACACATGATTAGTTATTGATTTTAAGTTTTTTAGAAAAGTGTATGCAATGTAAATAAGTAAGACTTTTTATATTGTCAATATTTATTTTTAGTTGTAATAATTAATTTAGTTTGTAATCTATAATTATTTTTTTAGATTATTGAATAATTAATTTAATATACGAGAGCATATACTTTTTATTACATAAAAAGTAATATATTAAGGGATATATACACTAAAAAAAACCAAATATGTATATGTAAAGGTAATAATTTGAAATTCAAAATATATAATCAAAAACATTTTATCTGAAATAAATAAGAGAACCCATATAATTTATATCGTAACACTAATTAATCATGTTTTTGGTATTTATGAAATTGAAAGAGTCATTTAATATAAAAATGTTAACATCATTTTAATATAACTTTAAAGTGGTTATTATGAAACTTAATACATTTGCCATTCAGTTGATTAATAAAGTTAATGTGTAAAAAAAATCAGAAGTTCGAGAATTATTAATTCAAATTAATATGTACAACATGCATGCTTCACGACTTCATCAAATGTTCATTGACACTAAAATGAATCAAACCTAAAAAACTGTTAAAAATTTCTTTTCGTGCTTAATTGGTTAACCATGCCGTTCTCTCGAATTTCCTGTTATATCTATAGCTTTGTTTATGTTTTGAACAAATGTTTCTATAATTTTTAAAATAATTTTCAGATTTAATATCTTTTGTACCGTTCATGCTCATACGATACTTGGAGGTCTGGTATCCAGTTAAAATCGACCGACATAATTAAAATCATCATGCCCTAACAGAAGATTAACGAGACTAATTAGAGATGAAACATCAAGTAATACATTTTTAATCATGATTCAAATTCTTAGTTTGACCTAATAACAAATTATCTATAATAATCATATAAATATGGACAAATTTCAAGAACTAAAGTACGTCATCATTCAGTCCTAATATTACCGAGTGTCGGACACTGAAGTCTTATTTGAACGTTAAAGTGTCTTTTACAAGTATAATTCGAATTTGAAGTTAACGAAAATGAAAAGTAAAGAAGCACGAAGAGGTCGTAAAGTTAATTTAAGTAGAGTGGAAGAAAAATAGACCGATCGATAAGGAAAGTAATCGTTCTCTTGGTTTCAACCCGAGAACATCTTTAATTCTAAACTTTAATTAAAAAAAATAAAAAAACACTACATAAATTTAAAGTTTTAAACAACAAATATTTCGTCCAATAATTCAGACCTTTTAAAAGCTTCATTATAATTTCCACTTATAATTGATAGGAAAAACTGAAAATATTTATATAAGATGAAACTCATCATTTAATATTCTTCTTCTTTATACATTCAAGAACAGTTTGTATAAGGAGCAGTTTATGCTTCAAAACAAGAACAAAATTGAGAAAAGAAACCAGAAATAAGAACACTATAACAGCATGAAGAAGAAGGAGGAGTTGATATCCATGGATGCATGTGTGACTTAAACAATAGCATTTTGAATTTTGGTTGAGTCCTGTTTCACAATCTGGTGTATCTGTCTGTGTTGAAGCATCTGAAGGTTCACTCGAGAGCATGACCTAACCATGTCACCTCCCAAAGGAATCACCGGAAGGCTATCACAGTTGCATATCTCGATCATGAACCCATCTGGGTCATGGAAAAACAACTGGTCCACTTTGATCCCACCTTCTTCCACCGTTGCACGCACGTACTCCATCTCCATTTCCTCAAGCTTCTTCTCCACTGCCACCATGCTTTCACACTGTTTTCATTCATCAACCCACACCCACAAAAACCATGTTAGTTCCTTTCATTCAGTCAATTTGTCAAACACACACCTATCATGAACAAATCAAAAAGCTGAATCAAGTAAACACCACAATCTTGCCTGGAATGATATGTGATTATCCTTTGGATTGATTTCTTTCTTTCTTGGAATCACGTTCGGCTCCTCTAATTGAAGCAAGTGAATCCCAATTCCATATCCAAATAGCCTGCACAATGATTACAAAATTTAGTCCACCCACAAGAAAATTTGAAATTTTTTGGACTGAAACAAGTTGTTTTGTTGGGGTGATGAGAGTTTTCTAAAAGCTCGTTCTCTGATAAACACGCAAACACACAATTTTCACACACAATTTTCACCGAGATACCCTTAGAGTTCATTTTTGGTAGGAAAAAATTGAATTACCATGCGCCGTCAAAATCAAATGATCCTGGCCTTCTGATGGGGAAGAAGCCGAGAACGTTCTGATAGAAGTTGATGGATTTTACGACGGAGGTGCAGACGAGGGAGATGTGGTTGACGGACTTTAGGTGCAGAGGGTTTTCTACGATTTCTTTCATTTTCTGAAGCAACAAACCAAGAGTTGAAAATGCAAAACCAGAGAGAGAGAAGAAGAAGATAGAAAGGGAAGGAGCAGAAGAAAAAAAAGAGAGGAAGTGCACCTACCAAGGCGAAATGGCTGGGAACTATATATAGAAGGCAAGTCGCCATGAGTCCCACATCGATGGATATTTTTTTTTGACACCTCGTTTCCACGTTAGCCAATCACCGGTCAAATCCACGCCCCCATCAAATCCAATTAGAAAAACGTTAAATGCAATTCCATGAACAGTGTAATAGTATTGCCATTTTTCTTATATTTTATTTATTAAAGTTGTTTCAAAGTATTCTTTTAACAATAAAAAATAAATAAATTTGAATCACTTTAGGAGTGGTTCAACCTTACACCTTTATATAAAATAAAATATCTAAGACACTCCATCTTAAAACTCGCACGTCTAGGATTACAAAATACTCCTGACTTAACCTAAAAATAAATACCCTAAAAACAAACACTTGAGTTAAAAGATATATCAAGAAACCATCATCATACAGATCGAAGGTTTGAGACACCACTCGTAAAAGGAGAACAAACCAGAGAGACTACTTTGACGTAATCCAATATCAAGTCTTCACTTGAACCAAAACAACTACTTCTAAACCATCGACAACTCCCCCATTCAAGATTACGTTGTTTCAAAACCTAAGTTCTTTAATTTCTTCTAAAATAATCTTAAATTATTCAAAAGAAACTTCTTTCAATACAAAATTATATCAAATTATAAGTTGGAATCTAACTTTGGTAATTTAGTAAGATTGTGGTTGCAAATTTTAAGGGGCTATAATTAGATTTTTATAGTAGCTTTGCAAATTACTTAACAAATATATAAGTCGTATTTGAAGATTGACTATGTTAGACTTCTTAATAAAAGTCTCGTAAAATAAAATTAATTGAGCCTTATATAAATTGAATGTATTTTTGGGATATAAGGGAGTGAAGAATAATTGAGGATCACGAAACCCTTCAACAGTATAATTTTGAATTGAATGTGCCATGATTTCATCTTATATACACTGCACAAGGTCACAAGTTATAGTGCATTAATTTTTGCATTAATTTTCACAAGTTTGAAGTCTTTGATATTCTTTATGACACTCTTCTTTTATGATACACATTCTAAGCTCCAACGTAATAATTTGGAACAAACATTAAAGGATGTCACAGTGTTAAAGATGAATGAATGTCATTTTTTTCAAGTTTAGACATCTTTTTCATCAAGTTTGAAGAATAAAAAACACTTTCACTTAGAAAATAGACGTGTCAATTCATCAGCATATTTGATTTTATCTATTTAATTAATTGAGATCCTCATATCATAGAATAACATCTTAGATCATACCTAAGTTGGAAGATCCCCTTTTTAGAAAGATTGGTTATATTTTGATTTTTTTTTTTATAAATTAGTAATATATTATTCTAAAATATAAGAAAATTATCAAGTGTTTTAGTCTTTTGGTCAAAAGACTTTTTTGGATACTCGTGAGAGTAGATGAAATTTCTTAGTTTTTATCTTTCATTATACACAAATTTTAATCCTTTTTACTTTTAATAATTTTATTTTTATAGTAAATGTTTCATTTTTTTAAACTTTTTTCATTCAAATAAATCAACCTTGCACTATGAATAAAAAACTAAATAATGAAAAAAAAATCTTGTTTTGGAGTCCATATTTCCCACACTTCATTTTCTTGTTTTAAATACCTCCTTAAAGATTTTTTTCTAATAACACAAGGAAGCTATTGCTTTCATTGGTTAGTATCCATGCATTATGTCTGAATTAATTTTCACTATTATATGTCTCCATTATTTTCTTCAAGATTTTCATTACTTGAGCCCACATGAATAAATAGCAGAAAAAAAAGATGTGAAGCACGATAAATTATTTCTGGACAAATAACATAATCACTTTAGTTACCTAATATAATGAAGACAACATCGATCCACTGATTTTCCATTTTTATATTTTAATTTCGTTGTTTTTTTGACAGTATAAATATCTTTTAACTATATAAAATAGATTTATACTCAATATATAAAAAAAATTATTTATATTCTTCCAAAGTCAAGGTCGGATTCTTTATAGAGTAATTTTGTTTATTTTCTGCTCCGGTCTTTTTGTATACGTAATAATATAATATTCTATTAATACAAATTTAATTAGTTCGATTTTTACAAAACTGAGTTGGTTTAAATTATAAAAAAAATTGAGAAATGAAAACTAAATCAAACGAATAAAATATAATTAGTTTGATTTTTTTCAAAAATACAGTCTAACTTGTACTTGAGAATTTACTTAGGAGTTCCATATGAAAAATATAATAAAATATTTAATGTAATTTTTAAATTTAGAGAAATATTTTGCATGCAAAGTATGACTTAAGTCGTAAAAAACATTTAAAGCAATGTAATTGCTTTGAAGTAGTGATTAAAATATGGAAAAAAGAGATTCTGTGGGCATATGTAAGGGGTTTTGGTATTATGGCGATATAATAAATTAGCACTTGCTCAACATTAATAGTACAATATTAAATATGTGTCGTTTCTGTATACTTTATAATATATAATATGGTTTAAGCAAGAAACCTATTATAGTGACTGTTTTTATTCTTAATGAAAGTTTAATTGTGAATACACGTCTTTACAAAGAAAATTATTAAATAAAATTTAACTTTAAAACAAAAAAACAAAAAATAGTTAAGAGAGCTGGAAATCCAACATTAGTCAAGATCGACCGATATAACCCAATTCATTATATCCAAATAAAAAATTAACCAGACTAATCAGTGGTCAAATATTTAGTAATACACTATTAATTTCGATTAAAAACTCTAATCCGACCGAATAACAAAGAACTCATGATAACCATATAAATAGACACCAATTTCAAGAAACAGGTAAGTCGTCATTCAGTATTAATAGTACCGAGTGTCGAATACAGAAATTTCACTTAAGTATCAGAGTGTCTTTTACAAGTATCATCCGAGTTTGGAGTTCGTGAAGACAAGAAGGAAGAGAGTGAAATGAGAGTACAAATACCATTTTAAGGAGAATGGAAGAGAGGTAGACCGATCAATCAAGAAGAAAGACAATTGTTCTCTTGGTCCCAACTCTGAGAACATTTTTAATATATATATATATTATGGAAAAGAATTTTTAAAATTCAAAAATATGTTTAAGAAATCCAAATCTGAAAATGTATTATGTAAAAGGATTCTAGATTTTCAGATTTTTTTAAGATATTTTTATGATTTTGTAGGAATATTTTCGTCATTTTAATGATAGATTGGGTGCAGGGAGAAATTGGTATGGTGCAAAGAGAATGTTTCTAAAGAACACGGGCTTGGCCCAGTATGATTGAGTTTGGTGAATATAAGATTGGGCCCAGGCCCGTGGGAGGGAGAAAGGAGTACACGGCTTTTTTTCATTTCTGAATCACATTTGATAGAGAAGTCGTTAGGGTTTTTGGTTGTTAGCATCATCGCGCGAGTGTGTGAGTGAGAGAGAAAGAGAGAAGAATGGAAGCCATAACAGAGGGAGTGAACAACATCAACATCACCGATTCCTACAAGAAGAATCGCATTCAGGTCTCCAACACCAAGAAGCCCCTCTTCTTCTACGTTAATCTCGCCAAGGTATATCAGATTTTCAAGCTCGTTAGAGTTTCATTTCATTTCATTTCTTTCCTCATGTTTCATTTTTCCGTTTCTGCAGAGATACATGCAACAGCATAACGAGGTCGAACTTTCAGCACTAGGAATGGGTATTCAAATCCCTATCGCCTTATTTCTCTCTGTTTTGAGTTTTATTCGTTGAATTTCGCTGCTGTTGGTTCTATTGCTTGCTTATTGATTTACAATGTGGAATCAATCCTTTCTGTTCATTCAGGTTGCTGAATATAACTCTGTTCTGTTGGAAATTGTTTATAAACCAAAGAATAATTGCATTTCAAAAGTCTTGCATTCGTTGAACAGAACATTACTCTTGGAAACAGACATAAATTGATTAGGTTTCACTGGCTGAACTTTTGAATTCCTTCAGTCTTGTTGTTTGATTCAGGCCTTTCGTATTTTCCTCTGAATTAAACTTTCTGTACTGTGATGCTGGTGTTAAACTTTCTATATATGTACTTATGCTCAGTTTTAAAGCATCATATCACTGGCCTTCTATGCTCCGATGCCTCGTGAAATTCCAGATAAGTCGTAGGTTTGTTTGCTTTGCTGACCCCATGGTATCCTTGGGCTAGGCCTAGGAGTAAGAACTGAAGTGTGTATAATCTGACTTTGTCAAATTGGACAAGCTAATTTTTGACGTAGCTGTATTTTGGAGGTTTGTCCTTGACTGATGATTAACTTCGTGAGAGTTACCTACATGGGCATTTCGTCCAGTTTGGGTTTGAAGTATAATCCATTACATAGATATGAAAAAATGGCGTGTACGTCGTGTAAGATGAAAATTCTATTGCAGTTATTAATATTATAATTCGAACTTACTAATATTAGAAATATAAATGGTAATAAAATCAAAGGTATTAATAATAAGTTAGAGTTTACCCAGGCAATCAATGTCAATCTAGGAGCAATAAGATGTACGGTTGAAGTCGAAAAATGAAAGTTGGTTATGAAATTAATAGAAAAATAGCATAATGAGTTAGATAAAATTAGGCTAATTCGAAGTGGAAAGTTGAAAGGAAGAAGAATGGTACATAGAAAAAAACAATAGACTGGTAAAGTGTGAAGGAACAGAAAAATTACAGTCTTATGTGTAATGTTTAAGGCAGAAGGGTTTCAAAAGCTATTATGTTCTCATAGCAAAAAATGCATAGAAAATTAGGGAGAAATCACAAATTTACCCGAAGAATATACCTAAACTATGTTGTTTTAGGGTTAACAATTTGGTTTTTGAAGCCTATATCTTAGTAACATTGATATAGCATTCAAATAGCTGCTATGCTCCACTGTAGTGTGCCATTGTCTTTTATCATCTGTTATACTGGGAGAAAACTGTTGCAACAGTCTGATAAGTATATTTCAATAATGGAATGTTAGATAGAGTAACTCATAAAATTTTATAATTGAGAGGCAATATTTTTATGTTGCTATCATGTTGTTCCCTTAATTAGTAGATTACAATGCAATGCTTTTTATGAGACTTTCTACTCCTCTTTTTTCTATTCTCTTTCCTTGATTCCAATCTTAATATGATTTCGGATTTTTCAACCCGTTTTTTTTTGTTTTGCAGCTATTGCCACAGTGGTAACTGTTGCTGAAATTTTGAAAAACAACGGACTTGCTGTTGAGAAGAGTGAGATTCTATTTTTTCCCATTTCTTTCCTGTGAAATCCCTTCCCTTCTTGTCACCTCTATCAGATTCTTCAGTGCACAAATAATCTAATCTAATTTGTTAATGACGCAATCTTCATGCAGAAATCACGACATCAACTGTTGATATAAAGGACGATTCTAGAGGTAGACCTGTTCAAAAGGCCAAGGTAAGTCTAGAAACAAATTTGTGTTCACTCTAGAATGTTTTCTTGGAGCTTGTTTGGCCTTGATGTGTGTGTGATTCCTACCCATAGTTTTGGAATCTGCTTTACAACTAGCCTAAGTTTTTGCATTTCATAACTCGTTTTAGATTGAAATAGTACTTGGGAAGACAGCAAACTTCGACGAATTGATGGCTGCTGCAGCTGCTGAAGACGGTGAAAATGGGGACGAGCAAAACGCATAAATTTCCTAAAAATTACGCCTGAATCTGTTGAAGAAATGTACCGCTTCGTAATTTGCGTTTTTATTGTGGCGAGGTAGAGGACACGTCTTTATAGACTGACCTGCTATATTGAACAACAAAATTCCTTGTTTCTTTTCTCTATAAAATAGGCATTTCTTAATTTCATTTTTTGCTTCGTTTTATGTATCAATTCTAGTGCTCTAATCTCTATGAATTTGTCAATCTATGTCAATTGCAGCTCAACCTTACATTTCCTCCCTTATTTCAGCAACACAATCTAATTAAAAAAACTTGTATTAAATTGATGAAATACACTTCTAAACAATATTTCGGTGGAAACTGAAAAGTATTATGAAAAGGGTCTATTTAAATGATAATATTCTAAACTAAGAAATTTGTCTGTGTCTGACATATGTGTCAGACACTAATATTTCTATGACACTCACACTTGTAGGACGTTCATATGTTTAATTTGTGTTTAATTTGAAAAATATTTATTGAATTTTTAATAATCATAAAAAAAATATGTTTAATTTGTGTTTAATTTGAAAAATATTTATTAAATTTTTAATAATCATAAAAAAAATACATTAATTTTATGAAACTTCTAATACTTGTATGATATTTATAGGACATGTATTCATATGTTTAATTTGAAAAATATTTGTTGAATTTTTAATAATCATAAAAAAATTCATTAATTTTATGAAATTTCAGTATAAATTTTTATTATGATTATAAAAATAAAAAATAAATATTTTTGAATTATATGATTATAAAAATAAGAAATAAATATTTTTGAATTTTTTTTTTTAAACATATTGTAGATAAAACTTTATTATCAATTTATAACATTTATAATTATATAATTATAAAGAAATCAACGTATAAATTTTGTCATGCTCGTTTTATACATTAATATTTAAAAGTTAGATTCTAACATTAATATGTTTGATCGGTCAAAATATTTATTTAAACCTTTTGGAATAAATAATCTAAGAGGAGTGATAAAGGTTTTTAAATAAATAACTTAATTACCCACCACATTGAATAATTTAATATTATTAAATTGTTTAATAGAAGTAATACAATATTTATCGTAAAACATTTGTCATAAAACGAAAATAATTGTGAAACATAATTAAAAGTTATATCATTGTTTTATGTTTTTTTAAAAATTTTATATTATTCTACCAAATGCATTCATAATTTTAATCCATAAAAATTCATTTAATTTTTTTTTCTCACCATGTTTCACAATTACATATTTAAACCATTTTCTTTCAATAATTATCTATCTATCAATAAATTAAATCGTTTTTATTATTTAACCTTATACCAAATTATTTTTAACCACCATTTTTTTTACATACCAGAGGTTAAGTTTTCCTTTTACTGTTCTGCTTATAAATTTTTTAATTTAAACTTTAATTAAGAAAAACCAATTTTAAACTTTAAATGGAAAAATATTTTCACACGCGCGAGTGATATTTAGCAAAATTTAATATCGAGTTCCATATTATTTGTAAAAAGCCTT
This sequence comes from Phaseolus vulgaris, assembly GCF_000499845.2. Taxonomy (NCBI): domain Eukaryota; kingdom Viridiplantae; phylum Streptophyta; class Magnoliopsida; order Fabales; family Fabaceae; genus Phaseolus; species Phaseolus vulgaris. The sequence continues at coordinate 40,152,233 of NC_023755.2, forward strand.
AATTTTCTTGTATTTGATAATCTACAACAAAATTTAAATGAGTTTCTTTACTTGTTTTTATCACATTAGTTCTATAGTGATTGTATATTAAAAAATTCATTGAACTAGTGTTAGTTGTGAGTTTTTAAAAATGAATAATACTTTTTATATAACACATTTTAAATCATCATCAGATAAAAAAAATAGAGTTAAATCTTTTAGTAAGACCCACATAAAAATTTATTCAATACATGATACAAAATATTGGAAAGTAATATAAAAAAGTGTATTTTATGAGCTTATACTATTATAGAAGTTAAAGCATGTGAATAGAAAATCAAACTTCATTACCATGTATCATAGAGTGACATAGAATATTGAAGGTATAACAGATCTTTCACCATAAATTAAATTAAGAACGAGATTAAGAGTTTAATCTTAGCTAGAAAAAAGAGATTATTTATTACATATATAAGATGATGGAGAAAGCATTGCGATTATTGTTGTATTAGCATAATATGGCAATGCTAACTATAAGTACTTCCCCAGTATGATTTATCTTCTTGTCTTATCTGCACAAACCACAACCTTTTAAGCTTCTAAAATATAAACATTAATTCCAAAAAAAAAAAAGAAACAATGGAAAACAGAAAACATGTGAAACATCAGATATAATAAGAACACATAATGTAAGAAAAAACTATAAGAAGCCACATTTAGTGTTATGTTTTTGAAAATCCTATAATATTAATTTGTTTGATGAAACTACTTCTATTTCCATCATGAATATATCTGCTCATGTAATGGTTTTCGAAATTATTTACATATTTTTCTAAAATTTCACATGAAATGATGCATTTATATAATTTTATAATAAAATAAAACATAAAATTTATATATTATGAAATATTTTTATTTTTAGTCAATGTAATCTTAAAGTTTAAGGTTTAGTAAGTAGAAATCCTAAATCTTAAATTCTAAATCACAAACTCTAAATTTTAAATTTTAAACTTTCGGACAAGAAAAAGTTCGAGATACAATGAAATATATTTTTTAATATTTTTTGTTTTGGTTTTAATAAAAAAGTAGTGATGAAAAGGTAGAATTTTGTAGAGGTTAATCTAAAATGAGTTTTGTTAACAAAATACAGAAATAAAAGTGTGTTAATTATATTTCTTAAATCATATATATTATTAAAGAAGTCTTACCAGCAGGTGGAGCAGGAGGTGTTGGACGTTGAGGTGGTGGACGTAGAGGTGGTGGAAGTGGTGGAGGTGGTAGAGGTGGCATTTGAGTATGATACACACACTGGTTCAAAGATGGTAAGAGACAAGCTCCTAAAGTTGATGCATCAACATCAGAATCACTCAAACAACTTTGTGCACTGACTTGAGAGCAGGTTTTCAACACAGTTTGAAATTTTACTGTCTGAATGATAACCGGTAAATATTCGACTTTTGTGGGTTTAAGATTTAGGGTTTTGGAACGAGCGGAGTCATAAAGCGAGGCTTTATGATTTGCCAAGCATGCTTTCATGGAATCAAAAATGCAGTGAGACAACCCAGTTGGGTTACGGATTCCACCCTCATAGTGCATTGGATCACTGCATGTTTCAGCAACATGTGAGCTGCAATGTGTCACAAACCTCTTGAATCTTGGAGATTCGTACGCTTCAGGTTGCCCACTAAGTGTTTGATAAATGGCTTTGCTAATACCAACTCCAGCATCTTCAGCAAGATCATTGATTTCACCAGTTCCACCAATTCCATGATCTTTTGCAGGATTAGTTGCTACAGAAATTCCTGCTTCTTTTGCAGGATCAATGGTTTCAACAATTGCAGCATCTTCTGCCTCTTCTGCAACTACCACACTTAGGATCAAGAACAGAGTAATTAGTATGGCTCTCATTTTCTCCCTCAATTGGATTTCCAGTGATAAACCAATTTACAGTTTTAGATTTTGTTTGGTGCTGAGGTACATGAATTTTACAGTATATATAGAAGAATGTAGAAACCATGAACATGTTTATTATACAAATTTATAACGACCTTTCATCTTTATTACACAACCTGACTCATTTGTTTTTCAAGAGTTAAAAATATATCTACCTCTCTAACAATAAAATAAAATTAATGTATTTAATATACTATGATAAAAATCTATACGATAAAAACATTTCATAATTTATGTTAGAATTTATATTAAATAAAAATAAAAATATTTTATAGTATTTAAGTAAATTTTATCTTGAAAATTGTTTTTATAAAGTTTAAAGTATATTAATATACTAAAAATATTGTAATATTTGTATTTATTTTTTTAGTTTTTAAAAATATTATTATAACGATATATATATATATATATAATATATATATATATACGATACAAGAAAATTAGTAATTTAAAGATAAAAAAATTAGTCATTTATTAAATTAAATACTAATTTAAAGATTAAAAAATTATTAGTATTGAATGTGATTTCTATATTAATAAAATATTATAAAATAGTTTTTAAATTGAAATTTAAATTAGTTACTAAATTTTAGTTATTAATATTTTAGATTCTAAATTAGTATTAAAAAATTAAAAAAAATTAATTTAGAATATACGTAATTAGTAACTAAAACATTAATAAATAGTAATTAGATACCAATTTAAAAATTATTTTATAATTCTTTTTATTAATAATAGAAACTACTTTAGATATCAATAGTTTTTTAAATTATAAAATGGTAGTCTCTAATTTAGTCAATATAGGAACTAATTATTTTGATCACTAAAATTAATTTCTATTTAATAATTTTCTTTTATATATATAATAATAATAATAATAATAATTTCTAAGAAAAGAGACCTGATGAGAAGAAAAATAGTTACGTAATTATTATTTTTCATTATGTTAAATAAGTTATCAAGCATTTGTGATAAAAAAATATATAAATAAAAAATATTTTACAGCCCTTTCGGGTATTGGATGGACCAAAAACTCCCATAAAAAAATAATGTTTAATTTGGAAAAATTGGGTTCAAAAAGAGGTCGATCCTTCATTAAAATTAAGAGTTAATTCATTATTATATTACAACACGGTTATAACTAAAATTGTTTGTTTAGAACGACAATTATATAAAAATACATTTTTATGGTAAATTAAATATATAAAAATACAAACACATATAAATTGAAAATACGTAATTATATTAATTAGTTACAAGACTATATTTTTAATAAACACAATTAATTGACAAAAGAACTATATAATTCATGTAGTTAAATTTATTTAGTAGGGAAACAATTTTGTTATAGTTGAAGAATAAATTTTCGTTAAATGACAAATTGTATAATTATATTTTTAAGTCTCTTTTTAAAAATAGATTTTTTTTTCCATTAGTTACTAAATTAGACTCTCTTAAAACGTATTGGGTGATTACGAGTAATATAAGATAATTAAGAAAAAAGTTGGTAAAAATATAATAGGATAACACAGCAAACTTTTACATTATTCCAGTATTTTTTTTTTTGGATTACATGATATATTCATCAATTTCTGTGGACAATTAAACTTCGTTAAAAACTTAATTAACCATTTTTATTAGTTATTTTTTTTGCAATTACATCTTTCAAATTTAAGGTGTTGGAGTTCATGATTGGTGGATATATTGTACAACATTTTTAAATTAGTTTTTCATATGTTTTAAGTTTTAAATATTATATTTGAAAATATTTTTTTTATAAAAATATCTTTAGAATTCATGATTGAATTTAATATTTTATTTATACTCTAAATCATAAAAATTATATAAGAATCCAATGACACAACTAATATTAAATATTTTATAATAAGTTGCAACTTTGGTATGACGTGTGTTTGATATTTACAATATTTATTAAATGTAAATATATAAATGTATATACGTTTAAGATGTAATATGTTATTTTGTGTATGAACAACTCAACATTTCTTCCATGAATTTAATTAAGTGACATAGCTTTTCAAAATTTATTAAAATTTTAAATATGTTTTTAATTATCCAAATTGGTTACATATTGTTTCTTTTTGGTGATTCGATTAAAATTTTTCATAGAGGAGTAACATGATGAATTTGATTTAAGTAAAGAAGTTTTCATTGGTGTTAGTGTATCACACTTTAGAGTTAGAGTGAGATTTTACAAAGTAGGAGTAAAATAGGAAATATCACAACAAAATAGAAGACCAAAACAAATAGTTTCCACAATTTAGAGGAGAAAAAAGACATTTAAGTATTTGATAAATTTTCAAAAAATTATGACACTTAATTAAATATATATATATATATAAATAAATATTAAGTAGATAATAGTTTTTCACATCATCATCACTAATGTAGTTCAATATCAAGAACTAAAAATAACATTTGATAAAATTGAAAAACTAAAAAAATGAAATTTTTTAATTGAAGGACAAATGTGATCCTGCCGGTTGACCAGAGCGCAAGAGCCTTGCCACGTCGATGGTTTCTCCTTCTGGATCGGCTTTGCACCACACTAGCTTCCGTCCTTCGCACCTCGATTCTCCTCAAGAACCTGAAAAAGACAGAGTGGGCCGCTGCGGCCGATCGCGCTCCGACGCTCAAGTCAGTGACGGAACCACCAAAAATCTAAGAGAGAAAAGCTAAAACTCAAGGAACCGTGCAAAATCTCTCTCAGCGTACTCAAGTGTTCTCAAAGCGTAAAGAAGTGTTCTGAACGCGCGTACCTCATAAGTTCGTTAGAGTTCCTTATATACCTGAGCACTTTCTCTCTCCTGACGGTTACACCTCTGGACACGTGGCTCGCATCCAGCTGTACACGTGTCACCATCTGGAGTCACCTTCTACTTGAGCGTCAACTCTACTCTTCAAGCTATTTGACTAAGTTACCCCGTCGAGGAGCAACTACAGCTTCCTTGGAGCGCGACCCCTTAAGTGGCGAGTGCGGGGTGTCACCATACACACCTTCCCTGTGGTCTCGCTTGTCGCTTATGATGATCTGCTTCACTCGTGCATCATGCATGTTCTGGTAAACTGTTCCCTTGCCTCAACCTCTGGCTAGGGAATGATCGTCTGATAACCTCGCCTTTCGTATTAGTACCTCTTGAAAGCCTTAAGCAAGCCTTCCTGATCTTTCAGCGATGTGCCCCTTTCGGCGGTCTCAAACCACCTGATCTCCTAAAACTCACACGGCGACTACGACGCAAGGCTGGTGACCGCCGGTTATAAACTCGCATACGGCGACTATGACGCAAGCCTGGTGACTGCCGGTTATAAACTCGCAACCGGCGACTACGACGCGAGCCTGGTGATTGCCGGTTATATATACTGGAGAACGCCAAACTGACAATTGGCGACTACACAAACTTCCCGATGTGCTTCCCTTCTGTCATCCAGATGTCCCGCTCAACACGCCTATGTTATCGCTTGCTGCCACGTTATCATTTCCGACCACCTGATCGGTACACAAGCCCCCCAGTCTTAAGCTGAGACTTGACCAGCGAAAAGACTAAGAGGTCACGTCATCGTCGATCTACGTGGCACTGATGCAGATTTCCGTACATCCGTACCCTCTGCTTCTCTGACGCTCCACCAACCTCCTTTCCCATCGCTCGACACATGGCTTTCATCAACAGTCATCTTCAGCTAGCGTTTGCGCTTCCGAAAACGTTCGAAAACCCTTAAACCCTATCACGCTTCTCACTGTTCCATCACCTTTCTGCATTCTCAAGCGTTCTAAGTTTTTCTCTGTAACCCACGAAACTTCTTAACTCTCTCAATCTCCAACTTTCTTCAACGCTCATCCGATCATAAAAAGGTAACTCTTTTACGCCTTCTGTTGATACTTGTTGCATTTTAACCGATTCGCATCATCCATTATCTGTCTGGAGCATACGTTGTGGGCTGTTTTTTCCTTTCCTCCTCCCTCGTAACTTAGGGTTTCGTCTTCCATCACGTTCATCCCAGCGAACTCATGTTCGTTCGTTCTTCTTTCTTCGTCTTCAATCGAGTCGTTCTCTGCAATCTTTGTTCATCCTCTCCTTTTTTTTTCTTTGCAGTTCCTGCGATGGCTCGCACGAAGTCCACTGCGAACCCCCTCTTTCATCGTGAAACCCTCTACCCCAAACGCGTAGGGTTGCCCCTGGGGTAAATCCTCCACCAGTGCGCAACCCACCTCGAGCCTCCGGTGCCCCTTCTGCACAGGCTGAGAGGCCTGCTCCTTCTCAAGCCAATCCTCCTCAAGCAACTCCACCAGTCGCCGGAGGAGCCTCCTACCTCCAAGAGACTACAAGGAACTCTACCCTTGGACCACCCCAACCCTATTAAAGGAGACTTCTTCAATAAACACAGAGTTGGGCGTGCACCGGCTAAGGAAGGGAGACCAGTCCGACCTTTCCTTCCATAAAGAGCACGATAGCAAAGTGGCTGTGCTGTCCTGCCTCCCGGATGAACCGGTCTGTGCGGACGATAAGGGGAGCAACGACGAGTTGTTCTGCTTCATCTACACCACCGTGTTCAAGAAGGTGAAAGACAGCATCAGAAGACCAAGGAGCCCTGACAACATGGGGAAGTTGGACAGAGACCTTTGCCTCTTCTGGAAGAGTGTCGCTGCCGCCAACATCATCTTCCCTACTGCCTCAATCATTCCCTACGAGTTCTTCGAAACCCAGCTCGAAATACATATAGGTTAGCTCCTACCTCCACACCAAGTCCTTCACTTCAAGTTAATACCTAACTTAGCGCCTTCCCCGCTCTGCTTTGGCATTCTATTACTCTGTGTTGATTCTGATCTTTTAACCATGTATCGCTTGTGTTGTCTCTGCATTAATGCGCTTATATTTCTGTTTCTGTTTTGATTGCTCAACCGTGCTTTACCTCATGCAGATAACATGTTGGGAAAAGGGAAATTAGCAGAACTGAGGACGATCGCCCGATCTCACAAACTGGCGGCGGGCTCCCAAGCTGCGCCCAATCCGGTGGTGGCGATCGCCGCTGCTCAAGAAAAAACTCTCCCCCGAGGTGCAACCTCCTCCGGGGTACCACCCGCCCCCCAAAGGAAGAAACTGGTCCTTAGGAGATCCAAAAGGAAAACTACTCAGGTGGTACAGGAGGATGAAGAGGATGATGAGGAAACCGAAGATGACCTTGTCACCAAAAGGAAAAGGGTAGCTCCCTCTTCACCTCCCGCAATCCCAACAACAACACCGCCCTCACCTCCGACTCCAACACAACCAGTCCAAGCAACACCCTTGGCCGTTGCACCCCCGGTGGTCGAAAGCAGCGACCCTAACTTCATGGAGAACCCTCCAAGCACCTCCACACCCTTCATGTCTGTTGGAGAGGGTCCTCCTTCTACTGCTTCTATTGCTGGGGCTGCATTAGGCGAGGATGAGCGCGCTCATAATTCGCCAATTCTCATTACAGAGTCTCCAACTTCACTACCACGCCAAGAAGCCCCCCTTGCCCTTGCAACACAAGAGGGTGGTGGTGAAAGTCAGCAACAAGCTCCTCCAGCACCTCCAGCAGCAACAAACTCAAACCTCCCAACCTCCATCGGAGAGATCTTGGGGCCCTTCACAGCTAAACTAAAGATGATGGCGGAGGATCTCCCCTTGATCGTATCGAAGGCTGTGCAGGACTCTAACAAGAAACTCCAAGACGAGAACTCAGTGCTCAAAGAGTCAAACCTGATGACAAGAGCTGAGGCTGAGAAACTGTCTTGCAACTTGATGATGATGGAGCTGGACCATTCAAGGCTGGAGGACGCCATGGATGCTGAGCTCAGGAGCGCGCGGAGGCCTCCGATCTGCGCAAAAGACTGCAGCTCCAAGCCCAAGAGAAAATCGAGCTGGAGAGCAAACTGGTCCCTTACAGGCTCAAGGTGACCAACTTGGAGGCTGCCATGAAAGCAGATGCGATCAAGGTGGAAAACCTTGAAAAAAGATCAGCAGACCGGGAGATTCTTCTTGGACAGGTCGAAAAGGCAAGGGACGACGCTCTTGCTGAGCTCGTCGAGGCTCGAGAAGGGGCTACGAAAATTGCTGCAGAGTTGGCTCAGGCTCAGGATGAAGGAAAGAAGGCCGCTTAAGAACTTGCTCGGGCTCGTGAAGAAATCGAGGAGCTGAAGAAACAAGCACAAGAGCTCGAGCAAAGTTCCGCCCAAGTCCTTGTCGCCGAGTTCGACGCCGCTTTGGAGCAAGTCTCATGCCAATACGCTGAGCTCGACCTCTCCATGGTATCAATCTGCAACGAGGTGGTGGATGGGAAGATCGTGCCATCTGAAGACTAACCGCCTCCCTCCATCACCGTGTTTTTGAAACTTGGCGCTTATCTTTGTTTGTAAAAACTTTATATGTAATAGCTGCTTACGTACTTGATCACATTTGCGTTCAAACTTGAACTGATACTGCTTTATATAACTTCTTCTGCTAAGATGTTGTTTTCTGCTACTTCTCTTTGAATTCTTCTTATTCTTACTCGCTGTGTGATTAACCATCGTAACCGGTAGAACTCGCTCAAATAAATCAACTCAACGATACTCGAGCTTAACCGTTTACTCACTGCTTTGAACTTGAACAAACTGTTAATCTTATAACAATTTATCAAACTGTTAACTCTCAAACGATGACATTTTAATAAAACTTGTGAACTTAAGGTAACAAACTTCAGCGTGAAACTACTTACTAAACAGCAAATTTCAACTCAAACAGATATTTAAGATACAGTTCACCTGATCTGCCCAATCGAAGTGGGCCCTTACTCCTGTCATCGCCTGTGGTTCTTCTGATCGCCGTAGTATTCTGGCGATGTGTCCTTTCTCATATTCATAACTTGATCATTGTTCCCTAATCTGGGGGTAGAGGCGCCTTTCGGATCCTTCTCTACCTCCCTGAGTTTCAGAACAATGATCTGGTCTTACTGGGTCAATATTGATGTTTCACTTAAAGGGGGGGAAAGGCATTTTCCTTCCCTTCCCACCATTTAAGGTCACGAACACCCCTGAATTTTCAGCTCATCTTGCTTGAACTCACTCTGCGGTGAGAAGGACTTTCTCTGGCCTGAACTCACTCTAAGGTGAGAAGGACTTTATCTTGCCTGAACTCGCTCAACGGCGAGAAGGACTTTATCTTGCCTGAACTCGCTCAACGGCGAGAATGACTTTTTCTGGTGCCTCAACTTGCCCAGGGTGTACATCTCCTCCCCCCTGGATGCACTGAGGACTTTTAATTTTGCGTCTATCTGCTGGTGCAGAGAGGTCTTTTAATCTTACCTCTATCTGCTGGTGCAGAGAGGTCTTTTAATCTGTTCTCGCCTGCACTCGCACAAAGTCGATGAGGACTTTATCTCTTTCTCGCCTTAAGACGCACGAGGGCGTTGAGGTCTTTAATCATTGCTGGTGCCTCCGATCGCCGAAAGACGATGAGGTCTTTCAAAATTTTAACTAGTGCCACCGATCGTCGAAAAACGATGGGGACTTTGAAACTTTTATCTGATGCCACCGATCGCCGAAAAACGATCATCGAAAAACGATGAGGACTTTAAAAACTTTTAACTGATGCCGCCAATGGCCGAAAGACGATGGGGACTTAAAAACTTTTGACTGATGCCGCCAATCGCCGAAGGACGATGGGGACTTAAAAACTTTTAACTGATGCCGCCAATCGCCGAAAGACGATGGGGACTTAAAAACTTTTGACTGATGCCGCCAATTGCGGAAGGACGATGGGGACTTTAAAACTTTTAACTGATGCCGCCAATCGCCGAAAGACGATGGGGACTTAAAAACTTTTAATTGAGAGCATGCAATACAACTTTGAACTCGCCTTAAATCACGTACGAGTGACAAGGTCTTTTTTCTACAAGCTTTCAACACAAACATGCATGCAAACTCAGAAACTTAAGCTTGAAAACTCTTCTTTTATTGGGTGGTCTTATTAAAAACCCTCCTTAGGGAAAAAAGAGTGCCCCCTTTCAAACTGTTTTAACAGAAAGCATGTAAATCACTTCATGTTCGTTTTTACTTACAAAGCTTTAACTGTAATATAATTTGAGATGTGTGGCGTTCCAAGTACGAGGAATCACCCCCCTTCTAACGTCTCTAAGCGGTAGGCGCCGTTCCCGAGCGCCTCGGTTATTCTAAACGGTCCTGTCCACTTTGGCGATAACTTGTTCTCTATCTCGTACTGATGGGCCTTCCTCATCACCAGGTCGCCCTCTCTAAACTGCCTTGACATTACCCTGGAGTTGTATCTTCGTTCAATCCTCCTTTTTACTGCCTCAGCTTTTACTCTTGCCTCCTCCCTGACCTCATCCAGTAAATCCAGACTCAACCTTCTTTCTTCATTTGAGTCTTCTACTACAAAGTTTTGGAATCTCGGCGAGCTCTCCTGGTTTTCGACTAGAATCATTGCATCACATCCATAAACCAAGCTAAACGGTGTCTCGTGGGTTCCTGACTGCTCAGTGGTATGGTACGCCCAAACTATGCGGGGTACCTCTTCAGCCCACGACCCCTTAGCTTTCTCTAGCCTTCTTTTCAAACCTCTCAGCAACACCCGATTGGCAGACTCTACTTGGCCATTTGTTTGTGGGTGCTCGACGGATGCAAACACCTGCTGTATTCCCACCTCCTCGCACAGCTTCTTCAGTAGGTGACTTGCAAACTGAGTCCCATTATCCGACACCAGGCGCTTAGGCACACCAAACCGGCACACAATGTTCTTCCATACAAAGCTCTCGATCTTGTGTGCGGTGATCTGGGCTACTGGCTCTACTTCGATCCACTTGGTGAAATATTCAATTGTCACCACCAAGTATTTCATCTGCCTGACCGCCAATGGGAAAGGTCCCAGAATGTCAATTTCCCAAGTATGAAATGGCCAAGGGATGTAAATTGACTTCAGCTCTTCTGGGGGCGCCTTGTGCCAATCGGCGTGCTGCTGGCATTGCTTGCAACACTGAGCATACTTCTTGCAGTCTTCCCTCATCGTTGGCCAGTAATAACCTGCACGGAGAGTTCTTGCAGCCAGAGCTCGACTCCCGACGTGACTCCCACATATACCTTCGTGGAGCTCAGCCATAATTCTAGTGCATTTTTCTCCGTGCACACATTCTAGGAGTGGGTGTGTAAACCCAAACCTGTACAACTCGCCATCGATCATGGTGAACTTGCTAGAGTTCTTCTTTATCCTTTTAGCCTCCATCGGATCCAGCGGGAGAAGGCCATCTGCCAGGCAGCGCTTGTACTGTGTTATCCATGTGTCTAGCTCATGCGTAGCGCAGACCTGCGTCATGTTCACCCTGTCCCCCCGACACGCTCTTATTCTCGGCGATCTCAAGGTCTCCTGGGTCAAGGACCTGTGACTCCTTGACGCTTTCTCCATCGACTTGCTTATCTGAAGAACCAGGTGGTCTGCCACAAATGCTCTAGGCGTCTTCATAGTTTCTTGGATCACCGTCCTCTGCCTACCCCCCTTGCCCGAACTGACGAGCTTGGCTAGCAAGTCTGCTCGGGCATTTTGTTCTCTGGGCACATGCACTACTTCAAATGAGACAAAGGAACTCTTCAACTCCCGCACATACTCTAAGTAAGCCGTCATTTGTGGATCTTTGGCCTGGAACTCGCCTGTTACTTGTCCCGTGACTAACAATGAGTCACTCTTGGCCATCAACACCCTAGCCCCCATCTCCTTAGCCAACAAAATTCCGGCGATCAGCACCTCATACTCTGCTTGATTGTTGCTGGCTTTAAAAGCAAATCTCAAGGATTGTTCTATCAGCACGCCGTTGGGGCCTTCCAGAATGACTCCAACACCGCTACCCTGTTGGTTAGTCGATCCGTCCACCGAAAGCACCCAACGAAAATCGTCCCCTTCGACTCGTGCTGCTTCTGACGAGAGCTCGACCACAAAATCAGCGAAAATCTGCCCCTTGATCGGTCCTCAGGGCTCATATTTGATGTCGAACTCTGACAGCTCTACCGCCCACTTCACCATTCTCCCAGCTACATTAGGTTTCTTCAGGACTTTCTGGATGGGCAAGTCGGTCATCACCAGCACCGTAAAACTGTGAAAATAGTGGCGCAACCTCCTCGCCGAAAATACTACAGCCAGTGCAGCTTCCTCCAAGGCCTGATACCTCACCTCCGGGCCTTGCAACACCTTGCTGACGAAATAGATAGGCTTCTGAGCCTGGTCTTGATCTTGGGCGAGCACCGCACTCACCGCCCTCTCAGTCACAGCAAAATACAACCTGAGAGGGGTTCCTACCATGGGTTTGCACAAAACCGGCGAGCTCGCCAGGTACTTTTTAAGCTTCACGAAGGCCTCTTCACACTCCTTCGACCAGACAAACTTGTTGTTTCACCTTAAACATTGGAAGTACGGATGACCCTTCTCTCCACTAGCTGATACGAAATGAGACAGAGCGGTCATCCGACCTGTAAGTTGCTGCACCTCCTTCATGGCAGCCGGGCTCCTCATTGCCAAGATGGCAGCGCACTTATAAGGATTTGCCTCTATTCCTCTTTCAGTTAAGAGAAAACCTAAGAACTTCCCTGCCTCCACGCCGAAAATGCACTTCTCGGGGTTTAGCTTTAATCTGAACTTGGCAATCGTGGTGAACAACTCTTCCAGATCTGAGACGTGCTTGCTCTTCTCTAACGAGGTCACGACCATATCATCTACGTACGCTTGCACATTCCTTCTCAGCATCGGTGCAAGTACCTTATCCATCAATATTTGGTACGTGACCCCCGCATTTTTCAGCCCGAAGGGCATCACCTTGTAACAGTAGCAGGACCTCTCAGTCATGAAGGCAGTTTTTTCTTCATCCATAGGATGCATCTTTATCTGATTATACCCCGAGAAGGCGTCCAGAAAACTCAGCAACTTGCACCCTGCTGCACTCTCGACCAGGGCATCTATGCTTGGCAAAGGGTATGAATCCTTTGGACAAGCCTTGTTCAGGTCTGTGAAGTCGACGCACATGCGCCACTTCCCGTTGCTCTTCTTCACCAGTACGACATTAGCTAACCATTCAGGGTACTGGACCTCCCTGATATGGCCTGCGGCGAGGAGCTTCTGCGTTTCATCCCTAATCGTCTGTCTCCTCTCCTCGTTAAACTTCCTTCTTCTTTGTCGCACTGGTCTGACTTGCGTGTCCATCGCCAAATGGTGACACAAGAAGTCGAGGTCAATTCCCGGCATGTCTAAAGCAGACCATGCAAAAGCATCCAGATGCCTTTCTATCACCTTGGCGATCTGGTCTTGTAGCTCTTTTCTCAAAGATCTTCCCAACTTGAAGACCTTACCCCCGATCTCCCTCTCGAGCCACTCTTCGACGGGGGCGGGCCTGGCTTCCCTGGCGATCCCCGATTCCCTCGCTTCCTCTAGGCGGTTTCTCGCTTCTTCCCCCCGATCAACGTTTTCTCCCCCTGTTTCAGCGTCTACCATAACGACATCACCGTCGGCGGTCACCTCCATCGCCATCGACCTGGGCTCCACACCGGGGGGCGGCGTGGTCGTGATGTAACTCACTGACCTCTTATTCTTCAGGCTATTCTCATAGCACTTTTTCGCTTCCTTCTGGTCAGATTTGATGGTGATCACCACCCCCTCCATAGATGGCAACTTAACCTTCATGTGCCTGGTCGAGGGCACAACTCCTATTCTGTTGAGTGTTGGCCTTCCCAACAAAATGTTATACGCAGAGGGGGCGTTCATGACGAGGTACTTGATCTCGACATGGGTTGGCACCTCGTGCTGCTGACCCTCCCCACTCGCCGGCTGGGAGCTCGACGCACCCCCTGTCCTCCTGTCTAGCAGGTAATCATTCAGGAAACCGCTCTTGACCAGGTCGTCGAGCTGGTATCCCAGGGCCAAACACGAATCAACGGTGTGACCAAAACTCTGGTGGAACTCACACCAGGCGTTTGGTTTTGGTCCTAACACCTTGTCGCTCACTTTCTCAGGCGCCTTAAGCCTGGCTGTTATGTTGGGAATGACGATCAGATCCGTCAACCCCATGAAAAACTTGTGCTTTGGTGGGCGGTTGTACTCCCTGGGGCGCCCTGGGCCCCTTCCCTTGTTTTTCTTTGGATCGTAAGGATGGCGAGTCCTTTGATCCCTCTTGGCCGCCTCCGTCTCCAGCACCCTCTGCGGCTGGATTCTGGTCTGGGCTCGTGGCCTAGCAGGAGCCACGCTCCCTCTTTTCTCGACGACCTCACTCTCGTCGGCGATGTGGGCCACCGCAAGTCGTTTAACTTCAGCAAACGTGGCGGGGTGGGCCCTAATCAACGCCTCACAGAAGGGTCCCGACAGCACGCCCTTTTTGAAGGCGTACACCAACATCTCCTCGTCTTTAGCAGGCAAGCGGACCATCTGTGCTCCAAAGCGATTCAAGTAGTCCCTGAGGGACTCTCCCTGGTACTGCCTTACGTCGAACAAATCATAAGATACCCTAGGTGGCGCCTTGTTCACAATGTACTGGTCAACGAAGAGCTTCAAAAACTGCTGGAAATTGGTTATGTGACCTGTAGGCAGGCTAACAAACCATTCCAGCGCCGTTCCCTGGAGCGTGCTCACAAACATCTTGCAATATACAGCATCTGAGCCTCCTGACAGCATCATCTGCGTGTGGAACGTAGTGAGATGTGCTTCAGGATCCTCCACGCTGGTGAAAGAGGCTTTCACGGGTACTACGCTCGCAGGGATAGGCGTGTCCGTGATCGCCTGAGCAAACGGCATTGGGAAGACGCGCGGTGGCGATGACGGCGCGACCTCTTCAGCAACTGTGCGCCCTCTCTGCTCTTAAAGAGCTTGACGCAACTCCTTAGTCTCCTTAGTTACTTTACTGAGCTCCTCGTTTCTGGCCTGAGAGGCGACCAGGTCCTCATGCATCTTCGCTTGCTCTATGCGCGATGCCTCCATATTTTCCTGCAACGCACGCATGATCTCCATCATCTGCGCCATGGTCATGGCGCCTTCTGCAGCAATTGGCACAACGGGACTTGAACGGTTGCTTCTCATCTTTCTCATGAAAAATCAGCAAATCAAACTCCAGCGAACAAAACCTTCACCAACAAACGATCGATCCAGCAATCAATCGATCAAAACTCTCAAACACCCAAGAACTTCCTCAAATGCAACCACAACAACACGCCGATAGATTCGGACGTCAAACCTTCACAGAAACTCGCAATCTCACCACGAACCTACCGCTTCTCCAGCAAAACTCCCGATTCACCGATCAGAAACGCGAACAAACGGTAAAACCTCGATTCAATCGATCGAACACCGCACAAGCAGCAAGAAACTTCAAGAAACCGATCGAAAGCTCAAACGAACGGTGGAAAACTTCAAACTACCGATTAAAACCCAAACGAACGGTGGAAAACTTCAATTCACCGAACAGAAGCTCGAAGGAACGGTGAAGAATGGTTGCACCAACACACAACCACACAGAAACTGCAGAAACTTCAAGAACTCACGCTGTGGATGGGAACACGTTTTACACGGCCCCACGGTGGGCACCTGATGATCCTGCCGGTTGACCAGAGCGCAAGAGCCTTGCCACGTCGATGGTTTCTCCTTCTGGATCGGCTTTGCACCATGCTAGCTTCCGTCCTTCGCACCTCGATTCTCCTCAAGAACCTGAAAAAGACAGAGTGGCGCCACTGCGGCCGATCGCGCTCCGACGCTCAAGTCAGTGACGGAACCACCAAAAATCTAAGAGAGAAAAGCTAAAACTCAAGGAACGGCGCCAAAAACTTGATGACTTTTTACGGCAAGTGCACCGCGTTTGTCAGAAGTAATAATTGTCCCTAATGACGGATATCGATCCCACAAAGAACAGTGAATCATCGAGTACAATATTCGCTAAATATAACAACAGAACAATAAAAAAGAGTGTGAAGTGATTATGTTGGCACTGACCAATAAGAAAACAAACAAAGAATTAGTTGCTTCAATTGGAAAAATTGGGATTAAGTTTCATCTCTCTCACTCTCATGTATTTTGATTAGCATGTTAATATTAAGTTCTTTAATTGAAATTGATGCCCGTATAAAAATCATTTATATCGATTCCTCGCATATAAAATCCTTAAGAATGTTCCCTAACTATCGATCCCTCGCATACTTATAAGAACAACTTAGAACGAAGCTCAGACGTTTAATAGCAATTAACATTTCAAGTCTATTCCTAACACTCAAATATGTTAAGTATTGTTGTTTAGGTCCAAACCCTAAAAATACCTCCCGGTCAGATTTAAGATTCTCAATTTGTCATGGAGAATTAAAAGTAAAACAACAATACCAATAATCAATCAAGAACTGAATATTAATATATAAAATATCACCTCAATACATAAGAGTTTGAGCAGATTACTCCCAATCCCAAAGGGTAGAATTAGCCACGCATACTTCTATCACATTCCATTCTCCCAATTGGGTTACAATTCACTCTATGGTGTTTTCCTCTCAATCTGGCACACTAAGGTTGAGCCTCTAGCCCTCTATTTATCCTAGTTTTCTAGGGTTAGGTTGTTTATTGTGTCGCGCTAATGGGCTAAATGATAAAACATAAAAAAAAGGCCCAATCTTTCTTTGCATCTTTTCCCTTCTGGGACCTTCTATCTTTATCTTTTTAGCTCAAATCATTCATCTTTAATCCAAATCTCCAATCTTCCTTAGAAATCTGCAATTAACACCAAATTTGGGAATAAAATACTCTTATTCAAATAAAAATCATAAAAAATGTAAAAAGGTATAAATTCATAAATTAGGGATTATTTTATATGTAAATTAGCAATAAATCCTCATAAGTGCCTATATTTTAATATGAAATATTACTGAAATTAGACACTTATCAGCGTACTCAAGTGTTCTCAAAGCGTAAAGAAGTGTTCTGAACGCGCATACCTCATAAGTTCGTTAGAGTTCCTTATATACCTGAGCACTTTCTCTCTCCTGACGGTTACACCTCTGGACACGTGGCTCGCATCCAACTGTACACGTGTCACCATCTGGAGTCACCTTCTACTTGAGCGTCAACTCTACTCTTCAAGCTATTTGACTAAGTTACCCCGTCGAGGAGCAACTACAGCTTCCTTGGAGCACGACCCCTTAAGTGGCGAGTGCGGGGGGTCACCATACACACCTTCCCTATGGTTTCGCTTGCCGCTTATGATGATCTGCTTCACTCGTGCATCATGCATGTTCTGGTAAACTGTTCCCTTGCCTCAACCTCTGGCTAGGGAATGATCGTCTGATAACCTCGCCTTTCGTATTAGTACCTCTTGAAAGCCTTAAGCAAGCCTTCCTGATCTTTCGGCGATGTGTCCCTTTCGGCGGTCTCAAACCACCTGATCTCCTAAAACTCACACGGCGACTACGACGCAAGGCTGGTGACCGCCGGTTATAAACTCGCATACGGCGACTATGACGCAAACCTGGTGACCGCTGGTTATAAACTCGCAACCGGCGACTACGACGCAAGCCTGGTGACCGCCGGTTATAAACTCGCAACTGGCAACTACGACGCAAACCTGGTGACCGCCGGTTATAAACTCGCAACCGGCGACTACGACGCAAGCCTGGTGACCGCCGGTTATATATACTGGAGAACGCCAAGCTGACAATTGGCGACTACACAAACTTTCCGATGTGCTTCCCTTCTGTCATCCAGATGTCTCGCTCAACACGCATATGTTATCGCTTGCTGCCACGTTATCATTTCCGACCACCTGATCGGTACAAAAAGAAATAGTATAATCAATTTATCAATTTGAAACTTAAGAGCAAATTTAAAATTTAGGAGACCAAAATCAAAATTATTCAAAAAATTTAGACTACAAACATAATTAAGCAAAAATATATTATTTTATTCTATGATTACACGTGTGCATGTATACGTGTCATTTTTTTTAAATGTCTTTCATTTCTCTCCTACATGATGGAAACAAGTTTTTGAAAGAAAAATCAATAATTAAGAAATGTAATTCAAATATTTTTAATATCAATATCTCATATTAAAATTGAGAAATCGCATGAGAATTGATGAATTATGCTTATTAATTTAAAATTTGAATTATATCAAAACTTTTTATATAGATAGCTTACCCTTTATTTGTTTGTGTTTGTTTCTTTATTTGTGATGATCGTGTTTTACACGGGAGCAGATGAGATTGCAGGTAATAGAACTCCTTAGTGAGCAGCTGAGGATGAGATAGTTTTATTTGAATGTTTTGTTTTGTTGTTAAAACTTTTAATGTATATATTAAATCCCTATGAAGAGGGATATTTCTTTTGAGATACACATATGAGAAAGTAGTATATGTTATTTGTAATTAGATATTGTTTGTTTTAATATATGGGTAAAAATTAGGATGTTACAGTGTGAATAGAAAATCAAACTTCATTACCATGTATCATAGAGTGACATAGAATATTGAAGGTATAACAGATCCTTCACCATAAATTAAATTAAGAACGAGATTAAGAGTTTAATCTTAGCTAGAAAAAAGAGATTATTTATTACATATATAAGATGATGGAGAAAGCATTGCGATTATTGTTGTATTAGCATAATATGGCAATGCTAACTATAAGTACTTCCCCAGTATGATTTATCTTCGTGTCTCATCTGCACAAACCACAACCTTTTAAGCTTCTAAAATATAAACATTAATTCCAGAAAAAAAGAAGAAGCAATGGAAAACATGTGAAACATCAGATATAATAAGAACACATAATGTAAGAAAAAACTATAAGAAGCCACATTAGTGTTATGTTTTTGAAAATCCTATAATATTAATTTGTTTGATGAAACTACTTCTATTTCCATTATGAATATATCTGCTCATGTAATGGTTTTCGAAATTATTTACATGTTTTTCAAAAATTTCACATGAAATGATGCATTTATGTAATTTTATAATAAAATAAAACATAAAATTTATATATTATGAAATATTTTTATTTTTAATCGATATAAGATCTTAGAATTTAGAGTTTAGTATGTGTAAACCTTAATCTTTAATTCTAAACCATAAACTCTAAACTAAATATTATTTTTTAATATTATATTTTTTTTGTTTTAATGAAAAGTAGTGGTGAAAAGGTAGAATTTTGTAGAGGTTAATCTAAAATGAGTTTTGTTAACAAAATACAGAAATAAAAGTGTGTTAATTATATTTCTTAAATCATATATATTATTAAAGAAGTCTTACCAGGAGGAGGTGGTGGAGGTGGTGGAGGTGGTGGAGGTGGAGTAGGATACACACACTGGTTAAAAGATGGTAAGAGACAAGCTCCTAAAGTTGATGCATCAACATCAGAATCACTCAAACAACTTTGTGCACTGACTTGAGAGCAGGTTTTCAACACAGTTTGAAATTTTACTGTCTGAATGATAACCGGTAAATATTCGACTTTTGTGGGTTTAAGATTTAGGGTTTTGGAACGAGCGGAGTCATAAAGCGAGGCTTTATGATTTGCCAAGCATGCTTTCATGGAATCAAAAATGCAGTGAGACAACCCAGTTGGGTTACGGATTCCACCCTCATAGTGCATTGGATCACTGCATGTTTCAGCAACATGTGAGCTGCAATGTGTCACAAACCTCTTGAATCTTGGAGATTCGTACGCTTCAGGTTGCCCACTAAGTGTTTGATAAATGGCTTTGCTAATACCAACTCCAGCATCTTCAGCAAGATCATTGATTTCACCAGTTCCACCAATTCCATGATCTTTTGCAGGATTAGTTGCTACAGAAATTCCTGCTTCTTTTGCAGGATCAATGGTTTCAACAATTGCAGCATCTTCTGCCTCTTCTGCAACTACCACACTTAGGATCAAGAACAGAGTAATTAGTATGGCTCTCATTTTCTCCCTCAATTGGATTTCCAGTGATAAACCAATTTACAGTTTTAGATTTTGTTTGGTGCTGAGGTACATGAATTTTACAGTATATATAGAAGAATGTAGAAACCATGAACATGTTTATTATACAAATTTATAACGACCTTTCATCTTTATTACACAACCTGACTCATTTGTTTTTCAAGAGTTAAAAATATATCTACCTCTCTAACAATAAAATAAAATTAATGTATTTAATATACTATGATAAAAATCTATACGATAAAAACATTTCATAATTTATGTTAGAATTTATATTAAATAAAAATAAAAATATTTTATAGTATTTAAGTAATTTTATCTTGAAAATTGTTTTTATAAAGTTTAAAGTATATTAATATACTAAAAATATTGTAATATTTGTATTTATTTTTTTAGTTTTTAAAAATATTATTATAACGATATATATATATATATATAATATATATATATATACGATACAAGAAAATTAGTAATTTAAAGATAAAAAAATTAGTCATTTATTAAATTAAATACTAATTTAAAGATTAAAAAATTATTAGTATTGAATGTGATTTCTATATTAATAAAATATTATAAAATAGTTTTTAAATTGAAATTTAAATTAGTTACTAAATTTTAGTTATTAATATTTTAGATTCTAAATTAGTATTAAAAAATTAAAAAAAATTAATTTAGAATATACGTAATTAGTAACTAAAACATTAATAAATAGTAATTAGATACCAATTTAAAAATTATTTTATAATTCTTTTTATTAATAATAGAAACTACTTTAGATATCAATAGTTTTTTAAATTATAAAATGGTAGTCTCTAATTTAGTCAATATAGGAACTAATTATTTTGATCACTAAAATTAATTTCTATTTAATAATTTTCTTTTATATATATAATAATAATAATAATAATAATAATTTCTAAGAAAAGAGACCTGATGAGAAGAAAAATAGTTACGTAATTATTATTTTTCATTATGTTAAATAAGTTATCAAGCATTTGTGATAAAAAATATATAAATAAAAATATTTTACAGCCCTTTCGGGTATTGGATGGACCAAAAACTCCCATAAAAAAATAATGTTTAATTTGGAAAATTGGGTTCAAAAAGAGGTCGATCCTTCATTAAAATTAAGAGTTAATTCATTATTATATTACAACACGGTTATAACTAAAATTGTTTGTTTAGAACGACAATTATATAAAAATACATTTTTATGGTAAATTAAATATATAAAAATACAAACACATATAAATTGAAAATACGTAATTATATTAATTAGTTACAAGACTATATTTTTAATAAACACAATTAATTGACAAAAGAACTATATAATTCATGTAGTTAAATTTATTTAGTAGGGAAACAATTTTGTTATAGTTGAAGAATAAATTTTCGTTAAATGACAAATTGTATAATTATATTTTTAAGTCTCTTTTTAAAAATAGATTTTTTTTCCATTAGTTACTAAATTAGACTCTCTTAAAACGTATTGGGTGATTACGAGTAATATAAGATAATTAAGAAAAAAGTTGGTAAAATATAATAGGATAACACAGCAAACTTTTACATTATTCCAGTATTTTTTTTTTGGATTACATGATATATTCATCAATTTCTGTGGACAATTAAACTTCGTTAAAAACTTAATTAACCATTTTTATTAGTTATTTTTTTTGCAATTACATCTTTCAAATTTAAGGTGTTGGAGTTCATGATTGGTGGATATATTGTACAACATTTTTAAATTAGTTTTTCATATGTTTTAAGTTTTAAATATTATATTTGAAAATATTTTTTTATAAAATATCTTTAGAATTCATGATTGAATTTAATATTTTATTTATACTCTAAATCATAAAAATTATATAAGAATCCAATGACACAACTAATATTAAATATTTTATAATAAGTTGCAACTTTGGTATGACGTGTGTTTGATATTTACAATATTTATTAAATGTAAATATATAAATGTATATACGTTTAAGATGTAATATGTTATTTTGTGTATGAACAACTCAACATTTCTTCCATGAATTTAATTAAGTGACATAGCTTTTCAAAATTTATTAAAATTTTAAATATGTTTTTAATTATCCAAATTGGTTACATATTGTTTCTTTTTGGTGATTCGATTAAAATTTTTCATAGAGGAGTAACATGATGAATTTGATTTAAGTAAAGAAGTTTTCATTGGTGTTAGTGTATCACACTTTAGAGTTAGAGTGAGATTTTACAAAGTAGGAGTAAAATAGGAAATATCACAACAAAATAGAAGACCAAAACAAATAGTTTCCACAATTTAGAGGAGAAAAAGACATTTAAGTATTTGATAAATTTTCAAAAATTATGACACTTAATTAAATATATATATA
This sequence comes from Phaseolus vulgaris, assembly GCF_000499845.2. Taxonomy (NCBI): domain Eukaryota; kingdom Viridiplantae; phylum Streptophyta; class Magnoliopsida; order Fabales; family Fabaceae; genus Phaseolus; species Phaseolus vulgaris. The sequence continues at coordinate 40,174,496 of NC_023755.2, forward strand.
TATATAAATAAATATTAAGTAGATAATAGTTTTTCACATCATCATCACTAATGTAGTTCAATATCAAGAACTAAAAATAACATTTGATAAAATTGAAAAACTAAAAAAATGAAATTTTTTAATTGAAGGACAAATGTGATCCTGCCGGTTGACCAGAGCGCAAGAGCCTTGCCACGTCGATGGTTTCTCCTTCTGGATCGGCTTTGCACCACACTAGCTTCCGTCCTTCGCACCTCGATTCTCCTCAAGAACCTGAAAAAGACAGAGTGGGCCGCTGCGGCCGATCGCGCTCCGACGCTCAAGTCAGTGACGGAACCACCAAAAATCTAAGAGAGAAAAGCTAAAACTCAAGGAACCGTGCAAAATCTCTCTCAGCGTACTCAAGTGTTCTCAAAGCGTAAAGAAGTGTTCTGAACGCGCGTACCTCATAAGTTCGTTAGAGTTCCTTATATACCTGAGCACTTTCTCTCTCCTGACGGTTACACCTCTGGACACGTGGCTCGCATCCAGCTGTACACGTGTCACCATCTGGAGTCACCTTCTACTTGAGCGTCAACTCTACTCTTCAAGCTATTTGACTAAGTTACCCCGTCGAGGAGCAACTACAGCTTCCTTGGAGCGCGACCCCTTAAGTGGCGAGTGCGGGGTGTCACCATACACACCTTCCCTGTGGTCTCGCTTGTCGCTTATGATGATCTGCTTCACTCGTGCATCATGCATGTTCTGGTAAACTGTTCCCTTGCCTCAACCTCTGGCTAGGGAATGATCGTCTGATAACCTCGCCTTTCGTATTAGTACCTCTTGAAAGCCTTAAGCAAGCCTTCCTGATCTTTCAGCGATGTGCCCCTTTCGGCGGTCTCAAACCACCTGATCTCCTAAAACTCACACGGCGACTACGACGCAAGGCTGGTGACCGCCGGTTATAAACTCGCATACGGCGACTATGACGCAAGCCTGGTGACCGCCGGTTATAAACTCGCAACCGGCGACTACGACGCGAGCCTGGTGATTGCCGGTTATATATACTGGAGAACGCCAAACTGACAATTGGCGACTACACAAACTTCCCGATGTGCTTCCCTTCTGTCATCCAGATGTCCCGCTCAACACGCCTATGTTATCGCTTGCTGCCACGTTATCATTTCCGACCACCTGATCGGTACACAAGCCCCCCAGTCTTAAGCTGAGACTTGACCAGCGAAAGACTAAGAGGTCACGTCATCGTCGATCTACGTGGCACTGATGCAGATTTCCGTACATCCGTACCCTCTGCTTCTCTGACGCTCCACCAACCTCCTTTCCCATCGCTCGACACATGGCTTTCATCAACAGTCATCTTCAGCTGGCGTTTGCGCTTCCGAAAACGTTCGAAAACCCTTAAACCCTATCACGCTTCTCACTGTTCCATCACCTTCTGCATTCTCAAGCGTTCTAAGTTTTTCTCTGCAACCCACGAAACTTCTTAACTCTCTCAATCTCCAACTTTCTTCAACGCTCATCCGATCATAAAAAGGTAACTCTTTTACGCCTTCTGTTGATACTTGTTGCATTTTAACCGATTCGCATCATCCATTATCTGTCTGGAGCATACGTTGTGGGCTGTTTTTCCTTTCCTCCTCCCTCGTAACTTAGGGTTTTTGTCTTCCATCACGTTCATCCCAGCGAACTCATGTTCGTTCGTTCTTCTTTCTTCGTCTTCAATCGAGTCGTTCTCTGCAATCTTTGTTCATCCTCTCCTTTTTTTTTTCTTTGCAGTTCCTGCGATGGCTCGCACGAAGTCCACTGCGAACCCCCTCTTTCATCGTGAAACCCTCTACCCCAAACGCGTGGGTTGCCCCTGGGGTAAATCCTCCACCAGTGCGCAACCCACCTCGAGCCTCCGGTGCCCCTTCTGCACAGGCTGAGAGGCCTGCTCCTTCTCAAGCCAATCCTCCTCAAGCAACTCCACCAGTCGCCGGAGGAGCCTCCTACCTCCAAGAGACTACAAGGAACTCTACCCTTGGACCACCCCAACCCTATTAAAGGAGACTTTCTTCAATAACACAGAGTTGGGCGTGCACCGGCTAAGGAAGGGAGACCAGTCCGACCTTTCCTTCCATAAAGAGCACGATAGCAAAGTGGCTGTGCTGTCCTGCCTCCCGGATGAACCGGTCTGTGCGGACGATAAGGGGAGCAACGACGAGTTGTTCTGCTTCATCTACACCACCGTGTTCAAGAAGGTGAAAGACAGCATCAGAAGACCAAGGAGCCCTGACAACATGGGGAAGTTGGACAGAGACCTTTGCCTCTTCTGGAGAGTGTCGCTGCCGCCAACATCATCTTCCCTACTGCCTCAATCATTCCCTACGAGTTCTTCGAAACCCAGCTCGAAATACATATAGGTTAGCTCCTACCTCCAACCAAGTCCTTCACTTCAAGTTAATACCTAACTTAGCGCTTCCCGCTTGCTTTGGCATTCTATTACTCTGTGTTGATTCTGATCTTTTACCATGTATCGCTTGTGTTGTCTCTGCATTAATGCGCTTATATTTCTGTTTCTGTTTTGATTGCTCAACCGTGCTTTACCTCATGAGATAACATGTTGGGAAAAGGGAATTAGCAGAACTGAGGACGATCGCCCGATCTCACAAACTGGCGGCGGGCTCCCAAGCTGCGCCCAATCCGTGGTGCGATCGCCGCTGCTCAAGAAAAAACTCTCCCCGAGGTGCAACCTCCTCCGGGGTACCACCCGCCCCCAAAGGAAGAAACTGGTCCTCAGGGATCCAAAAGGAAAACTACTCAGGTGTACAGGGGTAAGAGGATGATGAGGAAACCGAAGATGACCTTGTCACCAAGGAAAAGGGTAGCTCCCTCTTCACCTCCCGCATCCAACAAAACACCGCCCTCACCTCCGATCAACACAACCAGTCCAAGCAACACCCTTGGCCGTTGCACCCCGGTGGTCGAAAGCAGCGACCCTAACTTCATGGGACCCTCCAAGCACCTCCACCTTCATGTCTGTTGGAGAGGGTCCTCCTTCTACTGCTTCTATTGCTGGGGCTGCATTAGGCGAGGATGAGCGCGCTCATAATTCGCCAATTCTCATTACAGAGTCTCCGACTCACTACACGCCAAGAAGCCCCCTTGCCCTTGCAACACAAGAGGTGGTGGTGAAGTCCAGCAACAAGCTCCTCCAGCACCTCCAGCAGCAACAAACTCAAACCTCCCAACCTCCATCGGAGAGATCTTTGGGGCCCTTCACAGCTAAACTAAAGATGATGGCGGAGGATCTCCCCTTGATCGTATCGAAGGCTGTGCAGGACTCTAACAAGAAACTCCAAGACGAGAACTCAGTGCTCAAAGAGTCAACCTGATGACAAGAGCTGAGGCTGAGAAACTGTCTTGCAACTTGATGATGATGGAGCTGGACCATTCAAGGTGGAGGACGCCATGGATGCTGAGCTCAGGAGCGCGCGAGGCCTCCGATCTGCGCAAAGACTGCAGCTCCAGCCCAAGGAAAATCGAGTTGGAGAGCAAAACTGTCCCTTCAGGCTCAAGGTGACCACTTGGAGGCTGCCATGAAAGCAGTGCGATCAGGTGGAAACCTTGAAAAAAGATCAGCAGACCGGGAGATTCTTCTTGGACAGGTCGAAAAGGCAAGGGACGCGCTCTTGCTGAGCTCGTCGAGGCTCGAGAAGGGGCTACGAAATTGCTGCGGTTGGCTCAGCTCAGGATGAGGAAAGAGGCCGCTTAAGAACTTGCTCGGCTCGTGAGAATCGAGGGGTGAAACAAGCACAAGAGCTCGAGCAAGTTCGCCCAGTCCTTGTCGCCGAGTTCGACGCCGCTTTGGGCAAGTCTCATGCATACGTGAGCTCGACCTCTCCTGGTATCAATCTGCACGGGTGGTGGATGGGAAGATCGTGCCATCTGAAGACTAACGCCTCCCTCCATCACCGTGTTTTTGAAACTTGGCGCTTATCTTTGTTTGTAAAAACTTTATATGTAATAGCTGCTTACGTACTTGATCACATTTGCGTTCAAACTTGAACTGATACTGCTTTATATAACTTCTTCTGCTAAGATGTTGTTTTCTGCTACTTCTCTTTGAATTCTTCTTATTCTTACTCGCTGTGTGATTAACCATCGTAACCGGTAGAACTCGCTCAAATAAATCAACTCAACGATACTCGAGCTTAACCGTTTACTCACTGCTTTGAACTTGAACAAACTGTTAATCTTATAACAATTTATCAAACTGTTAACTCTCAAACGATGACATTTTAATAAAACTTGTGAACTTAAGGTAACAAACTTCAGCGTGAAACTACTTACTAAACAGCAAATTTCAACTCAAACAGATATTTAAGATACAGTTCACCTGATCTGCCCAATCGAAGTGGGCCCTTACTCCTGTCATCGCCTGTGGTTCTTCTGATCGCCGTAGTATTCTGGCGATGTGTCCTTTCTCATATTCATAACTTGATCATTGTTCCCTAATCTGGGGGTAGAGGCGCCTTTCGGATCCTTCTCTACCTCCCTGAGTTTCAGAACAATGATCTGGTCTTACTGGGTCAATATTGATGTTTCACTTAAAGGGGGGAAAGGCATTTTCCTTCCCTTCCCACCATTTAAGGTCACGAACACCCTGAATTTTCAGCTCATCTTGCTTGAACTCACTCTGCGGTGAGAAGGACTTTCTCTGGCCTGAACTCACTCTAAGGTGAGAAGGACTTTATCTTGCCTGAACTCGCTCAACGGCGAGAAGGACTTTATCTTGCCTGAACTCGCTCAACGGCGAGAATGACTTTTTCTGGTGCCTCAACTTGCCCAGGGTGTACATCTCCTCCCCCCTGGATGCACTGAGGACTTTTAATTTTGCGTCTATCTGCTGGTGCAGAGAGGTCTTTTAATCTTACCTCTATCTGCTGGTGCAGAGAGGTCTTTTAATCTGTTCTCGCCTGCACTCGCACAAAGTCGATGAGGACTTTATCTCTTTCTCGCCTTAAGACGCACGAGGGCGTTGAGGTCTTTAATCATTGCTGGTGCCTCCGATCGCCGAAAGACGATGAGGTCTTTCAAAATTTTAACTAGTGCCACCGATCGTCGAAAAACGATGGGGACTTTGAAACTTTTATCTGATGCCACCGATCGCCGAAAACGATCATCGAAAAACGATGAGGACTTTAAAAACTTTTAACTGATGCCGCCAATGCCGAAAGACGATGGGGACTTAAAAACTTTTACTGATGCCGCCAATCGCCGAAGACGATGGGGACTTAAAAACTTTTAACTGATGCCGCCAATCGCCGAAAGACGATGGGGACTTAAAACTTTTGACTGATGCCGCCAATTGCGTGGGGACTTTAAAACTTTCTGATGCCGCTCGCCGAAAGACGATGGGACTTAAAAACTTTTAATTGAGAGCATGCAATACAACTTTGAACTCGCCTTAAATCACGTACGAGTGACAAGGTCTTTTTTCTACAAGCTTTCAACACAAACATGCATGCAAACTCAGAAACTTAAGCTTGAAAACTCTTCTTTATTGGGTGGTCTTAAAAACCCTCCTTAGGGAAAAAAGAGTGCCCCCTTTCAAACTGTTTTAACAGAAAGCATGTAAATCACTTCATGTTCGTTTTTACTTACAAAGCTTTAACTGTAATATAATTTGAGATGTGTGGCGTTCCAAGTACGAGGAATCACCCCCCTTCTAACGTCTCTAAGCGGTAGGCGCCGTTCCCGAGCGCCTCGGTTATTCTAACGGTCCTGTCCACTTAGGCGATAACTTGTTCTCTCTCGTACTGATGGGCCTTCCTCATCACCAGGTCGCCCTCTCTAAACTGCCTTGACATTACCCTGGAGTTGTATCTTCGTCAATCCTCCTTTTTACTGCCTCAGCTTTTACTCTTGCCTCCTCCCTGACCTCATCCAGTAAATCCAGATTCAACCTTCTTTCTTCATTTGAGTCTTCTACTACAAAGTTTGGAATCTCGGCGAGCTCTCCTGGTTTCACTGAATCATTGCATCACATCCATAAACCAAGCTAAACGGGTCTCGTGGGTTCCTGACTGCTCAGTGGTATGGTACGCCCAAACTATGCGGGGTACCTCTTCAGCCCACGACCCTTAGCTTTCTCTAGCCTTCTTTTCAAACCTCTCAGCAACACCCGATTGGCAGACTCTACTTGGCCATTTGTTGTGGGTGCTCGACGGATGCAAACACCTGCTGTATTCCCACCTCCTCGCACAGCTTCTTCAGTAGGTGACTTGCAAACTGAGTCCCATTATCCGACACCAGGCGCTTAGGCACACCAAACCGGCACACAATGTTCTTCCATACAAAGCTCTCGATCTTGTGTGCGGTGATCTGGGCTACTGGCTCTACTTCGATCCACTTGGTGAAATATTCAATTGCACCACCAAGTATTCATCTGCCTGACCGCCAATGGGAAAGGTCCCAGAATGTCAATTCCCAAGTATGAAATGGCCAAGGGATGTAAATTGACTTCAGCTCTTCTGGGGCGCCTTGTGCCAATCGGCGTGCTGCTGATTGCTTGCAACACTGAGCATACTTCTTGCAGTCTTCCCTCATCGTTGGCCAGTAATAACCTGCACGGAGAGTTCTTGCAGCCAGAGCTCGACTCCCGACGTGACTCCCACATATACCTTCGTGGAGCTCGCCATAATTCTAGTGCATTTTTCTCCGTGCACACATTCTAGGAGTGGGTGTGTAAACCCAAACCTGTACAACTCGCCATCGATCATGGTGAACTTGCTAGAGTTCTTCTTTATCCTTTAGCCTCCGTCGGATCCAGCGGGAGAAGGCCATCTGCCAGGCAGCGCTGTACTGTGTTATCCATGTGTCTGCTCATGCGTAGCGCAGACCTGCGTCATGTTCACCCTGTCCCCCCGACATGCTCTTATTCTCGGCGATCTCAAGGTCTCCTGGGTCAAGGACCTGTGACTCCTCGCGCTTTCTCCGTCGACTTGCTTATCTGAAGAACCAGGTGGTCTGCCACAAATGCTCTAGGCGTCTTCAGAGTTTCTTGGATCACCGTCCTCTGCCTACCCCCCTTGCCCGAACTGGCGAGCTTGGCTAGCAAGTCTGCTCGGGCATTTTGTTCTCTGGGCACATGCACTACTTCAAATGAGACAAAGGAACTCTTCAACTCCCACATACTCTAAGTAAGCCGCCATTTGTGGATCTTGGCCTGGAACTCGCCTGTTACTTGTCCCGTGACTAACAATGAGTCACTCTTGGCCATCAACACCCTAGCCCCCATCTCCTTAGCCAACAAATTCCGGCGATCAGCACCTCATACTCTGCTTGATTGTTGCTGGCTTTAAAGCAAACTCAGGATGTTCTATCAGCACGCCGTTGGGCCTTCCAGAATGACTCCAGCACCGCTACCCTGTTGGTTAGTCGATCCGTCCACCGAAAGCACCCAACGAAAATCGTCCCCTTCAACTCGTGCTGCTTCTGACGAGAGCTCGACCACAAAATCAGCGAAAATCTGCCCCTTGATCGGTCCTCGGGCTCATATTTGATGTCGAACTCTGACAGCTCCACCGCCCACTTCACCATTCTCCCAGCTACATTAGGTTCTTCAGGACTTTCTGGATGGGCAAGTCGGTCATCACCAGCACCGTAAAACTGTGAAAATAGTGGCGCAACCTCCTCGCCGAAAATACTACAGCCAGTGCAGCTTTCTCCAAGGCCTGATACCTCACCTCCGGGCCTTGCAACACCTTGCTGACGAAATAGATAGGCTTCTGAGCCTGGTCTTGATCTTGGGCGAGCACCGCACTCACCGCCCTCTCAGTCACAGCAAAATACAACCTGAGAGGGGTTCCTACCATGGGTTTGCACAAAACCGGCGAGCTCGCCAGGTACTTTTTAAGCTTCACGAAGGCTCTTCACACTCCTTCGACCAGACAAACTTGTTGTTTCGCCTTAAACATTGGAAGTACGGATGACCCTTCTCTCCACTAGCTGATACGAAATGAGACAGGGCGGCCATCCGACCTGTAAGTTGCTGCACCTCCTTCATGGCAGCCGGGCTCCTCATTGCCAAGATGGCAGCACACTTATAGGATTTGCCTCTATTCCTCTTTCAGTTAAGAGGAAACCTAAGAACTTCCCTGCCTCCACGCCAAAATGCACTTCTCGGGGTTTAGCTTTAATCTGAACTTGGCAATCGTGGTGAACAACTCCTCCAGATCTGAGACGTGCTTGCTCTTCTCTAACGAGGTCACGACCATATCATCTACGTACGCTTGCACATTCCTTCAGCATCGGTGCAAGTACCTTATCCATCAATTTGGTACGTGGCCCCCGCATTTTCAGCCCGAAGGGCATCACCTTGTAACAGTAGCAGACCTCTCAGTCATGAAGGCAGTTTTTTCTTCATCCATAGGATGCATCTTTATCTGATTATACCCCGAGAAGGCGTCCAGAAAACTCAGCAACTTGCACCCTGCTGCACTGTCGACCAGGGCATCTATGCTTGGCAAAGGGTATGAATCCTTTGGACAAGCCTTGTTCAGGTCTGTGAAGTCGACGCACATGCGCCACTTCCCGTTGCTCTTCTTCACCAGTACGACATTAGCTAACCATTCAGGGTACTGGACCTCCCTGATATGGCCTGCGGCGAGGAGCTTCTGCGTTTCATCCCTAATCGCTGTCTCCTCTCCTCGTTAAACTTCCTTCTTCTTTGTCGCACTGGTCTGACTTGCGTGTCCATTGCCAAATGGTGACACAAGAAGTCGGGTCAATTCCCGGCATGTCTAAGCAGACCATGCAAAAGCATCCAGATGCCTTTCTATCACCTTGGCGATCTGGTCTTGTAGCTCTTTTCCAAAGATCTTCCCAACTTGAAGACCTTACCCCCGATCTCCCTCTCGAGCCACTCTTCGACGGGGGCGGGCCTGGCTTCCCTGGCGATCCCCGATTCCCTCGCTTCCTCTAGGCGGTTTCTCGCTTCTTCCCCCCGATCAACGTTTTCTCCCCCTGTTTCAGCGTCTACCATAACGACATCACCGTCGGCGGTCACCTCCATCGCCATCGACCTGGGCTCCACACCGGGGGCGGCGTGGTCGTGATGTAACTCACTGACCTCTTATTCTTCAGGCTATTCTCATAGCACTTTTTCGCTTCCTTCTGGTCAGATTTGATGGTGATCACCACCCCCTCCATAGATGGCAACTTAACCTTCATGTGCCTGGTCGAGGGCACAACTCCTATTCTGTTGAGTGTTGGCCTTCCCAACAAAATGTTATACGCAGAGGGGGCGTTCATGACGAGGTACTTGATCTCGACATGGGTTGGCACCTCGTGCTGCTGACCCTCCCCACTCGCCGGCTGGGAGCTCGACGCACCCCCTGTCCTCCTGTCTAGCAGGTAATCATTCAGGAAACCGCTCTTGACCAGGTCGTCGAGCTGGTATCCCAGGGCCAAACACGAATCAACGGTGTGACCAAAACTCTGGTGGAACTCACACCAGGCGTTTGGTTTTGGTCCTAACACCTTGTCGCTCACTTTCTCAGGCGCCTTAAGCCTGGCTGTTATGTTGGGAATGACGATCAGATCCGTCAACCCCATGAAAAACTTGTGCTTTGGTGGGCGGTTGTACTCCCTGGGGCGCCCTGGGCCCCTTCCCTTGTTTTTCTTTGGATCGTAAGGATGGCGAGTCCTTTGATCCCTCTTGGCCGCCTCCGTCTCCAGCACCCTCTGCGGCTGGATTCTGGTCTGGGCTCGTGGCCTAGCAGGAGCCACGCTCCCTCTTTTCTCGACGACCTCACTCTCGTCGGCGATGTGGGCCACCGCAAGTCGTTTAACTTCAGCAAACGTGGCGGGGTGGGCCCTAATCAACGCCTCACAGAAGGGTCCCGACAGCACGCCCTTTTTGAAGGCGTACACCAACATCTCCTCGTCTTTAGCAGGCAAGCGGACCATCTGTGCTCCAAAGCGATTCAAGTAGTCCCTGAGGGACTCTCCCTGGTACTGCCTTACGTCGAACAAATCATAAGATACCCTAGGTGGCGCCTTGTTCACAATGTACTGGTCAACGAAGAGCTTCAAAAACTGCTGGAAATTGGTTATGTGACCTGTAGGCAGGCTAACAAACCATTCCAGCGCCGTTCCCTGGAGCGTGCTCACAAACATCTTGCAATATACAGCATCTGAGCCTCCTGACAGCATCATCTGCGTGTGGAACGTAGTGAGATGTGCTTCAGGATCCTCCACGCTGGTGAAAGAGGCTTTCACGGGTACTACGCTCGCAGGGATAGGCGTGTCCGTGATCGCCTGAGCAAACGGCATTGGGAAGACGCGCGGTGGCGATGACGGCGCGACCTCTTCAGCAACTGTGCGCCCTCTCTGCTCTTAAAGAGCTTGACGCAACTCCTTAGTCTCCTTAGTTACTTTACTGAGCTCCTCGTTTCTGGCCTGAGAGGCGACCAGGTCCTCATGCATCTTCGCTTGCTCTATGCGCGATGCCTCCATATTTTCCTGCAACGCACGCATGATCTCCATCATCTGCGCCATGGTCATGGCGCCTTCTGCAGCAATTGGCACAACGGGACTTGAACGGTTGCTTCTCATCTTTCTCATGAAAAATCAGCAAATCAAACTCCAGCGAACAAAACCTTCACCAACAAACGATCGATCCAGCAATCAATCGATCAAAACTCTCAAACACCCAAGAACTTCCTCAAATGCAACCACAACAACACGCCGATAGATTCGGACGTCAAACCTTCACAGAAACTCGCAATCTCACCACGAACCTACCGCTTCTCCAGCAAAACTCCCGATTCACCGATCAGAAACGCGAACAAACGGTAAAACCTCGATTCAATCGATCGAACACCGCACAAGCAGCAAGAAACTTCAAGAAACCGATCGAAAGCTCAAACGAACGGTGGAAAACTTCAAACTACCGATTAAAACCCAAACGAACGGTGGAAAACTTCAATTCACCGAACAGAAGCTCGAAGGAACGGTGAAGAATGGTTGCACCAACACACAACCACACAGAAACTGCAGAAACTTCAAGAACTCACGCTGTGGATGGGAACACGTTTTACACGGCCCCACGGTGGGCACCTGATGATCCTGCCGGTTGACCAGAGCGCAAGAGCCTTGCCACGTCGATGGTTTCTCCTTCTGGATCGGCTTTGCACCATGCTAGCTTCCGTCCTTCGCACCTCGATTCTCCTCAAGAACCTGAAAAAGACAGAGTGGCGCCACTGCGGCCGATCGCGCTCCGACGCTCAAGTCAGTGACGGAACCACCAAAAATCTAAGAGAGAAAAGCTAAAACTCAAGGAACGGCGCCAAAAACTTGATGACTTTTTACGGCAAGTGCACCGCGTTTGTCAGAAGTAATAATTGTCCCTAATGACGGATATCGATCCCACAAAGAACAGTGAATCATCGAGTACAATATTCGCTAAATATAACAACAGAACAATAAAAAAGAGTGTGAAGTGATTATGTTGGCACTGACCAATAAGAAAACAAACAAAGAATTAGTTGCTTCAATTGGAAAATTGGGATTAAGTTTCATCTCTCTCACTCTCATGTATTTTGATTAGCATGTTAATATTAAGTTCTTTAATTGAAATTGATGCCCGTATAAAAATCATTTATATCGATTCCTCGCATATAAAATCCTTAAGAATGTTCCCTAACTATCGATCCCTCGCATACTTATAAGAACAACTTAGAACGAAGCTCAGACGTTTAATAGCAATTAACATTTCAAGTCTATTCCTAACACTCAAATATGTTAAGTATTGTTGTTTAGGTCCAAACCCTAAAAATACCTCCCGGTCAGATTTAAGATTCTCAATTTGTCATGGAGAATTAAAAGTAAAACAACAATACCAATAATCAATCAAGAACTGAATATTAATATATAAAATATCACCTCAATACATAAGAGTTTGAGCAGATTACTCCCAATCCCAAAGGGTAGAATTAGCCACGCATACTTCTATCACATTCCATTCTCCCAATTGGGTTACAATTCACTCTATGGTGTTTTCCTCTCAATCTGGCACACTAAGGTTGAGCCTCTAGCCCTCTATTATCCTAGTTTTCTAGGGTTAGGTTGTTTATTGTGTCGCGCTAATGGGCTAAATGATAAAACATAAAAAAAAGGCCCAATCTTTCTTTGCATCTTTTCCCTTCTGGGACCTTCTATCTTTATCTTTTTAGCTCAAATCATTCATCTTTAATCCAAATCTCCAATCTTCCTTAGAAATCTGCAATTAACACCAAATTTGGGAATAAAATACTCTTATTCAAATAAAAATCATAAAAAATGTAAAAAGGTATAAATTCATAAATTAGGGATTATTTTATATGTAAATTAGCAATAAATCCTCATAAGTGCCTATATTTTAATATGAAATATTACTGAAATTAGACACTTATCAGCGTACTCAAGTGTTCTCAAAGCGTAAAGAAGTGTTCTGAACGCGCATACCTCATAAGTTCGTTAGAGTTCCTTATATACCTGAGCACTTTCTCTCTCCTGACGGTTACACCTCTGGACACGTGGCTCGCATCCAACTGTACACGTGTCACCATCTGGAGTCACCTTCTACTTGAGCGTCAACTCTACTCTTCAAGCTATTTGACTAAGTTACCCCGTCGAGGAGCAACTACAGCTTCCTTGGAGCACGACCCCTTAAGTGGCGAGTGCGGGGGGTCACCATACACACCTTCCCTATGGTTTCGCTTGCCGCTTATGATGATCTGCTTCACTCGTGCATCATGCATGTTCTGGTAAACTGTTCCCTTGCCTCAACCTCTGGCTAGGGAATGATCGTCTGATAACCTCGCCTTTCGTATTAGTACCTCTTGAAAGCCTTAAGCAAGCCTTCCTGATCTTTCGGCGATGTGTCCCTTTCGGCGGTCTCAAACCACCTGATCTCCTAAAACTCACACGGCGACTACGACGCAAGGCTGGTGACCGCCGGTTATAAACTCGCATACGGCGACTATGACGCAAACCTGGTGACCGCTGGTTATAAACTCGCAACCGGCGACTACGACGCAAGCCTGGTGACCGCCGGTTATAAACTCGCAACTGGCAACTACGACGCAAACCTGGTGACCGCCGGTTATAAACTCGCAACCGGCGACTACGACGCAAGCCTGGTGACCGCCGGTTATATATACTGGAGAACGCCAAGCTGACAATTGGCGACTACACAAACTTTCCGATGTGCTTCCCTTCTGTCATCCAGATGTCTCGCTCAACACGCATATGTTATCGCTTGCTGCCACGTTATCATTTCCGACCACCTGATCGGTACAAAAAGAAATAGTATAATCAATTTATCAATTTGAAACTTAAGAGCAAATTTAAAATTTAGGAGACCAAAATCAAAATTATTCAAAAATTTAGACTACAAACATAATTAAGCAAAAATATATTATTTTATTCTATGATTACACGTGTGCATGTATACGTGTCATTTTTTTTAAATGTCTTTCATTTCTCTCCTACATGATGGAAACAAGTTTTTGAAAGAAAAATCAATAATTAAGAAATGTAATTCAAATATTTTTAATATCAATATCTCATATTAAAATTGAGAAATCGCATGAGAATTGATGAATTATGCTTATTAATTTAAAATTTGAATTATATCAAAACTTTTTATATAGATAGCTTACCCTTTATTTGTTTGTGTTTGTTTCTTTATTTGTGATGATCGTGTTTTACACGGGAGCAGATGAGATTGCAGGTAATAGAACTCCTTAGTGAGCAGCTGAGGATGAGATAGTTTTATTTGAATGTTTTGTTTTGTTGTTAAAACTTTTAATGTATATATTAAATCCCTATGAAGAGGGATATTTCTTTTGAGATACACATATGAGAAAGTAGTATATGTTATTTGTAATTAGATATTGTTTGTTTTAATATATGGGTAAAAATTAGGATGTTACAGTGTGAATAGAAAATCAAACTTCATTACCATGTATCATAGAGTGACATAGAATATTGAAGGTATAACAGATCCTTCACCATAAATTAAATTAAGAACGAGATTAAGAGTTTAATCTTAGCTAGAAAAAAGAGATTATTTATTACATATATAAGATGATGGAGAAAGCATTGCGATTATTGTTGTATTAGCATAATATGGCAATGCTAACTATAAGTACTTCCCCAGTATGATTTATCTTCGTGTCTCATCTGCACAAACCACAACCTTTTAAGCTTCTAAAATATAAACATTAATTCCAGAAAAAAAGAAGAAGCAATGGAAAAATGTGAAACATCAGATATAATAAGAACACATAATGTAAGAAAAAACTATAAGAAGCCACATTAGTGTTATGTTTTTGAAAATCCTATAATATTAATTTGTTTGATGAAACTACTTCTATTTCCATTATGAATATATCTGCTCATGTAATGGTTTTCGAAATTATTTACATGTTTTTCAAAAATTTCACATGAAATGATGCATTTATGTAATTTTATAATAAATAAACATAAAATTTATATATTATGAAATATTTTTATTTTTAATCGATATAAGATCTTAGAATTTAGAGTTTAGTATGTGTAAACCTTAATCTTTAATTCTAAACCATAAACTCTAAACTAAATATTATTTTTTAATATTATATTTTTTTGTTTTAATGAAAAAGTAGTGGTGAAAAGGTAGAATTTTGTAGAGGTTAATCTAAAATGAGTTTTGTTAACAAAATACAGAAATAAAAGTGTGTTAATTATATTTCTTAAATCATATATATTATTAAAGAAGTCTTACCAGGAGGAGGTGGTGGAGGTGGTGGAGGTGGTGGAGGTGGAGTAGGATACACACACTGGTTAAAAGATGGTAAGAGACAAGCTCCTAAAGTTGATGCATCAACATCAGAATCACTCAAACAACTTTGTGCACTGACTTGAGAGCAGGTTTTCAACACAGTTTGAAATTTTACTGTCTGAATGATAACCGGTAAATATTCGACTTTTGTGGGTTTAAGATTTAGGGTTTTGGAACGAGCGGAGTCATAAAGCGAGGCTTTATGATTTGCCAAGCATGCTTTCATGGAATCAAAAATGCAGTGAGACAACCCAGTTGGGTTACGGATTCCACCCTCATAGTGCATTGGATCACTGCATGTTTCAGCAACATGTGAGCTGCAATGTGTCACAAACCTCTTGAATCTTGGAGATTCGTACGCTTCAGGTTGCCCACTAAGTGTTTGATAAATGGCTTTGCTAATACCAACTCCAGCATCTTCAGCAAGATCATTGATTTCACCAGTTCCACCAATTCCATGATCTTTTGCAGGATTAGTTGCTACAGAAATTCCTGCTTCTTTTGCAGGATCAATGGTTTCAACAATTGCAGCATCTTCTGCCTCTTCTGCAACTACCACACTTAGGATCAAGAACAGAGTAATTAGTATGGCTCTCATTTTCTCCCTCAATTGGATTTCCAGTGATAAACCAATTTACAGTTTTAGATTTTGTTTGGTGCTGAGGTACATGAATTTTACAGTATATATAGAAGAATGTAGAAACCATGAACATGTTTATTATACAAATTTATAACGACCTTTCATCTTTATTACACAACCTGACTCATTTGTTTTTCAAGAGTTAAAAATATATCTACCTCTCTAACAATAAAATAAAATTAATGTATTTAATATACTATGATAAAAATCTATACGATAAAAACATTTCATAATTTATGTTAGAATTTATATTAAATAAAATAAAAATATTTTATAGTATTTAAGTAAATTTTATCTTGAAAATTGTTTTTATAAAGTTTAAAGTATATTAATATAAAAATATTGTAATATTTGTATTTATTTTTTTAGTTTTAAAAATATTATTATAACGATATATATATATATATATAATATATATATATACGATACAAGAAAATTAGTAATTTAAAGATAAAAAAATTAGTCATTTATTAAATTAAATACTAATTTAAAGATTAAAAAATTATTAGTATTGAATGTGATTTCTATATTAATAAAATATTATAAAATAGTTTTTAAATTGAAATTTAAATTAGTTACTAAATTTTAGTTATTAATATTTTAGATTCTAAATTAGTATTAAAAAATTAAAAAAAATTAATTTAGAATATACGTAATTAGTAACTAAAACATTAATAAATAGTAATTAGATACCAATTTAAAAATTATTTTATAATTCTTTTTATTAATAATAGAAACTACTTTAGATATCAATAGTTTTTTAAATTATAAAATGGTAGTCTCTAATTTAGTCAATATAGGAACTAATTATTTTGATCACTAAAATTAATTTCTATTTAATAATTTTCTTTTATATATATAATAATAATAATAATAATAATAATTTCTAAGAAAAGAGACCTGATGAGAAGAAAAATAGTTACGTAATTATTATTTTTCATTATGTTAAATAAGTTATCAAGCATTTGTGATAAAAAAATATATAAATAAAAATATTTTACAGCCCTTTCGGGTATTGGATGGACCAAAAACTCCCATAAAAAAATAATGTTTAATTTGGAAAATTGGGTTCAAAAAGAGGTCGATCCTTCATTAAAATTAAGAGTTAATTCATTATTATATTACAACACGGTTATAACTAAAATTGTTTGTTTAGAACGACAATTATATAAAATACATTTTTATGGTAAATTAAATATATAAAAATACAAACACATATAAATTGAAAATACGTAATTATATTAATTATTACAAGACTATATTTTTAATAAACACAATTAATTGACAAAAGAACTATATAATTCATGTAGTTAAATTTATTTAGTAGGGAAACAATTTTGTTATAGTTGAAGAATAAATTTTCGTTAATGACAAATTGTATAATTATATTTTTAAGTCTCTTTTTTAAAAATAGATTTTTTTTTCCATTAGTTACTAAATTAGACTCTCTTAAAACGTATTGGGTTTACGAGTAATATAAGATAATTAAGAAAAAGTTGGTAAAATATAATAGGATAACACAGCAAACTTTTACATTATTCCAGTATTTTTTTTTGGATTACATGATATATTCATCAATTTCTGTGGACAATTAAACTTTCGTTAAAAACTTAATTAACCATTTTTATTAGTTTTTTTTTTGCAATTACATCTTTCAAATTTAAGGTGTTGGAGTTCATGATTGGTGGATATATTGTACAACATTTTTAAATTAGTTTTTCATATGTTTTAAGTTTTAAATATTATATTTGAAAATATTTTTTTTTATAAAATATCTTTAGAATTCATGATTGAATTTAATATTTTATTTATACTCTAAATCATAAAATTATATAAGAATCCAATGACACAACTAATATTAAATATTTTATAATAAGTTGCAACTTTGGTATGACGTGTGTTTGATATTTACAATATTTATTAAATGTAAATATATAAATGTATATACGTTTAAGATGTAATATGTTATTTTGTGTATGAACAACTCAACATTTCTTCCATGAATTTAATTAAGTGACATAGCTTTTCAAAATTTATTAAATTTTAAATATGTTTTTAATTATCCAAATTGGTTACATATTGTTTCTTTTTGGTGATTCGATTAAAATTTTTCATAGAGGAGTAACATGATGAATTTGATTTAAGTAAAGAAGTTTTCATTGGTGTTAGTGTATCACACTTTAGAGTTAGAGTGAGATTTTACAAGTAGGGTAAAATAGGGAAATATCACAACAAAATAGAGACCAAAACAAATAGTTTCCACAATTTAGAGGAGAAAAAGACATTTAAGTATTTATAAATTTTCAAAAAATTATGACACTTAATTAAAAATATATATATATATATATTAAATATTAAGTAGATAATAGTTTTCACATCATCATCACTTGTAGTTCAATATCAAGAACTAAAAATAACATTTGATAAAATTGAAAAACTAAAAAATGAAATTTTTTAATTGAAGGACAAATGTGATCCTGCCGGTTGACCAGAGCGCAAGAGCCTTGCCACGTCGATGGTTTCTCCTTCTGGATCGGCTTTGCACCACACTAGCTTCCGTCCTTCGCACCTCGATTCTCCTCAAGAACCTGAAAAAGACAGAGTGGGCCGCTGCGGCCGATCGCGCTCCGACGCTCAAGTCAGTGACGGAACCACCAAAATCTAAGAGAGAAAAGCTAAAACTCAAGGAACCGTGCAAAATCTCTCTCAGCGTACTCAAGTGTTCTCAAAGCGTAAAGAAGTGTTCTGAACGCGCGTACCTCATAAGTTCGTTAGAGTTCCTTATATACCTGAGCACTTTCTCTCTCCTGACGGTTACACCTCTGGACACGTGGCTCGCATCCAGCTGTACACGTGTCACCATCTGGAGTCACCTTCTACTTGAGCGTCAACTCTACTCTTCAAGCTATTTGACTAAGTTACCCCGTCGAGGAGCAACTACAGCTTCCTTGGAGCGCGACCCCTTAAGTGGCGAGTGCGGGGTGTCACCATACACACCTTCCCTGTGGTCTCGCTTGTCGCTTATGATGATCTGCTTCACTCGTGCATCATGCATGTTCTGGTAAACTGTTCCCTTGCCTCAACCTCTGGCTAGGGAATGATCGTCTGATAACCTCGCCTTTCGTATTAGTACCTCTTGAAAGCCTTAAGCAAGCCTTCCTGATCTTTCAGCGATGTGCCCCTTTCGGCGGTCTCAAACCACCTGATCTCCTAAAACTCACACGGCGACTACGACGCAAGGCTGGTGACCGCCGGTTATAAACTCGCATACGGCGACTATGACGCAAGCCTGGTGACCGCCGGTTATAAACTCGCAACCGGCGACTACGACGCGAGCCTGGTGATTGCCGGTTATATATACTGGAGAACGCCAAACTGACAATTGGCGACTACACAAACTTCCCGATGTGCTTCCCTTCTGTCATCCAGATGTCCCGCTCAACACGCCTATGTTATCGCTTGCTGCCACGTTATCATTTCCGACCACCTGATCGGTACACAAGCCCCCCAGTCTTAAGCTGAGACTTGACCAGCGAAAAGACTAAGAGGTCACGTCATCGTCGATCTACGTGGCACTGATGCAGATTTCCGTACATCCGTACCCTCTGCTTCTCTGACGCTCCACCAACCTCCTTTCCCATCGCTCGACACATGGCTTTCATCAACAGTCATCTTCAGCTGGCGTTTGCGCTTCCGAAAACGTTCGAAAACCCTTAAACCCTATCACGCTTCTCACTGTTCCATCACCTTTCTGCATTCTCAAGCGTTCTAAGTTTTCTCTGCAACCCACGAAACTTCTTAACTCTCTCAATCTCCAACTTTCTTCAACGCTCATCCGATCATAAAAAGGTAACTCTTTTACGCCTTCTGTTGATACTTGTTGCATTTTAACCGATTCGCATCATCCATTATCTGTCTGGAGCATACGTTGTGGGCTGTTTTTTTCCTTTCCTCCTCCCTCGTAACTTAGGGTTTTGTCTTCCATCACGTTCATCCCAGCGAACTCATGTTCGTTCGTTCTTCTTTCTTCGTCTTCAATCGAGTCGTTCTCTGCAATCTTTGTTCATCCTCTCCTTTTTTTTTCTTTGCAGTTCCTGCGATGGCTCGCACGAAGTCCACTGCGAACCCCCTCTTTCATCGTGAAACCCTCTACCCCAAACGCGTAGGGTTGCCCCTGGGGTAAATCCTCCACCAGTGCGCAACCCACCTCGAGCCTCCGGTGCCCCTTCTGCACAGGCTGAGAGGCCTGCTCCTTCTCAAGCCAATCCTCCTCAAGCAACTCCACCAGTCGCCGGAGGAGCCTCCTACCTCCAAGAGACTACAAGGAACTCTACCCTTGGACCACCCCAACCCTATTAAAGGAGACTTCTTCAATAAACACAGAGTTGGGCGTGCACCGGCTAAGGAAGGGAGACCAGTCCGACCTTTCCTTCCATAAAGAGCACGATAGCAAAGTGGCTGTGCTGTCCTGCCTCCCGGATGAACCGGTCTGTGCGGACGATAAGGGGAGCAACGACGAGTTGTTCTGCTTCATCTACACCACCGTGTTCAAGAAGGTGAAAGACAGCATCAGAAGACCAAGGAGCCCTGACAACATGGGGAAGTTGGACAGAGACCTTTGCCTCTTCTGGAAGAGTGTCGCTGCCGCCAACATCATCTTCCCTACTGCCTCAATCATTCCCTACGAGTTCTTCGAAACCCAGCTCGAAATACATATAGGTTAGCTCCTACCTCCACACCAAGTCCTTCACTTCAAGTTAATACCTAACTTAGCGCCTTCCCCGCTCTGCTTTGGCATTCTATTACTCTGTGTTGATTCTGATCTTTTAACCATGTATCGCTTGTGTTGTCTCTGCATTAATGCGCTTATATTTCTGTTTCTGTTTTGATTGCTCAACCGTGCTTTACCTCATGCAGATAACATGTTGGGAAAAGGGAAATTAGCAGAACTGAGGACGATCGCCCGATCTCACAAACTGGCGGCGGGCTCCCAAGCTGCGCCCAATCCGTGGTGGCGATCGCCGCTGCTCAAGAAAAAACTCTCCCCCGAGGTGCAACCTCCTCCGGGGTACCACCCGCCCCCAAAGGAAGAAACTGGTCCTCAGGAGATCCAAAAGGAAAACTACTCAGGTGGTACAGGAGGATGAAGAGGATGATGAGGACAACCGAAGATGACCTTGTCACCAAAAGGAAAAGGGTAGCTCCCTCTTCACCTCCCGCAATCCCAACAACAACACCGCCCTCACCTCCGACTCCAACACAACCAGTCCAAGCAACACCCTTGGCCGTTGCACCCCCGGTGGTCGAAAGCAGCGACCCTAACTTCATGGAGAACCCTCCAAGCACCTCCACACCCTTCATGTCTGTTGGAGAGGGTCCTCCTTCTACTGCTTCTATTGCTGGGGCTGCATTAGGCGAGGATGAGCGCGCTCATAATTCGCCAATTCTCATTACAGAGTCTCCGACTTCACTACCACGCCAAGAAGCCCCCCTTGCCCTTGCAACACAAGAGGGTGGTGGTGAAAGTCAGCAACAAGCTCCTCCAGCACCTCCAGCAGCAACAAACTCAAACCTCCCAACCTCCATCGGAGAGATCTTGGGGCCCTTCACAGCTAAACTAAAGATGATGGCGGAGGATCTCCCCTTGATCGTATCGAAGGCTGTGCAGGACTCTAACAAGAAACTCCAAGACGAGAACTCAGTGCTCAAAGAGTCAAACCTGATGACAAGAGCTGAGGCTGAGAAACTGTCTTGCAACTTGATGATGATGGAGCTGGACCATTCAAGGCTGGAGGACGCCATGGATGCTGAGCTCAGGAGCGCGCGGAGGCCTCCGATCTGCGCAAAAGACTGCAGCTCCAAGCCCAAGAGAAAATCGAGTTGGAGAGCAAACTGGTCCCTTACAGGCTCAAGGTGACCAACTTGGAGGCTGCCATGAAAGCAGATGCGATCAAGGTGGAAAACCTTGAAAAAAGATCAGCAGACCGGGAGATTCTTCTTGGACAGGTCGAAAAGGCAAGGGACGACGCTCTTGCTGAGCTCGTCGAGGCTCGAGAAGGGGCTACGAAAATTGCTGCAGAGTTGGCTCAGGCTCAGGATGAAGGAAAGAAGGCCGCTTAAGAACTTGCTCGGGCTCGTGAAGAAATCGAGGAGCTGAAGAAACAAGCACAAGAGCTCGAGCAAAGTTCCGCCCAAGTCCTTGTCGCCGAGTTCGACGCCGCTTTGGAGCAAGTCTCATGCCAATACGCTGAGCTCGACCTCTCCATGGTATCAATCTGCAACGAGGTGGTGGATGGGAAGATCGTGCCATCTGAAGACTAACCGCCTCCCTCCATCACCGTGTTTTTGAAACTTGGCGCTTATCTTTGTTTGTAAAAACTTTATATGTAATAGCTGCTTACGTACTTGATCACATTCGCGTTCAAACTTGAACTGATACTGCTTTATATAACTTCTGCTAAGATGTTGTTTTCTGCTACTTCTCTTTGAATTCTTCTTACTCTTACTCGTTGTGTGATTAACCATCGTAACCGGTAGAACTCGCTCAAATAAATCAACTCAATGATACTCGAGCTTACCGTTTACTCACTGCTTTGAACTTGAACAAACTGTTAATCTTATAACAATTTATCAAACTGTTAACTCTCAAACGATGACATTTTAATAAAACTTGTGAACTTAAGGTAACAAACTTCAGCGTGAAACTACTTACTAAACAGCAAGTTTCAACTCAAAGATATTTAAGATACAATTCACCTGATATGCCCAATCGAAGTAGGCCCTTACTCCTGTCATCGCCTGTGGTTCTTCTGATCGTCGTAGTATTCTGGCATGTGTCCTTTCTCATCTTCATAACTTGATCATTGTTCCCTAATCTGGGGGTAGAGGCGCCTTTCGGACCTTCTCTACCTCCCTGAGTTTCAGAACAATGATCTGGTCTTACTGGGTCAATATTGATGTTTCACTTAAAGGGGGGAAAGGCATTTTCCTTCCCTTCCCACCATTTAAGGTCACGAACACCCTGAATTTTCAGCTCATCTTGCTTGAACTCACTCTGCGGTGAGAAGGACTTTCTCTGGCCTGAACTCACTCTAAGGTGAGAAGGACTTTATCTTGCCTGAACTCGCTCAACGGCGAGAAGGACTTTATCTTGCCTGAACTCGCTCAACGGCGAGAATGACTTTTTCTGGTGCCTCAACTTGCCCAGGGTGTACATCTCCTCCCCCCTGGATGCACTGAGGACTTTTAATTTTGCGTCTATCTGCTGGTGCAGAGAGGTCTTTTAATCTTACCTCTATCTGCTGGTGCAGAGAGGTCTTTTAATCTGTTCTCGCCTGCACTCGCACAAAGTCGATGAGGACTTTATCTCTTTCTCGCCTTAAGACGCACGAGGGCGTTGAGGTCTTTAATCATTGCTGGTGCCTCCGATCGCCGAAAGACGATGAGGTCTTTCAAAATTTTAACTAGTGCCACCGATCGTCGAAAAACGATGGGGACTTTGAAACTTTTATCTGATGCCACCGATCGCCGAAAACGATCATCGAAAAACGATGAGGACTTTAAAAACTTTTAACTGATGCCGCCAATGCCGAAAGACGATGGGGACTTAAAAACTTTTACTGATGCCGCCAATCGCCGAAGACGATGGGGACTTAAAAACTTTTAACTGATGCCGCCAATCGCCGAAAGACGATGGGGACTTAAAACTTTTGACTGATGCCGCCAATTGCGTGGGGACTTTAAAACTTTCTGATGCCGCTCGCCGAAAGACGATGGGACTTAAAAACTTTTAATTGAGAGCATGCAATACAACTTTGAACTCGCCTTAAATCACGTACGAGTGACAAGGTCTTTTTTCTACAAGCTTTCAACACAAACATGCATGCAAACTCAGAAACTTAAGCTTGAAAACTCTTCTTTATTGGGTGGTCTTAAAAACCCTCCTTAGGGAAAAAAGAGTGCCCCCTTTCAAACTGTTTTAACAGAAAGCATGTAAATCACTTCATGTTCGTTTTTACTTACAAAGCTTTAACTGTAATATAATTTGAGATGTGTGGCGTTCCAAGTACGAGGAATCACCCCCCTTCTAACGTCTCTAAGCGGTAGGCGCCGTTCCCGAGCGCCTCGGTTATTCTAACGGTCCTGTCCACTTAGGCGATAACTTGTTCTCTCTCGTACTGATGGGCCTTCCTCATCACCAGGTCGCCCTCTCTAAACTGCCTTGACATTACCCTGGAGTTGTATCTTCGTCAATCCTCCTTTTTACTGCCTCAGCTTTTACTCTTGCCTCCTCCCTGACCTCATCCAGTAAATCCAGATTCAACCTTCTTTCTTCATTTGAGTCTTCTACTACAAAGTTTGGAATCTCGGCGAGCTCTCCTGGTTTCACTGAATCATTGCATCACATCCATAAACCAAGCTAAACGGGTCTCGTGGGTTCCTGACTGCTCAGTGGTATGGTACGCCCAAACTATGCGGGGTACCTCTTCAGCCCACGACCCTTAGCTTTCTCTAGCCTTCTTTTCAAACCTCTCAGCAACACCCGATTGGCAGACTCTACTTGGCCATTTGTTGTGGGTGCTCGACGGATGCAAACACCTGCTGTATTCCCACCTCCTCGCACAGCTTCTTCAGTAGGTGACTTGCAAACTGAGTCCCATTATCCGACACCAGGCGCTTAGGCACACCAAACCGGCACACAATGTTCTTCCATACAAAGCTCTCGATCTTGTGTGCGGTGATCTGGGCTACTGGCTCTACTTCGATCCACTTGGTGAAATATTCAATTGCACCACCAAGTATTCATCTGCCTGACCGCCAATGGGAAAGGTCCCAGAATGTCAATTCCCAAGTATGAAATGGCCAAGGGATGTAAATTGACTTCAGCTCTTCTGGGGCGCCTTGTGCCAATCGGCGTGCTGCTGATTGCTTGCAACACTGAGCATACTTCTTGCAGTCTTCCCTCATCGTTGGCCAGTAATAACCTGCACGGAGAGTTCTTGCAGCCAGAGCTCGACTCCCGACGTGACTCCCACATATACCTTCGTGGAGCTCGCCATAATTCTAGTGCATTTTTCTCCGTGCACACATTCTAGGAGTGGGTGTGTAAACCCAAACCTGTACAACTCGCCATCGATCATGGTGAACTTGCTAGAGTTCTTCTTTATCCTTTAGCCTCCGTCGGATCCAGCGGGAGAAGGCCATCTGCCAGGCAGCGCTGTACTGTGTTATCCATGTGTCTGCTCATGCGTAGCGCAGACCTGCGTCATGTTCACCCTGTCCCCCCGACATGCTCTTATTCTCGGCGATCTCAAGGTCTCCTGGGTCAAGGACCTGTGACTCCTCGCGCTTTCTCCGTCGACTTGCTTATCTGAAGAACCAGGTGGTCTGCCACAAATGCTCTAGGCGTCTTCAGAGTTTCTTGGATCACCGTCCTCTGCCTACCCCCCTTGCCCGAACTGGCGAGCTTGGCTAGCAAGTCTGCTCGGGCATTTTGTTCTCTGGGCACATGCACTACTTCAAATGAGACAAAGGAACTCTTCAACTCCCACATACTCTAAGTAAGCCGCCATTTGTGGATCTTGGCCTGGAACTCGCCTGTTACTTGTCCCGTGACTAACAATGAGTCACTCTTGGCCATCAACACCCTAGCCCCCATCTCCTTAGCCAACAAATTCCGGCGATCAGCACCTCATACTCTGCTTGATTGTTGCTGGCTTTAAAGCAAACTCAGGATGTTCTATCAGCACGCCGTTGGGCCTTCCAGAATGACTCCAGCACCGCTACCCTGTTGGTTAGTCGATCCGTCCACCGAAAGCACCCAACGAAAATCGTCCCCTTCAACTCGTGCTGCTTCTGACGAGAGCTCGACCACAAAATCAGCGAAAATCTGCCCCTTGATCGGTCCTCGGGCTCATATTTGATGTCGAACTCTGACAGCTCCACCGCCCACTTCACCATTCTCCCAGCTACATTAGGTTCTTCAGGACTTTCTGGATGGGCAAGTCGGTCATCACCAGCACCGTAAAACTGTGAAAATAGTGGCGCAACCTCCTCGCCGAAAATACTACAGCCAGTGCAGCTTTCTCCAAGGCCTGATACCTCACCTCCGGGCCTTGCAACACCTTGCTGACGAAATAGATAGGCTTCTGAGCCTGGTCTTGATCTTGGGCGAGCACCGCACTCACCGCCCTCTCAGTCACAGCAAAATACAACCTGAGAGGGGTTCCTACCATGGGTTTGCACAAAACCGGCGAGCTCGCCAGGTACTTTTTAAGCTTCACGAAGGCTCTTCACACTCCTTCGACCAGACAAACTTGTTGTTTCGCCTTAAACATTGGAAGTACGGATGACCCTTCTCTCCACTAGCTGATACGAAATGAGACAGGGCGGCCATCCGACCTGTAAGTTGCTGCACCTCCTTCATGGCAGCCGGGCTCCTCATTGCCAAGATGGCAGCACACTTATAGGATTTGCCTCTATTCCTCTTTCAGTTAAGAGGAAACCTAAGAACTTCCCTGCCTCCACGCCAAAATGCACTTCTCGGGGTTTAGCTTTAATCTGAACTTGGCAATCGTGGTGAACAACTCCTCCAGATCTGAGACGTGCTTGCTCTTCTCTAACGAGGTCACGACCATATCATCTACGTACGCTTGCACATTCCTTCAGCATCGGTGCAAGTACCTTATCCATCAATTTGGTACGTGGCCCCCGCATTTTCAGCCCGAAGGGCATCACCTTGTAACAGTAGCAGACCTCTCAGTCATGAAGGCAGTTTTTTCTTCATCCATAGGATGCATCTTTATCTGATTATACCCCGAGAAGGCGTCCAGAAAACTCAGCAACTTGCACCCTGCTGCACTGTCGACCAGGGCATCTATGCTTGGCAAAGGGTATGAATCCTTTGGACAAGCCTTGTTCAGGTCTGTGAAGTCGACGCACATGCGCCACTTCCCGTTGCTCTTCTTCACCAGTACGACATTAGCTAACCATTCAGGGTACTGGACCTCCCTGATATGGCCTGCGGCGAGGAGCTTCTGCGTTTCATCCCTAATCGCTGTCTCCTCTCCTCGTTAAACTTCCTTCTTCTTTGTCGCACTGGTCTGACTTGCGTGTCCATTGCCAAATGGTGACACAAGAAGTCGGGTCAATTCCCGGCATGTCTAAGCAGACCATGCAAAAGCATCCAGATGCCTTTCTATCACCTTGGCGATCTGGTCTTGTAGCTCTTTTCCAAAGATCTTCCCAACTTGAAGACCTTACCCCCGATCTCCCTCTCGAGCCACTCTTCGACGGGGGCGGGCCTGGCTTCCCTGGCGATCCCCGATTCCCTCGCTTCCTCTAGGCGGTTTCTCGCTTCTTCCCCCCGATCAACGTTTTCTCCCCCTGTTTCAGCGTCTACCATAACGACATCACCGTCGGCGGTCACCTCCATCGCCATCGACCTGGGCTCCACACCGGGGGCGGCGTGGTCGTGATGTAACTCACTGACCTCTTATTCTTCAGGCTATTCTCATAGCACTTTTTCGCTTCCTTCTGGTCAGATTTGATGGTGATCACCACCCCCTCCATAGATGGCAACTTAACCTTCATGTGCCTGGTCGAGGGCACAACTCCTATTCTGTTGAGTGTTGGCCTTCCCAACAAAATGTTATACGCAGAGGGGGCGTTCATGACGAGGTACTTGATCTCGACATGGGTTGGCACCTCGTGCTGCTGACCCTCCCCACTCGCCGGCTGGGAGCTCGACGCACCCCCTGTCCTCCTGTCTAGCAGGTAATCATTCAGGAAACCGCTCTTGACCAGGTCGTCGAGCTGGTATCCCAGGGCCAAACACGAATCAACGGTGTGACCAAAACTCTGGTGGAACTCACACCAGGCGTTTGGTTTTGGTCCTAACACCTTGTCGCTCACTTTCTCAGGCGCCTTAAGCCTGGCTGTTATGTTGGGAATGACGATCAGATCCGTCAACCCCATGAAAAACTTGTGCTTTGGTGGGCGGTTGTACTCCCTGGGGCGCCCTGGGCCCCTTCCCTTGTTTTTCTTTGGATCGTAAGGATGGCGAGTCCTTTGATCCCTCTTGGCCGCCTCCGTCTCCAGCACCCTCTGCGGCTGGATTCTGGTCTGGGCTCGTGGCCTAGCAGGAGCCACGCTCCCTCTTTTCTCGACGACCTCACTCTCGTCGGCGATGTGGGCCACCGCAAGTCGTTTAACTTCAGCAAACGTGGCGGGGTGGGCCCTAATCAACGCCTCACAGAAGGGTCCCGACAGCACGCCCTTTTTGAAGGCGTACACCAACATCTCCTCGTCTTTAGCAGGCAAGCGGACCATCTGTGCTCCAAAGCGATTCAAGTAGTCCCTGAGGGACTCTCCCTGGTACTGCCTTACGTCGAACAAATCATAAGATACCCTAGGTGGCGCCTTGTTCACAATGTACTGGTCAACGAAGAGCTTCAAAAACTGCTGGAAATTGGTTATGTGACCTGTAGGCAGGCTAACAAACCATTCCAGCGCCGTTCCCTGGAGCGTGCTCACAAACATCTTGCAATATACAGCATCTGAGCCTCCTGACAGCATCATCTGCGTGTGGAACGTAGTGAGATGTGCTTCAGGATCCTCCACGCTGGTGAAAGAGGCTTTCACGGGTACTACGCTCGCAGGGATAGGCGTGTCCGTGATCGCCTGAGCAAACGGCATTGGGAAGACGCGCGGTGGCGATGACGGCGCGACCTCTTCAGCAACTGTGCGCCCTCTCTGCTCTTAAAGAGCTTGACGCAACTCCTTAGTCTCCTTAGTTACTTTACTGAGCTCCTCGTTTCTGGCCTGAGAGGCGACCAGGTCCTCATGCATCTTCGCTTGCTCTATGCGCGATGCCTCCATATTTTCCTGCAACGCACGCATGATCTCCATCATCTGCGCCATGGTCATGGCGCCTTCTGCAGCAATTGGCACAACGGGACTTGAACGGTTGCTTCTCATCTTTCTCATGAAAAATCAGCAAATCAAACTCCAGCGAACAAAACCTTCACCAACAAACGATCGATCCAGCAATCAATCGATCAAAACTCTCAAACACCCAAGAACTTCCTCAAATGCAACCACAACAACACGCCGATAGATTCGGACGTCAAACCTTCACAGAAACTCGCAATCTCACCACGAACCTACCGCTTCTCCAGCAAAACTCCCGATTCACCGATCAGAAACGCGAACAAACGGTAAAACCTCGATTCAATCGATCGAACACCGCACAAGCAGCAAGAAACTTCAAGAAACCGATCGAAAGCTCAAACGAACGGTGGAAAACTTCAAACTACCGATTAAAACCCAAACGAACGGTGGAAAACTTCAATTCACCGAACAGAAGCTCGAAGGAACGGTGAAGAATGGTTGCACCAACACACAACCACACAGAAACTGCAGAAACTTCAAGAACTCACGCTGTGGATGGGAACACGTTTTACACGGCCCCACGGTGGGCACCTGATGATCCTGCCGGTTGACCAGAGCGCAAGAGCCTTGCCACGTCGATGGTTTCTCCTTCTGGATCGGCTTTGCACCATGCTAGCTTCCGTCCTTCGCACCTCGATTCTCCTCAAGAACCTGAAAAAGACAGAGTGGCGCCACTGCGGCCGATCGCGCTCCGACGCTCAAGTCAGTGACGGAACCACCAAAAATCTAAGAGAGAAAAGCTAAAACTCAAGGAACGGCGCCAAAAACTTGATGACTTTTTACGGCAAGTGCACCGCGTTTGTCAGAAGTAATAATTGTCCCTAATGACGGATATCGATCCCACAAAGAACAGTGAATCATCGAGTACAATATTCGCTAAATATAACAACAGAACAATAAAAAAGAGTGTGAAGTGATTATGTTGGCACTGACCAATAAGAAAACAAACAAAGAATTAGTTGCTTCAATTGGAAAATTGGGATTAAGTTTCATCTCTCTCACTCTCATGTATTTTGATTAGCATGTTAATATTAAGTTCTTTAATTGAAATTGATGCCCGTATAAAAATCATTTATATCGATTCCTCGCATATAAAATCCTTAAGAATGTTCCCTAACTATCGATCCCTCGCATACTTATAAGAACAACTTAGAACGAAGCTCAGACGTTTAATAGCAATTAACATTTCAAGTCTATTCCTAACACTCAAATATGTTAAGTATTGTTGTTTAGGTCCAAACCCTAAAAATACCTCCCGGTCAGATTTAAGATTCTCAATTTGTCATGGAGAATTAAAAGTAAAACAACAATACCAATAATCAATCAAGAACTGAATATTAATATATAAAATATCACCTCAATACATAAGAGTTTGAGCAGATTACTCCCAATCCCAAAGGGTAGAATTAGCCACGCATACTTCTATCACATTCCATTCTCCCAATTGGGTTACAATTCACTCTATGGTGTTTTCCTCTCAATCTGGCACACTAAGGTTGAGCCTCTAGCCCTCTATTATCCTAGTTTTCTAGGGTTAGGTTGTTTATTGTGTCGCGCTAATGGGCTAAATGATAAAACATAAAAAAAAGGCCCAATCTTTCTTTGCATCTTTTCCCTTCTGGGACCTTCTATCTTTATCTTTTTAGCTCAAATCATTCATCTTTAATCCAAATCTCCAATCTTCCTTAGAAATCTGCAATTAACACCAAATTTGGGAATAAAATACTCTTATTCAAATAAAAATCATAAAAAATGTAAAAAGGTATAAATTCATAAATTAGGGATTATTTTATATGTAAATTAGCAATAAATCCTCATAAGTGCCTATATTTTAATATGAAATATTACTGAAATTAGACACTTATCAGCGTACTCAAGTGTTCTCAAAGCGTAAAGAAGTGTTCTGAACGCGCATACCTCATAAGTTCGTTAGAGTTCCTTATATACCTGAGCACTTTCTCTCTCCTGACGGTTACACCTCTGGACACGTGGCTCGCATCCAACTGTACACGTGTCACCATCTGGAGTCACCTTCTACTTGAGCGTCAACTCTACTCTTCAAGCTATTTGACTAAGTTACCCCGTCGAGGAGCAACTACAGCTTCCTTGGAGCACGACCCCTTAAGTGGCGAGTGCGGGGGGTCACCATACACACCTTCCCTATGGTTTCGCTTGCCGCTTATGATGATCTGCTTCACTCGTGCATCATGCATGTTCTGGTAAACTGTTCCCTTGCCTCAACCTCTGGCTAGGGAATGATCGTCTGATAACCTCGCCTTTCGTATTAGTACCTCTTGAAAGCCTTAAGCAAGCCTTCCTGATCTTTCGGCGATGTGTCCCTTTCGGCGGTCTCAAACCACCTGATCTCCTAAAACTCACACGGCGACTACGACGCAAGGCTGGTGACCGCCGGTTATAAACTCGCATACGGCGACTATGACGCAAACCTGGTGACCGCTGGTTATAAACTCGCAACCGGCGACTACGACGCAAGCCTGGTGACCGCCGGTTATAAACTCGCAACTGGCAACTACGACGCAAACCTGGTGACCGCCGGTTATAAACTCGCAACCGGCGACTACGACGCAAGCCTGGTGACCGCCGGTTATATATACTGGAGAACGCCAAGCTGACAATTGGCGACTACACAAACTTTCCGATGTGCTTCCCTTCTGTCATCCAGATGTCTCGCTCAACACGCATATGTTATCGCTTGCTGCCACGTTATCATTTCCGACCACCTGATCGGTACAAAAAGAAATAGTATAATCAATTTATCAATTTGAAACTTAAGAGCAAATTTAAAATTTAGGAGACCAAAATCAAAATTATTCAAAAATTTAGACTACAAACATAATTAAGCAAAAATATATTATTTTATTCTATGATTACACGTGTGCATGTATACGTGTCATTTTTTTTAAATGTCTTTCATTTCTCTCCTACATGATGGAAACAAGTTTTTGAAAGAAAAATCAATAATTAAGAAATGTAATTCAAATATTTTTAATATCAATATCTCATATTAAAATTGAGAAATCGCATGAGAATTGATGAATTATGCTTATTAATTTAAAATTTGAATTATATCAAAACTTTTTATATAGATAGCTTACCCTTTATTTGTTTGTGTTTGTTTCTTTATTTGTGATGATCGTGTTTTACACGGGAGCAGATGAGATTGCAGGTAATAGAACTCCTTAGTGAGCAGCTGAGGATGAGATAGTTTTATTTGAATGTTTTGTTTTGTTGTTAAAACTTTTAATGTATATATTAAATCCCTATGAAGAGGGATATTTCTTTTGAGATACACATATGAGAAAGTAGTATATGTTATTTGTAATTAGATATTGTTTGTTTTAATATATGGGTAAAAATTAGGATGTTACAGTGTGAATAGAAAATCAAACTTCATTACCATGTATCATAGAGTGACATAGAATATTGAAGGTATAACAGATCCTTCACCATAAATTAAATTAAGAACGAGATTAAGAGTTTAATCTTAGCTAGAAAAAAGAGATTATTTATTACATATATAAGATGATGGAGAAAGCATTGCGATTATTGTTGTATTAGCATAATATGGCAATGCTAACTATAAGTACTTCCCCAGTATGATTTATCTTCGTGTCTCATCTGCACAAACCACAACCTTTTAAGCTTCTAAAATATAAACATTAATTCCAGAAAAAAAGAAGAAGCAATGGAAAAATGTGAAACATCAGATATAATAAGAACACATAATGTAAGAAAAAACTATAAGAAGCCACATTAGTGTTATGTTTTTGAAAATCCTATAATATTAATTTGTTTGATGAAACTACTTCTATTTCCATTATGAATATATCTGCTCATGTAATGGTTTTCGAAATTATTTACATGTTTTTCAAAAATTTCACATGAAATGATGCATTTATGTAATTTTATAATAAATAAACATAAAATTTATATATTATGAAATATTTTTATTTTTAATCGATATAAGATCTTAGAATTTAGAGTTTAGTATGTGTAAACCTTAATCTTTAATTCTAAACCATAAACTCTAAACTAAATATTATTTTTTAATATTATATTTTTTTGTTTTAATGAAAAAGTAGTGGTGAAAAGGTAGAATTTTGTAGAGGTTAATCTAAAATGAGTTTTGTTAACAAAATACAGAAATAAAAGTGTGTTAATTATATTTCTTAAATCATATATATTATTAAAGAAGTCTTACCAGGAGGAGGTGGTGGAGGTGGTGGAGGTGGTGGAGGTGGAGTAGGATACACACACTGGTTAAAAGATGGTAAGAGACAAGCTCCTAAAGTTGATGCATCAACATCAGAATCACTCAAACAACTTTGTGCACTGACTTGAGAGCAGGTTTTCAACACAGTTTGAAATTTTACTGTCTGAATGATAACCGGTAAATATTCGACTTTTGTGGGTTTAAGATTTAGGGTTTTGGAACGAGCGGAGTCATAAAGCGAGGCTTTATGATTTGCCAAGCATGCTTTCATGGAATCAAAAATGCAGTGAGACAACCCAGTTGGGTTACGGATTCCACCCTCATAGTGCATTGGATCACTGCATGTTTCAGCAACATGTGAGCTGCAATGTGTCACAAACCTCTTGAATCTTGGAGATTCGTACGCTTCAGGTTGCCCACTAAGTGTTTGATAAATGGCTTTGCTAATACCAACTCCAGCATCTTCAGCAAGATCATTGATTTCACCAGTTCCACCAATTCCATGATCTTTTGCAGGATTAGTTGCTACAGAAATTCCTGCTTCTTTTGCAGGATCAATGGTTTCAACAATTGCAGCATCTTCTGCCTCTTCTGCAACTACCACACTTAGGATCAAGAACAGAGTAATTAGTATGGCTCTCATTTTCTCCCTCAATTGGATTTCCAGTGATAAACCAATTTACAGTTTTAGATTTTGTTTGGTGCTGAGGTACATGAATTTTACAGTATATATAGAAGAATGTAGAAACCATGAACATGTTTATTATACAAATTTATAACGACCTTTCATCTTTATTACACAACCTGA
Organism: Phaseolus vulgaris; assembly: GCF_000499845.2. Taxonomy (NCBI): domain Eukaryota; kingdom Viridiplantae; phylum Streptophyta; class Magnoliopsida; order Fabales; family Fabaceae; genus Phaseolus; species Phaseolus vulgaris. The sequence continues at coordinate 40,207,962 of NC_023755.2, forward strand.
CTCATTTGTTTTTCAAGAGTTAAAAATATATCTACCTCTCTAACAATAAAATAAAATTAATGTATTTAATATACTATGATAAAAATCTATACGATAAAAACATTTCATAATTTATGTTAGAATTTATATTAAATAAAATAAAAATATTTTATAGTATTTAAGTAAATTTTATCTTGAAAATTGTTTTTATAAAGTTTAAAGTATATTAATATAAAAATATTGTAATATTTGTATTTATTTTTTTAGTTTTAAAAATATTATTATAACGATATATATATATATATATAATATATATATATACGATACAAGAAAATTAGTAATTTAAAGATAAAAAAATTAGTCATTTATTAAATTAAATACTAATTTAAAGATTAAAAAATTATTAGTATTGAATGTGATTTCTATATTAATAAAATATTATAAAATAGTTTTTAAATTGAAATTTAAATTAGTTACTAAATTTTAGTTATTAATATTTTAGATTCTAAATTAGTATTAAAAAATTAAAAAAAATTAATTTAGAATATACGTAATTAGTAACTAAAACATTAATAAATAGTAATTAGATACCAATTTAAAAATTATTTTATAATTCTTTTTATTAATAATAGAAACTACTTTAGATATCAATAGTTTTTTAAATTATAAAATGGTAGTCTCTAATTTAGTCAATATAGGAACTAATTATTTTGATCACTAAAATTAATTTCTATTTAATAATTTTCTTTTATATATATAATAATAATAATAATAATAATAATTTCTAAGAAAAGAGACCTGATGAGAAGAAAAATAGTTACGTAATTATTATTTTTCATTATGTTAAATAAGTTATCAAGCATTTGTGATAAAAAAATATATAAATAAAAATATTTTACAGCCCTTTCGGGTATTGGATGGACCAAAAACTCCCATAAAAAAATAATGTTTAATTTGGAAAATTGGGTTCAAAAAGAGGTCGATCCTTCATTAAAATTAAGAGTTAATTCATTATTATATTACAACACGGTTATAACTAAAATTGTTTGTTTAGAACGACAATTATATAAAATACATTTTTATGGTAAATTAAATATATAAAAATACAAACACATATAAATTGAAAATACGTAATTATATTAATTATTACAAGACTATATTTTTAATAAACACAATTAATTGACAAAAGAACTATATAATTCATGTAGTTAAATTTATTTAGTAGGGAAACAATTTTGTTATAGTTGAAGAATAAATTTTCGTTAATGACAAATTGTATAATTATATTTTTAAGTCTCTTTTTTAAAAATAGATTTTTTTTTCCATTAGTTACTAAATTAGACTCTCTTAAAACGTATTGGGTTTACGAGTAATATAAGATAATTAAGAAAAAGTTGGTAAAATATAATAGGATAACACAGCAAACTTTTACATTATTCCAGTATTTTTTTTTGGATTACATGATATATTCATCAATTTCTGTGGACAATTAAACTTTCGTTAAAAACTTAATTAACCATTTTTATTAGTTTTTTTTTTGCAATTACATCTTTCAAATTTAAGGTGTTGGAGTTCATGATTGGTGGATATATTGTACAACATTTTTAAATTAGTTTTTCATATGTTTTAAGTTTTAAATATTATATTTGAAAATATTTTTTTTTATAAAATATCTTTAGAATTCATGATTGAATTTAATATTTTATTTATACTCTAAATCATAAAATTATATAAGAATCCAATGACACAACTAATATTAAATATTTTATAATAAGTTGCAACTTTGGTATGACGTGTGTTTGATATTTACAATATTTATTAAATGTAAATATATAAATGTATATACGTTTAAGATGTAATATGTTATTTTGTGTATGAACAACTCAACATTTCTTCCATGAATTTAATTAAGTGACATAGCTTTTCAAAATTTATTAAATTTTAAATATGTTTTTAATTATCCAAATTGGTTACATATTGTTTCTTTTTGGTGATTCGATTAAAATTTTTCATAGAGGAGTAACATGATGAATTTGATTTAAGTAAAGAAGTTTTCATTGGTGTTAGTGTATCACACTTTAGAGTTAGAGTGAGATTTTACAAGTAGGGTAAAATAGGGAAATATCACAACAAAATAGAGACCAAAACAAATAGTTTCCACAATTTAGAGGAGAAAAAGACATTTAAGTATTTATAAATTTTCAAAAAATTATGACACTTAATTAAAAATATATATATATATATATTAAATATTAAGTAGATAATAGTTTTCACATCATCATCACTTGTAGTTCAATATCAAGAACTAAAAATAACATTTGATAAAATTGAAAAACTAAAAAATGAAATTTTTTAATTGAAGGACAAATGT